>NC_064825.1:103975852-104575989 GCF_024166365.1 Elephas maximus indicus | reverse complement strand
CAATAAAATGCACATAAAAATATGGATGCCATACTTCTCCTGAAAATCTGAGTGTTTAGCAAATTGTACATGCACTCCCATAAGGCAACAATGGATCAGAGCTAGTAATGGACGACCCTTAAGGAGGATAAAATTCACTCTATCTCTAGAAGCCATAGTCCTATGACCCCTTTTAAAGTCTCCACAGAAGCTGGTGTTGCTCGTTTTCTTTATCCAGCTGGACTCTGTAGCTTTTGAGGTTAGGATCTCTGCATTAGGGCCCTCAATACAGTGTATAGTAATAATAATTTTTTAAAAAAAAAGTTTCCACTGAGTTGATTACAACTCACGAAGGCCCTGTGTGTCAGAGTAGAACTTGCTTCATAGGATTTTCAGTGACAATGACCTTTAGAAAGTAGATTGCCAGGACTTTCTTCCAAAGTGCCTCTGGTTAGATTCAAACCATCGCCCTCTCAGTTAGTAGTCAAGCGCTTAACTGTTTGACTGCAGTAATAAAAGATTGCCTTGTCTTGTTACTGAATTTAATGAACCTCTTTCACAACTAAATTTGACATTTTTTTTTAGTTTTTTGGAAGAAACCCTTTCATCAAGTTAAAGAATTTCAATTTTACTTTTAGTTTGCTGTATTTTGATCATAATCCAGACTAAGATCTACCAAATCCCACTTTGGCATCTTGGAATTGATTTCATTATATATATATAAAATATATAATAAATATAGAACTGCCCCATAGTGTTTCCAAGGAGCGCCTGGTGGATTTGAACTGCTGACCTTTTGGTTAGCAGCCGAAGTACTTAACCACTACTTCACCAGGGTTTCCATATATATATATATACACACATAGCCAGTGCTGTCAAGTCGATTCGGACTCATACATATATATATATATATACATATACATACATATATATACACACACATACATATACATATATATGTAATTGCTAGTCCTTACCTACTAAAATGTATTTAATGAGAAAGACAAGCACCCCATTTAATGAGATGAGAACTAATCTTCATTGAAGATGTCACTTTGGGAACTAAGGTACACCTGATCCAAGCCATGGCATTTTCAGTTGCCTCATACGCATGTGAAAGCTGGACAATGACTATGGAAGACCAAAGAAGAATTGATGCTTTTTAACTAGGGTTTTGGCAAAAAATATTGAATATACTGCCACAAGAAGGAACCACTCTGTCTTGGAAGAAGTACAGCCAGAATGCTTCTTAGAAGCAGGGATGGCGAGGCTTCCTCTCACATGCTTTGGACATGTTATCAGGAGGGACCTGTTCTTGAAGAAGGACATCATGCTTGGTAGAGGGTCAGAGAAAAAAAGGAAGACTCTTAAGTAGTTGGACTGACAAAGTGGCTGCAGCAATGGGCTCAAACATAACAATTATGAAGACGGCATAGGGCTGGGCAGTGTTTTGTTCTGTTGAACATAGAATCGCTGTGTGTTGGAACCAACTTGATGGCACCTAATGACAACAACAATTTTAATTACTTATTGAAAAGATATCAGCTGGCAGGTGAACCTATATTATAGTAAGACGTAGCCAGGGAGCAGCTGGTAGGTTTGAACTGCCAACATTTTGGTTAGCAGCCAAACCTGAACCACTGTGCCACCAGGGCTCCAAACAATTACAAACATGGAATTAAACCTAGCATTATTAAACCTCACGTATTATACATATATGAAGTTTAGGACCACAAGCTAAATCCCTCTCAGTATTCACATAATATGATTATAATAAAGACTCTCTTAAGGTTTTTACAGGATACCCTGGTTGCATAGTGTTTATGGCTGCTAACCAAAAGTTCAGCAGTTCAAATCCAACAGGTGCTCCATGGGAACCATACAGGGCAGTTCTACCCTGTCCTATAGGGTCAATTATGTGTTGGAATCGATTCGACAACAATGGGTTTGGTTTTTCTGGAAGGTTTTTACAAAGGCCCAAATAACCATACTATGATGGCATTTCTCTTCTATATTGATGAGAAGTTGAAAAATGAATAAACCTAAAGTCAATGTGGATACTTTGAAATATTTTAAGAAAGTATTGTGAAGTTTATTCTATAATTAAAAATTAGAGGACAAAATGAAAGGTAACTACAAAAGCTTTTCACATCATATTGCTCAATAACTATAGCACATAAGTTAGGATCAAATAGATGAATGGATAAACAAACTATGGTATACACACAAAATGAAATACTACATAATAATAAAGAACAATGATGAATCTGTGAAACATCTCCCAACATGAATGAATCTGGAGGACATTATGCTGAGTGAAATAAGTCAATCACAAAAGGACAAATACTGTATGAGACCTCTATTATAAAAACTCATGAAAAGGTTTACACACAGAAAGAAAGCGTCTTTGATGGTTATGACAGAGGGGAGGAGAGGGGAGAAAAAAACACTAGGCAGACAATAGAATAGTGGTAACTTTAGTGAAAGATTAAGACAGTACACAATACTGGGGAGCCAGGACAACTTGCCCAAGGCAAGGTCATGGAAGCTTCACAGATGCATTCAAACTCCCTGAGGGACCGAATTACTGGGCTGAGGACTAGGAACCTTGGTCTTGGGGGACATCTAGCTCAATTGCCATAACATAGTTTATAAAGAAAATATTCTATGCCCTACTTTGGTGAGTAGCATCTGAAGTCATAAAAGCTTGTGAGCAGCCATCTAAAATACTCCACTTGTCCCACCCCATCTGGAGCAAGGGAGAATGGAGAAAACCAAAGACACAAGGCAAAGATTGGTCCAAAGGACTAATGGACTACAACTACCACAGCCTCCACCAGAGTGAATCCAACACAACCAGATGGTGCCCTGCCACCACCACCAACTGCTCCGACAGGGATCACAGTAAAGAGTCCCAGACAGAGTAAGAGAAAAATATAGAACAAAATTCAACTAAAAAAAAAAAAAAAAAGCCAACTTAGTCTGACAGAGACTGGAGAAACCCCAAGAGTATGGCCCCTAGACACTCTTTTAACTCAGTCCTGAAGTCACTCCTGGGGTTCACCCTCCAGCCAAAGATTAGACACGCCCATAAAACAAAACAGGACTAAATGGGTACACCAGCCCAGGGACAAGAATGAGAAGACAAGAGGGAACAGGAAACCTGGTAATGTGAAATTCAAGGTCAAGAAAGGGAGAGGGTTGACATGTAGTGTGGTGGCAACCATGTCACAAAACAATATGTGTATTAATTGTTTAACGAAGAACTAATCTGCTCTGTAAACCTTCATCTAAACCACAATAAAAAAAAAAAAAAAACTTAATACGAGAGTCTAAAAGAATTTTTGGTTTTGAGTCATTTTGAACAGGTAATAATAAAATTCTTGCTCTTTGGGGCTTCAGAGAAGGCCAGGACTTAGATATATTAGCCCTACACAATCTGACCCCTGCCTACATTTCTGGCTACATTTCTTGCTGCTCTTTACTTTAATAATTATGTTCCAGCCACTTTACTCTTTTATAGTTCCTTGAAAATGCCTGCCTTTGAGTTGTTCTATGTATTTTCTCTCTCCTAGTACTCCTCACAATCATTTCCTAATGATTCCTTTTGTCAATTATTGGTGTTTGTCATTATTATTAATCTTATTAATTAATACATTTAATCACTTTTTATAAGGAAACCTCAACAGAATTCAAAATCTACTTGAAATGTCACTTACTCATAGAATCCTTCTCTGATTACCCACTATGATGTACTCTTCCCGAAGTAATCAAAGCACCCATTCCCATTAACTCTGTTGTACTGATCGCACTTTGGTTTTTCTGTTTATTTTTAATTGCTTATTAACTGTCTCCCTAATCATCAGAATTTGGCTCTTTTGAAAAGGAAAGGTGCTTGTCTTCTATAATCATTCAACAGGCAGGTATTGAAAATAAATTGGTTCCAAGCATCAATAAAACAAAAGTCCTTCCCTCAGAGGCTTTCAATCTAGAGAGGAAGATGGAAAGTCACAGAAGTCAACTGATAACTATACAAAAGTAGTTACACTTTTGATCATAGCTATAAGGAAATTAAGCAGATGTTGAGATAGAAAATAATGGCAGGAGTGAAAGATTCTTTTAATAGAGTCGCTGGGGAAGGCTTCTCAGAGGAAGTGATACCAATGTAAGATAAAATATGACTGATTCTTTCCAGGTAGAGAGCCCAGCAAATGCAAAGTCACTGTGGTGAGAAAGGGCTTAGATAGGCCTAGGTACAGGTGAAAAAACCCAACATGGCTGAGGAGAGGAAACGGGGAGCTCTTAATGTGCTGGGGAAGGTAGAGACTGTCATCAGATTAACCAGGAAATTCTAGAACAAGGAAAGAAATTTCCAAAGGCAGTGGGAAGCTGAGGAAGTGTATAAAAGAAAAGAGTATCATAATCTCTATATTGTAAATACCCTAAATAATAAATCAGACTTATATTTTTAAAAGATATCTCTGGATTCTTCTGGAACATGGGCAGTTTTATTTCTCACACATTTTGGAGAAAATGACGCTCTTTATTGGGAAACTCATAATGCTAGCGGCATGAAGACAGTTACTTGCCAACTAAAGTCTCTCGTTGAATCCAAAGTTTCTTCATGGCATTTTTCACCTCTGCATTCCTCAGGGTGTAGATTAAGGGATTTAACATGAGTGTGATGATATCCGACACAGCCATTGCCTTGTCTATGGGATAAGTGGCCACAGGCCTTACATAGAAGAAAATGCATGGCACAAAGAACAAGACGATCACTGTGAGGTGGGAGCCACAGGTAGACAGGGCTTTGTGTCGCCCTTCAGAGCTACAAGACTTCAAGGAGCAGAGGATGATCATGTAGGAGACAATGAGGATAAGAAAGATGGTCACACACATCACCCCACTATTGAGGATGACCAAGAAGCCCAGGATGCAGGTGTCCATGCAGGCCAGTGTCAGCAGTTGAAACAAATCACACATAAAGTGATCAATGACATTGGGACCACAGAAAGGTATTTGGTACATGAAGAGGAGCTGTGTAATTGCATGCAAAAATCCTCCCACCCAGACCCCTCCCAGCAGCAGGCAGCACACCCGAGGACTCATGGTAGTCATGTAGTGCAGGGGCTTACAGATGGCCACATAGCGGTCATAGGCCATCACAATGAGAAGGATGATTGACACCCCACCGAAGAAATGTACTGCAAAGAGCTGGGTCATGCAGCCTTCAAGGGAGATGGTAGTACGCTCAGAGAAGGAATCCACAATCATCTTGGGGGTGATGACGGAAGAAAAGATGGCATCGGTTAGGGACAAGTAAGTAAGGAAAAAATACATAGGTGACCTCAGACTCTGACTTGCAGTCATAGTTACCACAATGAGTAGGTTTCCCAACATGGTGGTCACATACATGATGAGAAATACAGTAGAAAATATTTTCCGCAGCTCTGGGTTTTTTGTAAGACCCAAAAGAATGAATTCAGTCACGTTGTTTTGGTTTCCCATTTACCAGGTACTGATATGAGCTCTGGCTGAGAGAGGGAAAATCTAAAAAAGGAACATAGCATTTACAATTAGTGACTATTTTTCTGCATTTATTTGGCTTAAGATGTGTTTGGAGAGGTAGAGGCAGTAACCAGGTAAACCAGAGAATTCTAGGACAAGGCAAGGAATTTCTAAGGGCAATGGGAAACCAAGGGAGGGTATAAAGCAAAAGAGTATTATAATTTCTTCATTGTAAACACCCTAAATTATAAATCAGGCTTATATTTTTAAAAGATACCTCTGGATTCTAGTGGAAGTTGGGCAATTTTATTTCTCACATATCTCTTACGGAATAATTTTCAGGGGAAATTCATAACGCTCTCAGCATAATGACAGTTACTTGCCAAACAGTCTAGACCAGATGCCATGGAGTAGATTCTGACTCATGGTGACCCCACGTATGTCAGAGTAGAGCTGTGAGCAGTAGGGTTTTCTATGGCTGATTTTTCAGAAGTAGATTGCCAGGCCTTTCTTTCAAGGGGCCTCTGGGTAGATTCAAACCTATAACCTTTGGGTTTGCAGCCAAGGTCGTTAACTGTTTGTATCACCTGGGACTTCACGTTTCTCAAAATTCCTAATAAATTACTAAGGATGCAGTGAGCACCAATACAATTCATGGCATTTTATAGAACAAAAGGAAACTGCAACGAACTGTGAACTGAATAGAGAATACTGGTGTCAGCCCTTTCTCCAGGCTTGAGAGTGGAGTTGATGTCAGAGACTGGCTGCTATTCCTCCGTCAATCAGACTCAATGATGACAGTTATTGGGTATAGTCTGTAAACATTTGTATTTCTAGCCTTGCTTCAGCCATAACCAAGGACCAAACCATACCCCAAACTTCCAGCTCAGCGCTGACTTAAAACCATCAGCTGCATTTGTGATATTCCTTTTCTCTTTCCACAATGGCTCAGTGAGGAACATTTTTTAAAGGACTGGTCAAATAAGAAAGGGGCCATCTTAGTTAACATTTTTCTTTTTCAGTCCAGTTCCCTCTTATTCCCTAATTATTTAAGCAGACAACAAATATTTTAAAAACTCAGCAGATGCTGCAAAGTTGAGCAATAAAAAGAAGCATCAGATGTGGCTCTTTTCCTTAAATAAGGGGCAGGCCTAGTAAATTTAAAATAATGACAAATAAATCATTGAGAGCGGAAGAAATGAAAGAAAAACAAAGTATTGAAGTTTTAAAGCTAGACAAAGGCTATTCCCTGGAGGGAGGAAAGCATGAGCAAAGGCCCAGAGCGGGGATAAGAGATATGGTTCAGGGCAGAACAGAGAGCTAAGGTCTTCGAGTTAACATAGACCAGGTTCTAATTTTGACTTCTGGAACACATTTTAAGCTGTGTAATTAGCTAAAAGTCATTTATCCTTCCAGATCTGCATTTTTATGTAGAAATATTGCATTTGTGTATTTATAAATGCATTTTAATAATATAAATTTATACGTAGATTGCATCATGTATGCAAATACAGTGTACATTAAATTTTTAATCAATTATTTTTATTATTGACAACATTCCATGTCAGTGTATGGAGATTTATCATATTCCCAATTTTCTGCTAGTACAATGCTACTGTGAATGTTTTGTGTTGATGTATGTGTCTATGACTATATCAGGGAAACCCTGGTGGCATAGTGATTAAGACCCTTGGCTGCTAACCATAAAGGTAAAAGTTCAAATCCATCAGGTGCTCCTTGGAAGCCCTGTGGGGCAGTTCTACTATGTCCTTTACTGTTGCTGTTAGTTGGAATCAACTAGACTGCAACTGGGCCGGGTTATAACAATAGAGATGCAGATCAAGATATATAGCAATAGATTTAAGTAGTTCTGTAAAATAAGTTTTTGCAATAGAATTGCAGAATCACAGGAAATGAACATCTTACACTTGGGTAACCAAACCAAACCCACTGGCATCAAGTTGATTCCAGCTCAGAAGCCCTATAGGACAGAGTAGAATGGCCCCAAAGGGTTTCCAAGGGGCAGCTGGTGGATTAGAACTACTAACCTTTTGATTAGCAGCCATTGTCTTATCCACTGTGCCATCAGGGATCCGCTTAGATAGGTATTGGTAAATCCTCCTTACAAAATGATCATTCATAACAATAATATATTTCTCTCCTTTTTTTCTATTATTTTTGTCTTTCTTCTTTACATCAATTTCTTACTTTTCAGTTGTATTATTTTTGTTATTATAGAGGCATCATTGTATATCAGAATATAATTCAGATGAATTTTTAGTAAGTAAACATTTAAACTCATTTCATAGATAAAGAACACTTATTCTTTGTCTAAGTAGATTTGTCAATAATCGATCTACTCATCTCAAAATAACAACCGTAATAATAATCAGCATTTATTAAGCATATTGACTTGTTCACTTCCTTAAGGTCATGAAGTTAGTGAGTAATATAGTCTGTTTTTGAATCCAGGAAGCTGGAGTCTGTAGCTGATAGTTCCTTCTGATTTCTATCTGGGCTATATAACATCTCCATTGAAAACCTACGTACCTAGATGGTTCTAGGGATTGCAATTGGATTGTCAGTTTTATGTAGTCGGTGGACTTGTATCTCTAAAGCTTTCTGAGTATCGAACTAGATTTTTCTCTTATCCCTAAAGGACTTTAAAGTAGCCTCTTTAGTACATGTATCACCCCATTTTTTTTCTCTTTTCATAAAACCAATGGCAAATTAATGGGATTGCAACCGACTGCAGTAGAATTTTGTAGAATGGAAGGGACAATAATGTTTTAATTTTTAATATTGTGGTCTATAATAATTTATCAGTGTTTCCATAGGATGCTCCTAAATTACCTCTACCCTCGCTATCACCAAACCACCAGCATTACCATAGCTGTTCCTACCACCACCACCACCACCATCATCACTGTCGTCACCAACACTGCCACAACTACTGCCATTATCACCAACACCAGTATCATCACCAGCACTGCCACCACCACCATCATTACTGCTGCCTCCACTGCCATCGTCTTCATCGCCATCACCACTCCCACTGTTGTGCCGATGGGTAGATCTACTTATAATAAAATTTAGTAGTTGTTCTGTTTTACTGATAAAGAAATATAAAAATTCAGCTTATTCCTAAATGAAGACCTTCAATTTAAAATTTAAGTATTACTCTCTAAATATCACAATTTTTTAAGAAAAAGAATACATTAATACTTCTTTTTTTTTTTTTACCCTTAATCTAAGATGAGAAAGAATAATATCTAGGGAAGGAAAGAGAGAAATGGCCTTGAGAACTAAGAAAAAAAGAGAGAGAAGAAGAAAATAAATGGAAAGAGAGTAGGAAACACACATACACACTCACAGGGGAGAGCTAGAGCTAAATAGGAGAGAGAGAACACTGCAAGAGAAAAATATTGAAATGAAATTGGAAAAAAAAAAATCAATCTCCTAGTAACTATTTCCAGATACATTATCTACTTCTTTTTTGGAAACCTATGCATATTATTTTATTTACAAATTTTCATTTCTAAGATGGAGACCAACTGACTTACTTAAATTTTTCCTCTCAGAGTAAAAAGTAGATCAAGCAAAATAATTTGATCTCACTCCAGTTAGAACTTAAGTATGAACTGAAGTTCATGACTCAAATTCCAGAGAATAAACATTGCTAACAGAAAAAGCACACAGGTTTTGAGTGTGAATTACTGACATACTTTAAAAGCAAGAGATACAAACATATTAATATGTAATTAATTAATTCAATTAAGATTCGTCATAATTTGAAAGTGATTTCTATGCCACAATTCTATGCAACAATTAAGACCTAAGTATTAAGTACTCAATCAAAAGATAAAGTTGACCCTTAGAATTCAGTTTTTACAATTGGTCAAAAGTGGAAAGTTATATAAATAAAGACTCTAATCATTTCAAGTCTAACCCAAGATCTTATCCCACCTGAGATTCATTCACATAAAGTAACTTCTCCAGAGAGGCTAAGAACCAGGTGAAATGATTCCAGAGTATATTTTCTTACTGTGGAAGTAAGCTGCCCAAGATATAAGTGGAAAAACATCATCCAGTCATTAAATGCTAGTCAAATCTGTCAAACTAGGATTTCTATTGCTTTTAAAGAGAGATTTAAAGCAGAAGTTGTAGGTGTCTATGAGCCTAACGAAGAAGTACACATTCTGTTTTACCAAGGGACTTATTTATATCCTCTCCAATTAAGGTTTGCTGAAGAGGTAGCCAAGCAGAGAATTTACTGAATCGTTCCGGTCCCTTTTTGAATCCCAGTGGATTGTATATTGAGATCACAGTAGAAATTGTCTTTGTTCAGTTTCTCAGAAGATACATCATGGATACAATGTTTTCCTTTGGGTTAAAAGAGGCCAAAGGGCCTATCTGAACAGCTGTGACAAGGCACAGACTTACATCATTCAGTTGTAGCCTTCTGAGGCTAGTTCTCCACTGACAGAAAGGCTAATCCCTAACCCAGTGAATTCCCATTCACCCACTTTAATAATAGGTGTGCTCAGGGGAAGAATATCCCTAAGGTCAGGCCAACATGCAGAAACCTAGATCACAGTATTAACCATTTAGTCATTTGTTCATGCACTGTGATGTGTACCTCAATTACAGAACGGCCACAGCTTTAAATAGTCAGAATATAGCAACAGGAAGGAACCTGAGTCATATCCCACCTCTGGGTTCCATCTCCCACACAGAAGTGATATCTGTCCCTGGGAGGTCACTTTTATGGTCAGAAAATTTGTACTAAGGCAGAAAAAATTATTTATTTATTTTTTGAAATTTATTAAGAAATGGCATTTTCAATTAATACCGTTTTACCATTTTTGGAGAAATGGGTTATAGTTTTCATTCTTTCTCCGCCCTATAAAATGATTTCATTTGCATTAACTTTTTTTTTAATCTTCAACACCCTCTCAGGTAATCAGAGTTAGGATGATTATCTCAATTTTCAGAATCCATTTTTTTTTTTTTTAATCCTCATAGATTATCCACAGGCTTATTTTTGCTCCCAAATCATTTTTACTAATTGTCTGATATTAACTCATCAGATATGGGGTCTCAAGTTACCCTATGGTCACGAGAGCCATTTAGATATAGGTTAGAATCAACTTCTCTTGGTGGGGAAAGATGGGGAGAGAGTAATATGAGTCTCTATAGTCAATTCTTACAAATTCTAACTCAGTCGTTATGTTAGTGGCTATTCAAATGTGCATCTACTCCCTCTCTATTGCACTGTTGTTGTTAGGCACTGTTGACTCGGTTCTGCCTCACAGTGAACAGAAAGAAACACAGGTCAGTCCTGTATCATTCTCAAAGTGCTTTCTATATTTGAGCCCACTGTTGCAGCCACTGTGTCAGTCCAACTTATTGAAGGTCTTTCTCTTTTTTGCTGACCCTCTGCTTTACCAAGTATGGTGTTCTCCGGTGACTGGTCCCTCCTGATAACATGTCCTAAGTACATAAGACAAAGTCTCACCATCTCACTTCTAAGGAGCATTCTGGCTACACTTCGTCTGAGACAGGTTTGTTTGTTCTTCTGGAAGCCCATGGTGTTTTTAATATTCTTCACCAACATGATAATTTAAAGGCATCATTTCTTCTTTGGTCTTCCTTATTCATTTTCAAGCCCCATGATGCTATTCTGTTTTATTTCCTTTATCACATTTGTCATTATGTGAAATTATATCTTTCATTTAGCTTTAATTTGCTTTTTATTTATTTGCACCTAACTAGAATATAATCAGTAAAAAAAAATTGACTTTTCTGTGTTTCTGATTTTCAGTTTGAATCCCTGGGATGCACAAATGGTTAAGTGCTAGGCTACTAGTCGAAAGGTTGACTGTTTGAACCCGTCCAAGAGGCTCCTCAGAAGACAGATCCAGTGATCTGCTTGTGAAAGATCATAGCCTTGAAAACCACATGGAACAGTTCTACTCTGTATATACAGGGTCAACATGAGTTGAAACTGACTTGACGACAACTAACAACAACAGGAGCGGTACAGTATGTAGAACTTGAAAGATAATAGACATTTGTTAAAAAAAAATAATAAATGCACATGCTGTTTTTGTCGATAGGTGCCGTGGAGTTGGTTCCAACTCACAGTGACACCATGTACAACAAAGCGAAACATGGCCTGTGCCTGCATCGCCCTCACAATCATTGCTGTGCTTGAGCCCATTGCTGTAGCCACTGCGTCAGTCCATTTCACTGAGGCTCTTCCTCTTTTTTGCTGACACTCTACTTTACCAAGAATGATGTCCTTCTCCAGGGACTGATCCCTTCTGATAACATGTCCAAAGAAAGTGAGATGAAGTCTCTTCATCCTTGCTTCTAAGGAGCATTCTGGCTGTACTTCTTCCAAGACAGATTTTTTCATTCTTTTGGCAGTCCGTGGTATATTCAGTATTCTTCGCCAACACCATAATTCAAAGTTGTCAATTCTTCTTTGGTCTTCAACCTATTTGATCAAACAGTCCTTTTTCTTAATAACGTGATTAATATTCCAGAGTACATAATATGGGAAAAGTTACTTTGAAGAGCCAGTATTTATTCAAGGAAGCTATTCTCATACCATAACCCGTTGCCGTTGAGTTGATTCCGGCTCATACCGGACAGAGGATATACTTAGCCAACCACTGGGCATGACTTGAGTCTTAAAGTTTTCTGTTGACCTGTGTGCCATATCATCTCAAATTTTACCATTTGCTATTTATTCTTTTGAGTTGATTGTTATCCTATCAATTGTACTTCTTTTCCAAAAATAAGTAATATATTTACTTTGGTGGAAATAAAATCGTTAAATTGTATTTTCCCTTTCACAAGAGGAAATAAGTGAAGATGGGTTACCTGCAAAGATGAGAGTCAACTGAGAGTTTAATGGGAAGAAAACTTCCCAGATACGATACAGGAATAACCAAAGGTTACTTTTATAATATGATCCACGGTCATCCCTGCATTTTGTCATTTTAGAATCATGTAAAGGATCAAAATAGCATTGTGGAAAGAGTCCGGACACTGCCCCAAAGACTTGGCAATCCAGTTAACCTCAAATGGCCTCATTTTGCTCATAAGCCAAATGAAGTTAAACTGCCTTGGTGGAGCAAACAGTTAAGTGTTCAGCTGAAAGATTGGTGGTTTGAGTCCACTCAGAGCTGCCTCAGAAGAAAGGCCTGAGGACCTACTTCTGAAAGGTCATAGCGATTCGGAGCTGCTGTGGAGCGCCGTTCTGCTCGGACACACATGGGGCTGAAATGGACTCGACAGCAACTGGTTTTTTGTTTTTTTTAAGATGGGGTTAGTAATTACGTCATGATGTAAGAATTATTAGCTAAAGTTTGTAAAATATCTTCCCAGGTGTCTGGTTCATAGTTAACGTTCAACAAAATTTAGTTAATCCCCTCATTTAAATGACACCAAAATGGCATTTCTTTATTAAATATGAAGCTTAACCCATACTGTCAAGTAAGCGAGGCATATACTATCTTTCCTTTTTCCCCTTCCCTTTGGAATAATTTCTTTACAAAGTACAAGAAGTTGTTACCCGTGAGTAGCTCCACGAGGTAAGTAGAAGGGAAACGTGGTTCCTTAAGAGCATTCCCAAGCTATCAAGAATTTCCTCCTGAGGCTGTCAAATTGACTTACATTTTCTTCAAGAGTCTTGTTCTTTCCAGATTTGCTGTTGCCAGTTTATTTTCCTGTGTCTCATTCATAATTGTTTTAGCACCTCTTTACTGAGCTCTTGGTGTCTTTCACTCGGACTCCCATTTATTGGCTTTGATATTGTTCTTTAGATGTTCTTTTAATTCTGTTTCATGCCCTGGATTAAATGTGACATATTATCAGTACTGACCCTTGACTTGCCCTTGTCAATATTTCAAGTTCCTAGGCAGGATATGTCATCAGAAGATTAAAAGAGGCCCCGACCTTTTAATCTTTATCTGCTACAAAGTCTAATTGTCAGTAATAATTGGAACTTTTGTCATTTTTTAGTTCAGTTGCTGTTGTTGTCAGGTGCTGTCGAGTCAGTTCCAACTCATAGCAACCCTATGCACAACAGAACAAAACACTGCCCAGTCCTGCGCCATGGTCACAATTATTGCTATTCTTGAGCCCACTGTTGCAGCCACTGTGTCAATCCATCTCGTTGAGGGTCTTCAATTTTTTTCCTGACCCTCTGCTTTACCAAAAATTATGTCCTTCTCCAGGGACCGATTCCTCCCGATAATATGTTGAAAGTATGCGATGTAATCTTGTCATCTTTGCTTCTAAAAAGCATTCTATTTGTACTTCTTCCAAGACAGATTTGTTCATTCTTTTGGCAGTCCATGGTATATTCAATATTCTTCACCAACACCACAATTCAAAGGCAGCAATTCTTCTTCAGTCTTCCTTATTCATTGTCCAGCATTCATATCAGGGGCATCTTAGTCCTCAAGGTGACATCTTTGCTTTGGAACACTTTATAGAGATCTCTTGCAGCCGATTTGCCCAAGGCAATGTGTGTTTTGATGTCTTGACTGCTGCTTCCAGTAGTTCAATTAGGGACCATAATATTCTTAGATATCTAAGGGGAGATTTGAACACACAGTTAGGTGTATGTTAGTGTGGAGGTAGGGAGCATGGTCTGGAATACAGATATAAATTTTTGAGTATTCAGCATTTGAATAACCTTTAAGACTATGAGATTGGATGCATTTACTGAAGCAGTATGTATTGACAGAGGAAAAATTTAGGATCAATGACTGAGCCCTTGTGCACTCTACAGCCTTAAATAGTGAAGTAAAAAAGGCAGAATTCACAAAGCAGAATGAGGAGTGACATGTGAAGTAGAAGGAAAGCCAAGAAAATGTGCGATAACGGAAACCGAGTGAATAAAGTATATCAAGGAAGTAAAAGTGATCGGCTCTTTCCAATATTGCTGATAGATCTAGTAAAATGATGGTCGAGACCTGACCATGGGATTTAGCAAAGCGGAGGTCCTTGGCAATATTGACAAGAAAGCTTTGTTAAGGTGGAGCCGTGGGGAAAGTCTTCCAGGAGTTGGCTTAAGATGGACTGAATAGAAAGGAATTAGTAACAGAAAGTAAGAAAACCAGTTCAATGCATTTCACTAAGAAGAAGAAATAAATGGAAAAGTTGTTGGCAGAGAAGCAAGGTTAAGAGAATGGAACTTTTAAGATGGGGAAAATAACGAGATGGCTTTATGGTGATGTTATGATGGGGTAGGGTACGACAGCTGCTAAGGAGGTAGTGGGGAGAACTATCGGACAATTACTGTTGAGTAGACAAGGAGAAACGTGCACAAGTAGGAGGTTTTGACTTCAGATAGTAGCAAGGATAGTTTACAGAAGAGCAGAGTTCTGTGGTAACAGGCAGGGAGGAAAAGTATGTGGTTACAGATGCAGGACAGTGGGCAGAGAGAACGGTGTGAGTTTGCAGAAATTCTCTGTTTTAAGTTTCCTCTGTGAAATAGAAAATATGATCACTGGTTGAGACTGAAGAAAAGGAAGGATGTACTGGGGTTTTGAAGAGAGAGGAAAAGGTGTGAAATAATCTTTTAGGCCAGAGGGAGAATAAATGGACTGATGGCATGTAGTATGATATATTGGTAGCATCAAGGGCCCATTAGACCTTCACACTCATGAGTCTAAAATGACACTCACAAGCTGTATCACAGCTTGGTTAAAAATTCTCACAATCCATTAACATTTTCTGAAGAAACAGGCAAATCTGCAAAATCCTCTAGTTGTAGATTACATTTTGAAGCAGCAGCATTTTGGCCTAATATTTGACTTGACCGCCACCTTGTGGGAAGAGAGTATAAAGATTAGGTTGGTTAGGTTACAGAGCTACAGAGATTACCATATACCATATACCAGGTTGTCCTAACCTGAGCAGGGATTAGGGTGGGTGGTTTGTTCCTGTACCTGTTTAGGAAATGGTTCTGAGTATTGATTTTTCTCTGAGTGTTTATTACTGTTGTTTTTTTAGCTGCTATCGAGTTGACCCTTCACTCATGGTGACCCCATGCATAACAGAACAAAACACTGCCAGGTCACGTGCCATTCCCATGATCGGTTTTGGGCCAGACAGAGGTGATCCACAGAGTCTTCACTGGCTGATTGCATAAACAGACAACCAGAACTTTGTTCCTGCACACTTACTACAGCACTGGCTTCATTTTCGTCCCACAGCAGTGCCAAATTTCCAATCATCTTGTTTTAAAATGTGTTATCAACTCCTATTGTAACAAGTTCTTGGCTTTTCCTTTCAGGTTTAGAGTCTGTGTCACTTTATTTTTATCTGAAAGTTCTGGAAGTGTGCTTCAGTTCCAAGTTCTGTTCATGGTCTGTTAATGTCACCCTTTTCAAACAAATTACAAACCATTTGAACCTGGTAGCAAGGCAGATGCCAAGGCTGTTGCTGCTGCTTCAGGAGCAGGTCTCCAGAGCATCATCTCTTCCTGATTTTATCTCAAAGATTTGTTTCACACTCTTCCTATGATTAACAGGCTTCCTGCTCTTTATTGTACCTATAATTGTAAATGTGGTTCCAATCAGTTTTTATGGGACAGAATGTTAAATCACTCTTCTTAAACAGTTTCAGTTTTCACCTAGGGCATGTGACAGTTCCAGGACCATGGAGCTGGCTCCTTAGCCTCTGCTCTTTGAAGGATGATTTCCAATCTCAGAGGCCAGGACAGGCATCCAAGCTGATAGACATATATTCAAAGCAGAACTATTACAGTATAGATTTATTCCTTAAAATCAACTGTTTTTTTTTTTCTAAAGATAAGGATGTTTTTTGATAAATTTCTGGTATTTCTCATAGTCTTTGAGGCTTTTAAAATTAAAATAAACTCACCCTGGCCTGCGGCTAGTTTATGGGGCCGGCGCATGTAACTTGCAGAGCATGTAGAAGGAGGAGTTGGGAATACACCATTGAGTGGACATTTAAATACATGTTTTTAGTACTTGGTACATGGAAATAAGTTAATTCAGGTCATAAATTAAGTTTTTATTAAGACAGCCAGTTGGTGTTGTTACCTTCGACAGCTGAGGCAGAAGTAGAAGTGGCCAAATATATATTCAGTGGCATTTGCTTCCATTCCTCAAACCAACAGACTCTAAGCTTAGAGTTTCCAAAGCCAATATCAAAATGACCACGAACAGACTGATGGTGACTTCAAATTCCACCAAGTCCACCCTAAACTGGGAGCACATTTCATTGAGGATTCCCATGACCTAGTGGGAGAAGCACTTATCTTCATGTGCCTAGAAGTGTGGTTCTGCACATGGTGTACCCCACAAAACTGATTCTAAATATCACCCATGATGGATTCACTTAATCCCATACCACTGATATGACAGCAGCCTCCTATATAGTCCAGTGTGCTAGCACCTTTCTTCTGATGCCAGAGAGCAAGAATAGAAATCTTGGCCATTGCTAGTTCTTCAGTCTCATTACAGTGGCTGGAAACCCTCGGTCAGTTTCTACTGTAGCATGCCCTGATGGGAAGTAATCCAAGGAGATAATTTTGGATACCATTTCAGTGGTTACCAGAACTGGTACCTAAAGGATCCACCATCCCCAAATGGCTCCATGAAGAGCTTATTTTTCTTCCCTCCAAATACTGTGCATTTTTAACTTGACCCAGTATTTGCTTCCTAACTTTTTTTTTTCCCTTCTCTTCCTTCTTCGTACTTTATCCTGGAAAACTTTCTTCGATATCTCAGGGGAAGAGTTCATCCAGACCCCTTCCAGTGGTCATCATCCTCTACAAGCTTCCAAATTGTCTCAGTTTCTTACAGCAGTTCTAACAGAAATAGCACAAGTGGGTGGCTTTAAAGAACAGGAATTTATTTTCTTACAGTTTAGGAGGCTAGAAGTCTGAACTCAGGTTATGGCTGTGAGGCAAGGTCCTTATATCTCAATTTCAGCCTCTAGTAGCCAGCAATCCTTTTAGTTCCTGGGCTTGTAGATTCAACTGCCTCTGTTGTCCAATAGCTTCTGTTTTCCCCCGTGTCGGTATGTATCGCTGTGTCTGTGCTGCTCTTTATATAACTCGGAAGTGATCAGGTTTAGGATCCACCCTACACTGTATGGCCTGGACCACCCTACACCGGTATGACCTCAGATGGTTATTTGATTACATCATATTGGTTTGTATTTTGAATGGTGATTACATTAAGGAAAGTGATTACATTACATTACATGTGATTATATTTTATTAGATTACATGCACAGGTACAGGGGTTAGGGTCCTAATGCACATTTTGGGGGGTACAATTCAATCCATAACATAAATCAGACAAAAAGTAAAAATATTATTAAATAATATATTTCACTTATCTTAAGGGTGTTTTGTCCATGTTCATGTTCGTGTACCCATGTGCATGCACAGTTAAATGTTACAGAGCACTGTTAGCCTTAACAGGTAATGTATTAATTAATCTGAAACAAGAAGAAATAGAAAAAAAAAAAAAAAGGATTTCCTTTGCTAGCAATGAGGTGCCAGTTAAAAAGGAAAAATGAAGGAAGGAAAATATTTGCAATTTCATTTTGCTGGCCCCTGAAATGATTTTCTGTCAGCTGTACTTATGACTTTCATGTTTGTATTCCGATTTTGGAGAAAAGGTTAGTATTATAATTATTGATATTATGGGAATGTCAATCTGGTTAATGTTTGATATTAGAAATAAATCCAAAGTGATAATAAAATAAAACATTTAAGGGTATATTCTAGTTACATCTAGAATCATCACCAATATTTGAAAATGAATATTCATATAGTGACAATAAATCAGAAGGCCATGAGTAATTTGTTATGCTATCATTATGTGGAAACCCTGGTGGCACGGTGGTTAAGTGTTACGGCTGCTAACCAAGAGGCCGGCAGTTCAAATCCAGGTGCTCCTTGGAAACTCTATGGGGCAGTTTTACTCTGTCCTATAGGGTCGCTATGAGTCAGAATCAACTTGAAGGCAATGGGTTTTATCATTATGTAGACTGGATATCATTGTAACCTACGTAGTCATATCTCTGAAGGTCAGAGGTGTCCAAAATGACACTGAAGTAGGCATTCAGCTCTTTGATCTTTCAAATGAGAAAGTCTAAGGTGATAAATGATGTTGACTGAATACCAAGACTGAAGCTGAACTTTAGAGCATTCCTATTAGAAATTTCTACAAGGAACTCAAGTTTGGTAAACAATTGTCTACAAATTTAAAACGTTCCCTGAAGTCATATATAGATATATAGATACATAGATATATAGATAGAGATGTAGATATAGATGTAGATATAGATATATAGATATAGATATATATGTACGCATACAATGAAAATTTCAAAGGGAATCACAAGCCTCGAGTGCGAGGTTGAGCTCTGCCCACGCTCTGGATGACAGGAAGGGGAGAAGAGTGATCTCAGAAGATGCTATGTGTGAAGGCGGAGAGTTGGCATGAACTCAGAGATGGGAAGAAAGGCCGGTGGCCTGAATCACAGTTCTTGACTGGTCAGGCCACTGGATATAGAAACATCACACACAGCAGCTGATGTAATGTCTTCAGAGAAACTTTTACTGTGTTGGATAATGGGGAACCGCTAGTAGGAGTCATTTTCAGTAGCTCAATAGCAGGATTCAGCTCTGAAGTTCTTGCTAAGAAAGCGTAGCTGCTAGAAGTTATTGCTGGGGTGTTGATAAGTAACAGTGCCTGTTAGTGTGGAGACAGTTTTGGCACCAAACATTCTGAATAATTAAGGCATTGCATCAGCCTGGGAGACCAAGGGACCATTTGGGAAGAAGACATTGACCACAGTTTGCTGTGTGCCTCAGGGAGTGCACTTTTGTTTTCCTCCTGCTTCTTGTGCCAGATGCAATTCTAGGGAATCTGTAGGTAGGGCTGATGAAAAGAATACATCATTATCATTGCTTTAATTTAGCTCATGACCTCAGGAAATTACACCCCAGAGAAATACTTGGCATCTGCATATCAACATTTACAAACCAAGTAATAAATCGTATTGGGTGCAGTAGAATGCAGGTAAATCTCTTTGACTGTGTAGTCTTTCTGAGCTTTTCACTTTAAGGAATTTCTTATAGGCCAAAGCACCTGCAGACAGAATCTTCCATTCAGAGGTCACAGGTCTACTTAAGACTCAAGGTCCTGGACATTCATCTATTTCTTGAGCTGTAGGAAATCAATGAAGGTGTTAAGATATATCTTACTACCATTTTCCAAACTAGGAACTTTCTCCTACTTGACTAGATTTTTGAGCCCAGGCTATATTCTAGGAATCAAACAACTGTGTGATATCATGCACAATTCTAAGATTTCTTCATTATCTTGCCTTTCCTGACCTCTAAACTCCTCTTTAATTATTTGCTTCAAAAAGTTCTGGAATAAAGTAGGTATGAATATAGGTATAATGGTAGATGAAAAAATCTCTGTAAGTATTCTTCTGACTAATAAGAAATAATCAAATACCCCAAAACCAACTTTTAAGACCATATATCTTAATAATTTTAATAAATAAGGAGAAATCTTTCTGCCATTTCTCTTTTACATAGGACACCACTCTAAGTGTTCTAGAAATTGTATTCTAAATACAACACAGACTAAGTGGCTAGGAACTGATATTTCTAGACAGGCATTAAAAATATACAAATTTAGGCTGTTTGTGGATTACAGATTATACATGTTCCTGATTAAAACAAAAGAATAGAGTATTTTGCTTAATCCTTTCCTCATAATGTGGAGGTTTTTAGGAATGTTCACAAATATTCAGTCTTATTTTCCTTTGGCACATGGTTAGGTGACATTTCCTACGCTCCTTGGGAAAATGTATGATATTACCTTAGAAATTTGAATATTGGAACATCCTTAGTTCCTCAGAGGAAGATCAAGGTTCAGTTCCCAAAGGAAGGAAAATGGACTCTGATAAGGCATAAGCAATCAGAGCCCACTAAGACAGTTTGTGCAATTCATTTTTAGCATCCTTGTAAAGCAGGCAGGAGGTATCTGGAAGCATGTTTAGATATTGTGCAGCAAGATAGCAGATATTCACCAAAGGATAAATGTGGCCATTTCTTATTGACACCATACTGCACACTGCTTCATAAAAGACATCATACTGTATTATGGAGGCAACCTGTCATTTTCAATGTTCCATTTGATACTGTCTCCCAGTAGTTTTTAATTGCTGTTAAGTCACATCAATGAAAAGGGGTCCCAGAGGAGTACTTGTGTCCCAAACCCTGACCTCACTTCTGTTTGCCATTCTTTTCAATTAGTGGTCTTAGTGTAAGTTCAGAGAGAATTTCTTCTACCGATTTCATTTACAATTACATAGGTAATTTTTCAGAAAAGGTAATAATAAGTTATTACTTATTTTTCATTTTTTTCATTTGCTTTATTCATTCAATTACTGAACAATTGATTATTAAATGCATGCTATAAACTATCATTTATTAAGTACATACTATATTAGATTTGGAAATCCTGGTGGCTTGGTGGTTAAGTTCTATGACTGCTAACAAAAAGGTCAGCAGTTCAAATCCACCACGCTCTCCTTGAAAACTCTATGGGGCAGTTCTCCTCTGTCCTATAGGGTCACTATGATTCAGAATTCACTTGATGGCAATGGGTTGGTTGCTATTAGATATGGTAGCAAACAAGAGAGTCACGATCCCTATCTTCATCCCGTGCTTACAGTTCAGTTGTCGTGCGCCATTGAGTCAGTTCCAACTCATAAAGATTGTATAGGGCAGAGTAGAACTGCTCCATAGGGTGTCCAAGGAGAGGCTGGTGGATTCAAACTGCCAACCTTTTGGTTAGCAGCCGCGCTCTTAACCACTACACTACCAGGGCTCCTCTACAGTTCAGTAGAAACTACTAAGTTTGAGGAATAAAAGTGGAATTATTTCCCAGCTTCTAGTCCTTTCTCCTATTTTACATTTCTTTCCTACTTTACATTTCTTTAGTCACTGAACAGTTTAATCAAGGTTTGCATGTATATGGGTTTCAGACGCTAGTGCTCAGGTGGCCTACTTATGCAGAAAACTCACTCATTCCTTCCTAAAACTACATTGCTTTGGGTTCCATATCACTACTCTTTTATGATTCTGCTCATGATTCTTTGAACATGTTTCTTGAGTCCCTTCTGGGATTCTTCTTTATTTCTTCCAGTCTTTTAAATGTTAGTGTAACCCTACATTTTGTTGTTAGCCCACTTATCCAAACTTTCCACTTGTTTTCCTTGGGTGACCTCATCTACTCTCATGATTTCAACTATCATACACAAGTAAAGATTCCAAAATCTAGTTCTACAGTCCTGACTTGAATTTCATACTTAAAAAAAAAAAAATACAAGTGTCTACTGAACATTTTCACATGCATATGCTATGGGTACCTGAATTTCAACCTATCTCCATTTTTTTACTGTTAATTCTAACTCCCCAACCTGACATACCATCACTTAACCATTAGCTACGTCTTTCATCATCAGCGCTTTCTAATACGCCCTGATTCCCAATTCAGGAGTGTATGGAAAATGAGTGGAAAGGAGACAAACCATGGAAGAAAATAGTCATTGGTATAGATTTCAATATTGAGTTTTCTAAATGTGCAACCTGGGCAAGCTATTTCTGTGAATTTCAGTTTTCTGTCACATAAAATGTCATTGCAAATACATAACTCATGGAATAACAAAGTAAATTAAGCATATATGTATAATTTATGTAAAGGGATAAACACAGTGTCTAGTATATAAAAGGTTGTTGTTAGTTGCCATCTTTTCCTACTAATAGCAACCATATGCACAACAGAATGAAACACTGCCTGGTCCTGCACCATCTTCATAATCATTGTTATGCTCAAGCACATTGTTGTGGCCACCATCCCAATCCATCTTGTTGAGCGTCTTCTTTTTTGCTGCCTTTCTACTTTACCAAGCATGATTTCCTTCTCCAGGGACTGATCACTCCTGATAACATGTCCAAAGTATGTGAGATGAAGTCTCCCATCCTTGCTTCTAAGGAGCATTCTAGCTCTACTTCTTCCAAGGCAGATTTGTTCATTCTTTGGCGGTCCATGACATATCTAATATTCTTTGCGAACACCATAATTTAAAGGCGCCAATTCTTCTTAGGTCTTCCTTATTCATTGCCCAGCTTTCTCATGGCTATTAAGCAATTGAAACACAGTGGCTTGGGTCAGGTGCACCCTAGCCTTCAAGGTGACATCTTTGCTTTTAACACTTTAAAGAGGTCTTTTGCATCAGATTTGCCCAATGCAATGCATTGTTTGATTTCTTGACTGTTCTTCCATGGGTGTTGATTGTGGATCCAAGTAAAATGAAATCCTTGACAACTTCAACCCTTTCTGCTTTTATCATGATGTTGCTTATTGGTCCAATTGTGAAAATTTTTGTTTTCTTTATGTTGAGGTATAATCCACACTGAAGGCTTTATTCTTCATCAGTAAGTGCTTCAAGTCCTCTTCATTTTCAGCAAGCAAGGTTGTATCATCTGCATATTGCATCTTGCTAATGAGTCATCCTTCTATCCTAATGCTGCTTTCCTCTTCATATAGCCGAAGTTCTCAGATTATTTGCTCAGCATACAGATTTAATAAGTATGGTGAAAGGGTACAACCCAGATGCACAACTTTCTTCACTTTAAACCACGCAGTATCCCCTTCTTCTGTTCGAGTGACTGCCTCTTGATCTATGCACAGGTTCCTCATGAGCAAAATTGAGTGTCCTAGAATTCCCACTATTCAATAAATATTTGATGAAGTAAAATTATTTCAGTAAAACAGTATTCTCGATTAAATGACTTTTTACTAAGGTGAATTAGTAGAACAAATGGAAATTAATTAGATAAATCTAAGGTATCTATTAGGTTGTGAATAATTATGTATAAATAACTATAATAACTATAACAATAACTATATAATAACTATAGCTATAGCTATGGTTATAACTATAGCTATAACTGTAACTAGTATAACTGTAAAACTATAACTATATATATATATTTATATACACCAATGAAAACCCAAACCTGTTGCCACCAAGTCCATTCCAACTCATAGTGACCTTACAGGACAGAGTAGAACTACCTTATAGTGTTTTCAAGGAGCAGCCAGTGGATTTGAACTGCCAACCTTTTGGTTAGCAGCTTGAGCTCTTAACCACTGTGCCACCAGGGCTCTCTCTCTATATATATATATATAGTTATTATATTTATATATAATTATCTCCTTAGACCCCTTGCTGTAACTCTGGTTCCTTGGTGGAGGATGTTTATAGCTCACAGCATAGAATCTCTGGTTTCAGAATGCCACAATGACTTCCTTAAATTCTCCTTACAAATAAATTGTAAGAGCCAGACAAATCTATCTCCTAATGCACGAAGGGGAGCCCTGGTGGCCAGTGGTTAAGAGCTCAGCTGCTGACCAAAAGGTCCACAGTTCAAATCCACCAGCTGCTTCTTGGAAACCCTATGGGGCAGTTCTAGTCTGTTCAATAGTGTTGCTATGTGTTGGAATCAACTAGATGGCAATGGGTTTTACTGCAGTGAAGAGCAATTAGGGCACAGGGTGGAACAGGAATTCTTTTACCAATGATGTCATTTTTTTCTTTTCCCTGTTTTCTACACAACTTTCATCACCACTTGTCTTTTTTCTTTTATTCTCTGGTACCTTTGATCTGCCTGAGGCAACTAACAAACTTTTGTTTTTTTTCTTTTTTTTCTGGTTTCTGAGTATGAGGTGGTTAATTTGCCCTTGTGGCTCAATGATTAAGCACTGGGCTGCTAACTCAAAGGTTGTTGGTTAGGATCCACCAATCACCCACTCTGTGGGAGAAAAGACCTAGCAATCTGCTCTCCTAAAGATTACAACCTTGGAAACCCTATAAGGGCAGTTCTACTCTGTCCTATAGGGTCTCTGTGAATCAGAATCAACTGGATGGCACCCAACAACAACTTGCTATTCTTATAGGCTAAATAGATAAACAAAAAGTTAAGCCTAGTACAACACCCGAGATCTTTCTGACTAGCACAGGAAGTAAAACTTTAGGGAATAATACTTTCTAGAATGATAATAACTTACATCATTATGTCTTAAAATATTCCCTCTAGAATGCAGAGAGCTTTTCTTCCCCCAGTATTCTATGAGAATGGTTATTTAAAAAAGGGATAGACAGACTTGATAGTAACTTAGACAGTCTACTAACAGGTAAGTAAATGATTATTTTCATCTTTTTCAACTCAGAAAGACATCATTACAGAGTAATTCAGCATGATATTCTAATAGACTTCCTTATGTTTTGTCACTATACTGCTGCCACATCCTCTGAGAAAAGAACAAGGAAAAAAATTAGCAACTCAGTGTTTGTAAAAGTTTACCATTAACTTAGGAAACAAGCAGAACAAAATACACATTTGGGTAAGACAATTTATCTTTTGAACTCAACAAATATTCCATGAGCATCTGGTATGTGAAAAGCCATCATTGCTGTGTGAGGGGAGATGGATGAAGCCCAGGGCTATTGCTTCTTGAGATGATAGAGCATATAAAAGTTCACAAATGCTTCTGTTGTAAGGTAGCAATGAAGCTGTAGCAAAGAGCTTCGAGTACTGGAAAGTTAGAAGAGGTTATGTCTGATGAGAAATTAGATAAAAAGTTAATGGACGTGACGACCTTGACATAGTTTCTGGAGAATGCCAGATTTTCCACCTCCAGGTGAGTACATTAAATAGAATATTGAATATCACAGTAGAGAATAATTACTCCTTGCATGTTTCCAAAATGAAAGAAAGAATATAATTTGCAGTTGACACTCTTCTGAGGTTTATTTTGAAAAGTTGAGGAATGACATCTCAGAGAAACTTCAGAGCAAATATGATGATAAGGAGGCTAAAAACTATATAATTACTTTGAAGAATAGTATGCCCTATATGTGGAAGAGTAGTTCCTGAAAATATTTTGGGTAAATATCATCCCATTTACTCAATATTTGTCCCTATCCGACCTACTTCCTTTCTACACCTTGTTCCCATTGTGCCTCTGTAATACTCCTGCTTCTCTGATAAAATTCAGTAAGAGGAACAATCAAATATTAATGTTATTATGTTTGGGGCAACCAGATATTGGAAGCATAAACCAAAACCAAACCTACTGCTGTCAAGTTGATTCCGACTCATAGCGACCCTATAGGACAGAGTAGAACTGTCCCATGTGGTTTCCAAGGAGCACCTGGTAGATTTGAACGGCCGATATTTTGGTTATCAGCTGTAGCTCTTAACCACTACCCTACTAGGGTTTCCAATGGAAGCATAGGTCATGTATATTGAATTTTATGGCAACCTTTGGTCTTCAAGTCAAAATGTTTCCAAGGTATCTCTTTACCAGATATCAGAAGTCAAGGGATTCACTTACATAGAGTGAGGAGCTCAAAAAGGTAGACTATACCTTCTCTTAAACTGGACTTTTGAGAGCCAAAGAATCATGGGACAACCTGCTAGCCTTCTCTCACACACATGGGCTGACATAAGTTAGAAGCAACTCATCGACATCTAACAACAAGGGTCAAGTATTCATATAAAAAAAAAAATCCTTAAGGTTTCATCTTCATGGATGTCAGTGTCTTACATGGCAGTGTGGTGCAGTGTAAAGTGCATTATCTTCTACTACAGATTATAGAGCTGATTCACTAACCCATATAACTGTAACCCATTGTCATCGAGTCGATTTCAATTCATAGGGACAAGTTACTTAAAGTCTATCTCTTTATCCCCCAGTTTTAAAAATTCGGAGTATATTTGTCTTTTTCCATACTACATATGATAGAAAGAAAGTCCCATTAAATGAATGGTGTGAATATATTTCATAATCAGAATTCTCATTGCCTTTGAGTCAATTTCAACTCATAGTGACCCTATAGGACAGAGTAGAACTGCCTATAGGGTTTCCAAGGCTGTAATCTTTACAGAAGCAGACTACTACATCTTTCTCCCAAGGAGCAGCTGGTGGGTTCCAACCACCGAACTTTTTGTTATCAGCCAAGTGTTTTAACCACTGCACCACCAGGGCTCCTTGTAATCAGAAGAGCATTATAGTATTAGTAATTAGTAATATGTATTAGTACATTTTACGAGGTAGGGGATGTTCAGTTCAAAAGCATTTACTGAGCACCTACGTTGTATAAGGTGTTTGATTCGAAACAGTAGAAAATAAATTCTGAGAGTTCATAGTTTTCCAAGAATCTTATTTGAGGAAGGAAGCTAAAACAATTCCATACATATAAGTGTATGGTAAGTGAAAATATGTAAAATTATAAGAAATGTTATAAAGAAAGCTTGTAGAAAGTAGGAGAGAGAATTTCCTTCATCACAAGACAAGCATTGAAGGCTGCCTAAAGGAGGTTCCTCTGTAGTCGGGTCAAGAAATTTTGAGAAGGATGAAGCAGTTGGATAGCAAAAGGAGGAAAAGAAATAGCAAGATGGGTTTTGAGAACTTCATCCCTGTTCATTTCTAATCACTGGCTTTTACATCATTTCTATTATGAAGCTCTCACCTGATACACTTACTAATCCTTACTCCCATGCTCCCGTTGCAGGATGAATATATCCTTATTAGACACAGAATTCAATGAATATTTGTCAGTTTGGGAACTATATTCATGCTTTTCTAGATCATGATATTTCGTAGATTAAAAATTCCTTTGTTCAAAAAAAATATGTGTACTTAAGGTCATGTTTCTAAAGGATATTAACAAATATATGATTAAAGTAGTCTGGTTTGCCTGGAATATGAATGGGTAGAAATGAGCTTTAAGACTGCAGATCCCCAATACCTGTGGCTGTAATCCCATCTGTGAATGGGTTTTCTCTGATATGTTAATGAGACTGTATTAGTGTAGGGTGTGTTTTAAGTCAATTTCATTTGATATATAAAAGAGATTAAACAAGCAAGTGGGCAAGGAGAGATCAGGGAAGATACATGCCATACAACATGAAGATCGCCAAGGAACCAAGACAAGGACCTTCCCCCAGAGCCCATAAGAGAATAAACTTCCTCTAGAGCTGGCACCTTGATTTCAAACTTCTAGCCTCCTAACCATGAGAAAATAAATTTATTTTCTTTAAATCCACCTAGGTGTGGTATTTCTGTTATAGCAGCACTAAATAATTAAGACAGAACTCAAAATTATAAACAAGTTAATAAAAAGTATTTATGATTCATAATTTAACTTAAGGACTTCTGTTAAAATACATGTAGAAAATTAACTTGTTTCAGAAATGGGTAACCTAATGAGATTGATAATATACAAACCCAAAACACCACTCTCAAAGGAGTGACCAAAATCACAGACGATTGAAGATGAATGAGACTTTTCTATCATCTTACCTTCAACACCTACGGTGTTCTCAAATACAAATATTTTATGATGTATCATTCATTTAAAAACGAATAATGAAGAGAATGAACTTACCGTAATGGTTAAGATACCGAGAGTCAGGCTTCTTATAGTTTATCCTTGCCCAGAATCACATAGTCCAAAGAAAATTATGTTTTATTCTGGCCACTCCAAAGTGAGTAACTTTATCAGGAAATTTTGCAAAGGTAGGTTTTACTTTAGAGGAAGATAAGATTTATTTGAAGGCTGTTGAGGAAAAGAGAATTTACAAAGGAAGAAGAAAGCTAGTCTACTTGACTAACCCAGTCTGAATTTTGGCCAACTCATAACTCTCTAGACAATGTATTGGAGGTACGGACGTGACTTGGGAAGAACACAATAAGATAATTCAGTCTTCTCTATTATATTTAAATACATAATACGTATGTCTTTATCTGCATATGGCATCCCTTCTAAAGTCATAGTGATGAGAAAGATGCAAAAAAAAAAACAAGTTTTGTTCTTGAAAGTGAAGACTTTGATTATTTCTGTCTAAATTTGTAAAAGAAGTCTTCATTGAAAGATGTTATAATTCAAATTTCAATAATTATCATTAAATTTGTTAGGACAGAAAACAAATTTAATAAAAAGTCAGTTACTGATTATCCACAATTGCTCTTCTAACCACATTGCCCTCCCTTTTCTGCTTCTCTGCTCTGTTCTAGGAACATGGGGTTTTCAACTACCAGGATAATACAAACTTTATAGGGAATTACAGTCACGCTTTGATACTGCAACAAACTGCCTGGTGTGTCTGGTAACAACCCCCACTCCTACTGCCCCAGATCTAAAATGCTTAAGCTAAAAACCAGAAGCATGAACTATTAAGCAATCATCACACCTCTTTTAATTTGGAAATGTAAGCTCAGGGGCTTTAAGTGCTCTAAGAGGTGCTTTTCAGCTTTTCAGAGATTGGAGGAAGAAAAATAGAAATGGGAATATATGAGATATTACCAATTGTCAAAGAACTTTCATTTGTGCTTATTAGCAAATGTCAAGTACCAAATATCACTAAGGTGTTCAAAGGTAAAAATAGATTAGTTAGAAGCTAATGGAGCACTGGTGGCACAGTGGTTAAGAGCTCAGCTGCTAACCCAAAGGTCAGAAGTTTGAATCCGCCAGCCACTCCTTGGAAACCCTACAGGGGCTGTTCTACTCTATTCTAAAGGGTCGCTAAGAGTAGGAATCGAATCAATGGCAATAGGTTTGGTTTTGGTTTAATAAGTGTTATAGGACTACTATGAGTCAGAAGCAACTTGAATACAATGGGGTAAATGAATGTTTCTTACTCATTTTTTCAAGCTGGGATATCTGGGAGAGAGTGTTCAGTAAATAGCTGGGCCATATATATTTTTTGGTCCCTGAGAGGAGCAAACAGTTTGCACTTTACTATGAACATAGAGGTTGGTAGTTCAAACCCACCCAGCACCACCATGGAAGAAAGGCCTGGTGATCTGTTTATGTAAAAATTATAGCCAAGAAAACGCTAGAGTAGTTCTACTCTGTGACACATGGGGTCTCCATGAGATGGAATTGAGTTGATGGCAACAATTTTTTTTTGGCTTATTGCATATTTATAAGTAATATACATTATATAATATGGAATGCCTACATCTATGTATAAATAAGACATTATAAGAATGGGAATAGTGTGTGACTTTATGTACATAATATTAAACTCAAAAGAGAAGACAGATATATCCTAAATGCTGGGTGAGAAACAATCCAATCCATGGGCCCCAGGGTCTATCGAATAAAAAAAAATAAAATAAGTAAACAAGTTGGAACCATATATCCTGGTTTTGTATCCCTCAAGTAAAACAAATTAATAAGAGCAGAAACGTATTAAAGCTAACAAGCAGTTTCATTTAAAGAGTGATTTAAGAAAGTATCTTTTATAAGCTTATTTGAGATTTAAAATTGTCCTATGAAGAGGTCATTATAAATTGAGAGACAAAGAGGTGAAGTGACTCATTAAGAAAAAAGAGCTAGAATGTCCCTGATGAGGGATAGTTTTGCTCAAAGTATCTGTAACATTGCATAGCACCACAAATTAAATTGCTTAAAATATTTCACACTGTTGCATAACACCGTACATTAATTCCTGTATCATTTGTTTTTTTCAGATGAACCATTTCACACCTGTACCTTCTCCTCATTCAGGAAATCATGCGGCTGAACAATACTGTGACTGAGTTCATTCTGCTTGGGTTGACACAAGATCTTGTTAAAAAGAAAATAGCATTTGCCTTTTTCTTCCTTTTCTATTTAGGAACGTTGTTGGGTAATTTGTTGATTATCATCACCATCAAGACCAGCCGGGCACTTGAGAGTCCAATGTACTTCTTCCTTTTCTACTTATCCTTATCTGATACCTGCTTCTCTACCTCCATAGCCCCTAGAATGATTGTGGATGCCCTTCTGAAGAATAATACTATCTCTTTTAGTGAGTGCATGATCCAAGTCTTTTCATTCCATTTCTTTGGCTGCCTGGAGATCTTCGTCCTTATCCTCATGGCCGTTGACCGCTATGTGGCCATCTGTAAACCCCTGCATTACATAAGCCTCATGAGCCGGCAAGTCTGCAGTGTGTTGGTAGCTATAGCCTGGGTAGGGGCCTGTGTGCATTCTTTAGTTCAGATTTTTCTGACCTTGAGTTTACCTTTCTGTGGTCCCAATGTGATTGATCACTATTTCTGTGACTTGCAACCCTTGTTGAAACTTGCCTGTGCAGACACCTATGTGATCAACCTACTACTGGTGTCCAATAGTGGGGCCATTTGCACAGTGAGTTTTGTAATGCTGATGTTCTCCTATGTTATAATCTTGCATTCTCTGAGAAACCACAGTGCTGAAGGGAGGAAAAAAGCCCTTTCCACGTGCATTTCCCATATCATCGTAGTCATCTTGTTCTTTGGTCCTTGTATATTTATATATACACGCCCAGCAACCACCTTCCCCATGGATAAGATGATAGCTGTGTTTTATACAATTGGAACACCTTTGGTTAACCCTCTGATTTATACACTGAGAAATGCTGAGGTTAAAAATGCCATGAGGAAGCTATGGAGCAAGAAACTGATCTCAGATGATCAAAGATGAATGAAAGTTACAAATGCTTCCTAATATCTTGAATCAGCCTAGAGGAATTCAACGGGAAATAGCATATTCTTATTTTGGATTTAATGCCTTCCTGTCTTTAGGAAAATAGGCAATATGAACACATACAGTGGTTAGTGTTGACTCAATTTCATGTTGAGGGAGAGACCACACCAGGTACAAACAGGTGTGTAAGGCCCATTACCTTAGATTTTTCAGAATGGTGTCTCTGCCTCCATTGGATACCTATAACCACTTGTAATTTTGATCTGGTGTTTTCTGTGTTCTTCATGTTGATTTGTGGTGTTGCTGGACTATTAAATAAAGGTTGGCGGTTGGACCCCAGCAAGCATTGCTACAGAGTACAGGGCCTGGTGATTCCACTTCTGTAAATATTACACCCAAAAAACCATATGGGAGTTGCCATGAGTTGGAATCACCTCAACGACAATGGATTTGTTTGCTGTTTTTATTGTGATTACAGTTAGGCTCTGTATTCTTAAATTCCCAAACTGGTAGCTTTTGTTTTCAAAACTGAATGTGATAATCCAGAGAAGGAATTTGGGGCTTTGAAACAGAAATACGTGCATCACAGATAGAAAATTTTAGTGAGTTCTCAATACAAATCAGAGAAGAGAATAAACTGAGTAGAGAGGCCCGAATGTTTATATGAAATGTATGTTTCTGCAATGGGGATAGTACCAACTTTTGTCACTACCCATCTGACAGCATAGTCTCTATTTACATGATCATTTAAATCCAATTTCAATTTCATTTCCTTTTGTCTTTTTATCTGTACAGAAAATTTGACACGAATATTTTTGTTCACTTGAGACTTCTAAATTCTACTTTTGTACTAAATTATATTAAAGTTTTCAAATTTGTATCAATTTTATTGTACCAACTTTAGCATTTCTCTGGCTTGATAAAATGAACATCTATTTTTCTGTGTGGACATGGAAAGCTGTAGATTCCAAGAGGAACTATAGTGACATATATACATCACTTTTTTTTTTTTTTTAGAGCCTATGAATTTCAAGGTGAAATCTATCCCATGTAGTTTATCATTGATTAGAGAAGCTACAGTTTGATTCTCCTATTGAAAGTTTTTCATAGTAGCAGTTTCCAGTTGGAAGAGTTTTGGTGATGTCTTCTTCTATTTCAAGAAAAGGAAAAGAGAAAAAAGGAGTGTGTATCCAGTGTAGTTGTCTACCCAGAAACACACCATCTAATCTATCTCCTGGACATGTACTCAATATAGAGCCCCTGCTACCACTGTGACCAAGTCTCCTGCAGAAAGAAATTGTGCTCTAGATCAGAGTCAGAATTTTATAATAAAAATGGCAGAACTGCAAAGAAGACTGAAGGTTCAGCCTCAACATACTTCCTTTGTTGAAACCAGTGTCCTGATAGAAAAATAACGGGACTCTCAGAACTAAAACAGGGAAATGTTTGTGCAGAAGGGTGACAAACCTGAACCCCCAAATTATCTGGATCCTCTGAGCTGGTTCCCCCATGCGAGGGAACAAAAGTCTTCCGTGACTTGATTCTATGTGATTACATCACCTGATCCACTTGTTGTGCAATAATAATTGTTCTTTTCCAAAACCTCCTCCTATATCCCTTGTTACTTCTAAAACACTAACCAGGAGCAAGTCTCAGGAAAGGTAAAGCAGTGAAATACAACCCTCACTCTTTTAGAAATGATATACATGAGGTAATTACAGTACCTAGCTAATATGTATGAAGAGAAACGGGGAAACACTTTACTATGGCAGTTAATCTTTAAGGTGTTAGCATAGGAGGACAGAATATAAGTCTGGAGGTTGAAAATTTTTAACATGAAGGCACTCACCAATGATTTGCAATCTGATGTTTTGGCAAGGACATCTGGAGCTGACTTTTTAAAGTATATGCCTTAAGGTATTGTATTGTTTTTCTACTGCTGCTGTAACAAATTGCCACAAACGTAGTGCTTAAAACACCCCAAATTTACTATCTTAAGTTCCCTAGGTTGAAAATATGACATAGGTCTCAATGGACTAAAATCAAGGTGTAAGTGTGGTTGCATTTCTTTTGGAGGCTCTAGGCTTTTCCAGAATCTAGAGGCCACCCTCAAAGAGATGGATTGACACAATGGCTACAATAATGGGTTCAAACATAACATCAATTGTGACGATGTCGCAGGACTGGGCAGTGTTTCCTTCTGTTGTACATAGGGTCACTATGAATATGAACTGATTCGATGGCACCTAACAACAACAATAACTTATTATATAGTTCTCTACACATTTACTAGTAAGTGTTCATCTCCTATGTGCTCCTCACCATGAAATAGTGGAAGCAATTAGTTGTTTTACTTCTTGCATGTCATGATAAGATTACAGTTGGTATTTTGGAGATAATGAATCAGGTACTGAGTTTCAGTCAGACCTATTTAGTGATTAAAAATAATATGCTGATCATTATACTTTGTAAAATGATTTTAATCATAAGACCCTCATGTACTTGGGGGAAGCTAGAAAGTACCTCAGGATGCTGGGAGTACTAGTGTGTCCTCTTTTATGTTCTCTGAGTTTTTGCATGATTTCCCTCTTTTCTTTTATCTTACTTTTTTACTCTCTACTGTCTTTATGTTCTCTGTTTTCTCAAAATATCTGCTTGTATGTGCCTTTGGTTTTCAAGACAAAGGATCTCCTTCTATGCATTCTACAAGCTTTCCCCTCCTCCCTCCAACTTGTCAGGTTACCTAGTCAGAATTCCAGAGAGGGAATTTGAATAAGTTTGCTCTTATAATTGAGTAGAGTAGGCTAAATTTAAGTCATTGGTCATTTTATGGAGTATCTGCCCTAGGTCAGCATCTGTCCCTGGTACAAACCACTGTGATGAGAAGGGAGGAGGAAAAGGGTAATGGAACCCAAAATGTGACAAACCAGAATGTTTGTTTAACATTGACTCTTAACAGCCAAACATTCTAAAAATATTTCATTAGTTAATAAAAAAAAATTCCCCACATGTCTGTCAGTTTGTGGTAATGTAGCTTTCTTGTTGCTGTGAGGCTGGAAGCTATGCCACAGGTATTCAAATACGACTAGGGTCATGCTTGGTGGACAGGTTTCAGCTAAGGTTGTGGATAAAGGCAAACTTAAAAGGTCCTGGCAGCCTACTTCTGAAAAAAAGAATAGCCAATGAAACCTTATGAATAGCAGCAGAACGTTGTCTGATATTGTGCCAGAAAATTAGCTCTCAGGCTTGAATCCACTCAAAATATGGCTGGGGAAGAGCTGATACCTTAAAGGAGAGTACACCTTAATAACCTGGAGGAACTCAGACTTCCAGGACCTTCATTTGCTTATGTGGCACAACTCACAATGAGAAGAAACAGCTGCAATCATCCACTAATAATAGGAACATGAAATGTACGAAGTATGAATGGAGAACTTAAACGTGGATCCTAGTCATTAGTGAGCTGAAATGGACTGATATTGGCCATTTTGACACAGACAATCCTATGGCCTACTATGCCAGAACGACAAATTGAAGAGGAATGGCGTTGCATTCATCATCAAAAAGAACACTTCAAGATACATCCTGAAGTACGATGTTGTCAGTAATAGAATAAGATCCATATACACACAAGGGAGACCAGTTAATATAACTATTATTCGAATTTATGCACCTACCAATAATGTCTAAAATGAAGAAATTGAAGATTTTTACCAAGATCTGCAGTCTGAAATTGATCTAACATGCAATAAGGATGCATTGATAATTACTGGCAATTATAATGGGAAAGTTGGAAACAAAGGAGAAGGATCGGTAGTTGGAAAAAATGGCCTTGGTGACAGAAACGATGCCGGAGATCATATGATAGAATTTTGCAAGACCAATGACTTCTTCACTGCAAATGCATTTTTTTCATCAACATAAGGAGCAACTATACACGTGGACCTTGCAGTAATCAAATTGACTACATCTGTGGAAACAGACAATGGAAAAGCTCAATATCACCAGTCAGACCAACGCCAAGGGTTGGCTTTGGAACAGACCGTCAAGTGCTCATACTATAAGTTTAAGCTGAAGCTGAAGAAATTTAGAACAATTTCAAAAGAACCAATGTAAGACCTTGAGTATATTCCACTCGAATTTAGAGAGTATCTTTAGAATAGATTTGAGGCATTGAACACTAATGACCAAAGACCAGATGAGTTGTAGCATGATATAAGAAAATCATACATGAAGAAATCAAGAGACCCTTAAAAAGACAGGAAAAAAAGAAAAGACCAAAATGGATGTCAGAAGAGACTCTGAAACTTGTTTTTGAATGTGGTTAAAGAGAACAGGGGAAATGATGAAGTAAAAAAGTTGAAAAGAAGATTTCAAAGGAGAGAAGGAGAAGACAGAGTAAAATATCATGAAGACATGTGCAAAGACCTGGAGTTAGAAAACCAAAAGGGAAGAACATGCTCTGCATTTCTCAAGCTGAAAGATCTGAAGAAAAAATTCAATTCTTGAGTTGCAATATTGAAGGATTCTATGGGCAAAATACTGAACAACACAAGAATCATCAAGATGAGATGGAAGAATACACAGAGTCCCTGTACTGAAAAGAGTTGGTCGACTTTCAAACATTTCATGAGGTAGCATATGATCAAGAACCAATAGTACTGAAGGAAAAAGTTAAAGCTACACTGAAAACATTGTGGAAAAACAAAGCACCAGGAATGAAGGAGTACCAATTGAGATGCTCAACAAATGGATGCAGCACTGGGAGTGCCCACTCATCTATGCCAAGGAAATCGGAAGAGAGCTACTTGGTAAAGAGACTGAAAGAAATCCATATTTATGCCTATTCCAAAGAAAGGTGATGCAAATGATTGCAGAAATTATGGAACAATATAATTAATATTAGCAAAACCCATTGCTTTCAAGCTAAATCTGACACATAGGGACCCAATAGGACAAGTGAGAACTGCCCCATGGGGTTTCCAAGGAGCGGCTGAAGGATTCAAGCTGCTGACCTTCAGTTAACAGCCTTAGCTCTTAACCACTGAGTGACTCACCCAAAAAACCACGCAAGTTAAATTTTGCTGAGGATCATTCAAAAGCAGTTGCAGCAGTACACGGACGTGGAACTGCCAGAAATTCAAGCCAAATTCAGAAGAGGACATGGAACGAGTAATATCATTGCTTATGTCGAAGGGATCCTGGGTAAAAGCAGAGAATACCGGAAAGAGGTTTACCTGTGTTTTATTAACTATGCAAAGGCATCCGATTCTGTGGATCATAGCCAATTATGGATAATATTACAAAGAATGGGAATTCCAGAACACTTAATTGTGTTCATGGGGAAATTGTACATCGAGCAAGAGGCAGTTGTTGGAACAGAAAAAAGGAATACTGCATGGTTTGAAGTCAGGAGAAATGTACGGTCAGGACTGTATCATTTAACCATCCTTATTCAATCTGAATGCTGAGCAAATTATCCTAGAAACTGGGCTATGTGAAGAAGAACAGGGCATCAGGTATAGAGAAAGACTCATTAACAACCTGCTCATTAGTTATGCAGGTGACACAACCTTGCTTGCTGAAAGTGAAGAGGACTTGAAGCACTTATTAAAAAAAAAAAAACTGATGAAGATCAAAGACTATAGCCTTCAGTATGAATTACACATTGACATCAGGAAAATGAAAATCCTCACAACTGGACCAAAAAGCAATATAATGATAAATGGAGAAAAGATTGAAGTCGTCAAGAATTTTGTTTTACTTGCATACACAAAGAACACCCATGGAAGCAGCAGTCAAGAAATCAAAAGACAGATTGCATTGTGCAAATCTACTGCAAAAAAACACTTTAAAGAGTTAAAAAGCAAAGCTGTCACTTTAAGGACTAAGGTATGCCTGATTAAACCATATTGTTTTCAATTGCCTCTAATGCAGGAGAAAGCTGGACGATGAAAAAGACTGAAGAAGACTTGATGCCTTTCAATTGTGGAGTTGGTCAAAATATTAAATATGCCATGGATGGCCAGGAGAATGAAAACATCATCTTGGAAGCAGCACACCCAGAATGCTCCTTTGAAAGGAAGGATGAAGAGACTTCATCTCACATACTTTGGATATGTTATCAGGAGGGACCAGTCCCTGGAGAAGTACATCATGTTTGGTAGAGTAGAGGGTCAGAGAAAAAGAGGACGCCCCTCAACAAGATGATTGACACCATGGTACAACAATGGGCTTAAACCTAACAAGATTGTGAGGATGGTGCAGGAGCGGGCAGTGTTTTGTTCTGCCGTACATGGGATCTCTATGAGTCAGATCTGACTTGAAGGCACCTAACAACAAATAACAAATAACAACAGCAATCAAAACATTTACCTAGTCATGTCATGTTTGCTAAGCTCAATGTGTTCCCACTGAGTTTCAATATTCTTTTTCTAAAATCTTAACAATTTTCTCTATTGAGTTGATACCTCTCAGAATAGGGATCTTCTAGATCCAGATTTAAAAAAAAAAAAAATTTATATTAACCCTCAGGATTGAGAAAAATAATTTCCTTCCACCTTAAATATGCATATTTTTCCTAAAATAGGTGTTATTGTGCTGTGACATATATCATTCAATTTGTTGTAGTGAGCTGCTGCCCAGTGAGCCCCCACACACACTGGATGGAACGCTGCCTGGTCCTGTGCCATCCCCATGAGGGCTGACAGACTGTATCTTTGCAACCCACAGGGCTCCACTGGCTGATTTTCAGAAGTAGATCACCAGGCCTTTCTTCCTAGTCCATATTAAGCTGAATGATTCCCTGACATCTGTTCAGTATCATAGCAATATACAAGCCTCCACTGAGAAATGAGCGGTGGCTCTGCATAGGTACGTTGGCCAGAAATCAAACCAGTATCTCCCACATGGAAGGTGAGAATTCTACTACTCAATCACGAATGTCTACCCTTACACCCACCAGGATGTCTATGATTAAAAAAAAAAAAAAAAGTGCATTTAAGGTTTTGATCTTATTTGCATTAGAAAAGCAGAATATCTACAGTAAAAATAAGTTATCGGCCTTGAATGTAAACAGGAAAAGACAATAAATTCAATGAGTGCTTTAGGGTTTATTCCCTGCACAGAATGAAATAAGGTTTTTTTTTTTTTTTTATTTCTTGGCCATTTGTCTTAAAACCTATGGTGATTATTTGAAATTACATATTTGGTGCAATTTAAAAGAATTTTAAAAAAGCACATTTAAAACTAAGAGAATAAAGAAGTTAAATAACAACAAACAGAGCTTATTTTTCCTAGTCTTGTCCAAGACCTACCATAGGGAATACCGGTGGGCTTGCACTCAGCTTCCTCAAGTGCCTTTAAATGCTGCTCCTAATGCTTTCAGCGCAGCTTCTCCAGGAGTCCCTAGACCCCATGCACTTAGAGAACTGGCCCTCGCTGCTCACTGCTGTACTGAAGCAAGGAAAGCAAGAGCAAAATGCTCAGCTGCCTCTCACATTTTCCTGCAGTTTTGTAACATAGTTCTCATTCTCATTATGACTAAACAGTTTTTTGATATATTTATTTTAAATATAATTTCAACTCTAGATATCAAGCATGAAGATTATTCCACTGTTATTTTTTTCAAAGAGATGTGTTTATTATTTTGATAGAGAATTGGTGTTTTTCCTGTATGCTGTCATGAGTTCAGAAACTCAAGAACATTCCTTCAAATATTGATTGGAATTGACAGATAACACGTACATGAGTTCCTTCCCTTTCTTTCCCTTCCATTCCCTTTCCTTTTCTTCTCTCCTCTTCTCATCTTTCCTTTCTTTTTTGGCATACCTGAATCCATTTAAAGCTGTCTCTTTGAATATCTGTAGAATCTACTCTTAAAACAATATTTTACCATGAACACACAGAAAATATAACTGATTTTTAAGTGTATTTTATAATTTTTAGGTTCTAATTTTGGTCACAGTTTGGAATTTTTATTAGTTTACAAGTCAAAGTAAAGAGAACTGTTCTAATGGAAAACTGACCATGGGAATGCTATCTTGAAATTCTGGCTCCTAACTTGGGGCTGTTTGTTGCTGGGACAAGTGGATAAGGGAAACTGTGGAAGGCTTTTTACTCTACTTCAAATAGAAGAGCAACGCTAAAAAGCTCTGTATATTTGAAAACTATCAAATGATTGAATATTAAAAGCAATAAGCAGAAAAAATAATGACCAAAATATTAATTGATAATTTTGATTAATTAATAATCTATTTAGTAAAGTACTTGATTAATATAGATTGATTTTTAGTGGCTGGAAGATTTCATGAAGACTGTACTTCCTCATTTACGAATGAGGCAATAAATGCCAATAGAGTGATCATAATAGTATCTACCTACCTACCTACCTACCTACCTACCTACCTACCTACCTACCTACCTACCTATGTGGTTGTTGTTGCTGTTAGGGTCCATGAAGCCTGTTCCTACTCATAACCACCCTATGTACAACAGAAGGATACACTGGTTTCTTTATCTCAAATATCTCCCTGTAGTGTAATAGGGGCCAGAAATGTACCTGGCTAGTTATATGTACATTTTATATGAAATTTACATTTTATATTAAATTCAAATAGTGAAAGTTCATGGAATGTAATGGGCAGAGAATAGCATCTGTATATACATTTACTAAAGAAATAGAGGAAACAATACAATAACTAAGAAAGAAAAAGTTACGTAAAATTTCACTGTTGGATTGTGGTTTTGTTTTATTTTGTGTACTTTCTTTCATCATATAATGCATTGTCCTTAAACCGTATTAAAATTAATAAATTTTTTAATAACTTTAGTTACAGAAGTTATAATATAGTCTCCCAATAGAGGAATCACAATGTTTATAACACTAAAATTCCCTGTGGCCATTACGTCTTTTATTCCCCAGAGGTAAAGATTTCCTTCTACATCTTTTTCAATGGATTTATAAGCACACAGGTACACATAGAAACTATCTAGCATTCTATATTTTTTTGTTTCAACGTACAACATACAACGATTATTTTTGTGCAATTTATTAATTTTTAAAGTCATCAATACATTTCAGTGACTTATCCATGTTAGTTGCTCGTATAGATGCAATATTTAAACTTCTGCCTAATTTTCAGTAGGAAGGACATATTTCACGTTATCTGCACACTATTAGTGTTAGGTATTTAAATCATTTCCAGTTAACCCAATTCTTAGCAAGGCTGCAAAGTACAGCCTTTTGAATTTTTTTTAGAATAATTCACTAGATTTCATGCCGATTTCCTAAATCATCAGCAAAATATGATGTGGTCTGCTTTTTACAAAACTTAGGAGTATTTCATTTTTAATTGGTATTTCCCTGATTTTAATGAGATTGAGTATTTTTATATATGCTCGTTGGCCAGTTATAATGTTTGTGTGTGTATTGCTTATTCAAACACTTTGCTCTTTTGTAAAATTATGTGGTGATGGTTTTTGTATGTTCTTGAGTCAATTCTGACTCATAGTGGCCCTTTGTGCCTGAGTAGAACTGCTCCATTGGGTTTCTTAGACGAAATCTTTATGGGAGCAGGCCTTAAAGTCTTTTCTCTGTAGAGCCGTCGAGTGGGTTTGAAACACGAACCACTAGGTTAGCAGCCGAGGACTTAACCAATGCACCTACAGGGCTCCTTAAAACTGGGTTACTAATCTTTATGTTTTTGATTTGTAGGCGTTATAAATATTTAATCCTATTCTACCACTTTTTAAAATTGTTCATAGTGAGTTTTGTTATATGGCAGTTTATTATAATTTTTCTTTATGAATTTACTACCCTAAAATATAGCTATTCTTCTAATATTATTTTCTAGTTTCATCTGACACATTTGTATCTTCCACCTGTCTGGAATATACAGTTTTTTGAATAATGAAGTAGTTTTTTTTTTTTTTAGATGGAGATTCAAATTCCTAACATCAGTTAGTGAAAGGTCCATTATTTCAAGTTAATATGAAATGTCAACTTAAACATAGAAAATTTTTCCTGTATTTATACTTGTGTTTATTGACCATCGGATTCTACACCAGCTGCCTGGTGTGCCTGGTGATACCCCGACTCCTACTGCCCCGGATCTAAAATGTTTAAGCAAAAAACCTCTATTGTGAAGCATGAACTATCAAGCAATCGTGTTCCCCTTGTAGTTTGGAAATATAAACTCAGGGACTTTGAGTGCTGTAAGAGGTGCTTTTCAGCTTTTCAGACAGTGGAAGAAAAAAATAGAAATGGAGGTATTTGAGGTGCTGTATTCCAAAACCACTGCCATTGAATCAATTCCAACTCATAGTGACCTTATAGGATAGAAGAGAACTGGCCCATAGGGTATCCAAGGCTTTAAGTCTTTATGGAAGTAGACTGCCTCAGCTTTCCCCTATGCAGTGGTTGGTGGGTTTGAAACACCAAACTTTCGGTTAGCAGAGGAGTCCTTTAACCATGTACCACCAAGGCATCTAGATATCTTATTACAAATTATCAAAGATTATTCATTTATGTTTATTACAATATGTCAAGTACTAAACATCATTTAGGTGTTTGAGGTAAAAGTAGACTATTTAGAAGGTAGTAATTTTTTTAAGTGTTTATAGGGTTGCTATATGTTCAGAACTGGCTCCACAGCAATGGGTTAAATAAGTTTTTCTTTCTCCCTTTTTCAAGGTGGAATATCTGGAAATGAGTGTTCAGTAATTTGGGGGTCATATATTTTTTTGGTCCCCCGGTGGTGTAAATGGTTTGCACTCAACTAGTCACCTAAAGATTCACGATTGAAACCCACTCACCACCACCTCAGGAGAAAATCCTAGTAATCTGTTTCTGTAAAAAATTACATCCAAAAAAGCCCTATGGAGCAGCCCTGCTCTGTAACACATGTGGCCTCCATGAGTAGAATCGACTTGTCAGCAATGATTTTGTTTGTTTATTGTATATTTATAAGTAATATACATTTATATAAGTATGCATCACTAATATGTAATACATAAATATATGTAGAAATAAGACATTATTTATGTGGACAGCATTAGTGTGTGACTTTATAACATTAAAATCAAGAAGAATGACAAATATATCCCAAATGTAGGCTGAAAAAATGGCCGTGCAAAACATGGGTCCCAAGGTGTATTGAATGTGAAAAAAAAATTACATAAATAATACATTGGATTCATATATCCCTAATTTTTACTTATCAAATAAATCAAATTAATAAGAGCAGGAACATGTCAAAGTTAACAAGGAGTTGCATTTTAAGAGTGATTTAGGAAAGTATCCTTCATAAGCTGATTTGAGATTTAAAATGACCCTATGAAGAGGTCATTAAAAATTGAGGGACAAAGAGGTGAAGTGACTCTTTAAGAAACAACAGCTAGAATGTCCCTGATGAGGAATATTTATTTTTGCTCAAAATATCACATAACATCCCATAGTACCAGAAATTATTTTGCTTAAAATATTTCACACTGTTGCATAACACCATACATTAATTCCTGTATTTTTTGTTTTTTTTTTCAGATAAACCATTTCATACTTGTACCTTCTCCTCATTCACAAAATCATGCTGCTGACTGAGTTCATTCTGCTTGGGCTGACACAAGATCCTGTTAAAAGGAAAATAGTGTTTATCTTTTTCTTGCTTTTCTACTTAGGGACATTTTGGGTAACTCACTGATTATTGTTACCATCAAGACCAGCCAGGCACTTGAGAGTCCAGTGTACTTCTTCCTTTTCTACTTATCTTGATCTGACACCTGCTTCTCTACTTCCATAGCCCCTAAAATGATTGTGGATGCCTTTCTGAAGAATAACAACATCTCTTTCAGTGAGTGCATTATCCAAGTCTTTTCATTTCATTTCTTTGGCTGCATGGCAATCTAGATCCTTATCCTCATGTCCATTGACCGCTATGTGACCAACTGTAAGCACCTGCACTACATGAGCATCATGAACCAGCGGGTCTGCAGTGTGTTGGTAGCTATAGCCTGGGTAGAGGCCTGTGTGCATTCTTCAGTTCAGATTTTTCTGACTTTGAGTTTGCCTTTCTGTGGTCCCAATGTGATTGATCACTATTTCTGTGACTTGCAACCCTTGTTGAAACTTGCCTGTACAGACACCTATATGACCAACCTGCTACTGGTGTCCAATAGTGGGGCCATTTGTATAGTGAGTTTTGTTGAAACTTGCCTGTACAGACACCTATATGACCAACCTGCTACTGGTGTCCAATAGTGGGGCCATTTGTATAGTGAGTTTTGTAATGCTGATGTTCTCCTATGTTATCATTTTGTATTCTCTGAGAAACCACAGTGCTGAAGGAAGGAAAAAGGCTCTTTCCACCTGCATCTCCCATATCATTGTAGTCATTTTGTTCTTTGGTCCTTGTATATTTATATACACACGCCCCACAACCACCTTCCCCATGGATAAAATGATAACTGTGTTTTATACATTTGGAACACCTTTGCTTACCCCTCTGATTTATACACTGAGAAATGCTGAGGTGAAAAATGCCATGAGGAAGCTATGGAGCAAGAAACAGATTTCAGAAGACCAAAGATAAATGGAAATTTCAAATACTTCTTCATAGTTTGCATTGACCTACCATAATTCAACGAAGCATATTATCTTCTTATTGTGGAAAAAGTGCTACTTCCTTCAGGAAAATGGGTAGTATAAACACACACACTGGTTAGTGTTGAGTCAATTTATGTAGAGGAAGAGACAAAAGCAGGTACAAACAGGTATGTCAGGCCAATTTCTTTTTATTTTTTACCTTTGTCTCTCTACCTCTCTTGGATAACTAGAACCACTTGCAGTTTTGATCTGGTGTTTTTCTGTTCTTCTTCATGTTGATTTCTGGTGTCACTCCACCATTAATTTAAAGGTTTACCTTCAAATACACTCAATAGCACTACAGAAGAAAGGCCTGGTAATCACTTTCATAAACAGTACAGCCAAAAAACCCTATAGAAAAATTCTCCTCAGTAACACATTTGGTTGACATGAGTAGTATCAACTTCGTGATTATGGACTTTGTTGTTGTTGTTGGTTTGTTGTTTTTATTATGATTTCAGTTAGCCATGCTCTAGGGAACAGGGACGTGCTTTCCTCAGTGACACTCGTGGGTTGGTTCTCATCCCCTACCTTGTTCAGACTGTGACCCCTCCTGCAATCAGATTCTGGTACATACACTAATCACCCTGCCCTTCTAAGGCTGTAGGACAGAGCCTGTACCACACACTTGATGATCAGCAACCTGGAAGCCTGAGCTGAATTCATACAAGAAAAGTGAATGCATTCCTAGTCTGATACACCGGATAACACCTCTAACCATCTGGGGACAGGACATCCGAACTCCAAAGGCAAAAATAATCAAGCTAGCTCACTCAAGTAACCCATTTGGGTATATCAAAACAAAACAAAGCAAGAACCTATGACACAGTAAGCAAGCATAAACTAATACAATAACTTATAGATGGCTCGGAGACAGCAGTCAATATCAAGTCACATAAAGAAACAGACTATGATCACCTCAACAAGCTCTCAAAGCAAAGAATCCAGGGATCTTCTAGGTGAAAAAGTATTCCTGGAATTACCAGATACAGAAAACAAAACATTAATATACAGAACCCTTCAAGACATCAGTAAGGAATTGAGGCAATATGCAGAGCAAGCCAAGGACACACAGATAAAGCAATTGAAGAAATGAGATTATTCAGGAACATAACGAAAAATTTAATAAACTGGAAAAATCCACGGACAGACACCAATCAGAAATTCAGGAAGATTAGCAATAAAATTACAGAATTAGACAACTCAATAGAAAGTCAGAGGAGCAGAATTGAGCAAGTAGAAGCCAGAATTTCTGAACTTGAAGATAATAAATTGGCGTTAATACATTTGAAGAAAAATTAGATAAAAGAACTAAAAAAATGAAGGAATCGTAAGAATCATGTGGGACTCTATCAAGAGAAATAACCTAAGAGTGATTGCAGTACCAGAACAGGGAGGCTTAACAGAAAATATAGAGAGAATTGTTGAAGATTTGTTGGCAGACAACCTCCCTTATAACATGAAGGATGAGAAGATATCTATCCAAGATGCTCATCGAACTCCACATAAGGTAGATCTTAAGAGAAAGTCACCAAGACATATTATAATCAAACTTGCCAAAACCAAAGATAAAGAGAGAACTATAAGAGCAGCTAGGGATAGACAAAAAGTCACCTTTCAAAGAAGAATCAGTAAGAATAAGCTCGGAGGAGGTGCCAAGATGGCAGAATAGACAGATGCTTCCAGCGAGCTCTCTTTACAACAAAGACCTGAAAAAACAAGTGAAACGAGTATATTTGTGACAAGCTGGGAGTCCTGAGGATCAAAGGCAAGCTTAGACAACAAACTGAGGGGTCGGGGAAGGAAGAGACCGTTCAGAAGTGGAGAGGAGTTACCAGAACTGAATCATGGTGAGCCCTCAGGCACCATTCCCGGAGCTGCTGCGGTGGTGGCAGTAGGCTCCTCCTAGCATTTGGCCTCAGTTTCCTCAGGGAGAAGCAGCCAGCCACACAGCCCACTCACGGCTCTGGAACCTGAGGAGAACGGGGCTCTCGGCAAAAGCTAAGTACTTGCGTATATTTTGCATGTCCCCCCACCCCCATGCTGGCTTCATCAGCTGAATCCCTTGGCCTAAGATAGACCCTGTTGAGCACCTAGAGCCATCCTTCTGGCCTTGTGGAAGGAAAAAATTTGCAACTGGGGGAGAAAAGATAATTTGCTAGCTCTATTAACCGGGGGAGCTCAGGACAGAAGCGGCTCCTGTCCAGGCATAAACCGTCCAACAACCTTGAGCACCTTTCCCTTCTGCATGGACCTGTGTGGGCCTACTTCAGGAGAATAGACCCTTGTTGGCAAACTCCAACCATTTCAGGTGTGCGGTGGAGAGGTAGGTGTTTGATGTTTGACATTGCTTTGCCTATTAAACAAGGCCCTCATCTAACCACATCAGAGACCTAAGGACTGGTAGCTCCCCTCAAGTCACCTAGCCACCTGTGACAGGGGTCCAAAGATAACTGGTACCTCCCAGTCCTTACAACCAAAAACTTTGGGTGACCATGGTCCCTCTGCAGAACTCACCCAGCAGCACCCTTTAGGGAACAGAGACGTGTTTTCCTAGAGACACTTGGGGGTTGGTTCTCAGCCCCCTGCTTTGTTCAAAGCATGACCCCCTGCTGCAATCAGATACCAGTATGTACGCCTATTACCGCTGCCCCTCTAAGACTGTAGGACAGAGTCTGTACCACACACTTGATGATCAGGTACCTGGACACCTGAGCTGAATTCATATGAGAAAACTGAATGGACTCCTAGACTGACATACCTCATAAGAGATTTAGCCAGCTGGGGACAGGACACCAGAGCTCCAAAGGTGAAAATAATCAGGCTAGCTCACTCAAGCAACCCATAGGGGTATGCCAAAAGAAAACAAAGCAAGCAGCTATGACACAGTCAGCAAGCACAAACTAATACAATAACTTATAGATGGCTCAGAGAAAACAGTCAATATCAAGTCATATAAAGAAACAGACCACGATCACCTCAACAGGCTCTCAAAACAAAGAATCCAGGTATCTTCTAGATGAAAGTGCATTCCTGGAATTACCAGATGCAGAATACAAAAGTTTAATATACAGAACCCTTCAAGACATCAGGAAGGAAATGAGGCAATATGCAGAACAAGCCAAGGAACACACAGATAAAGCAACTGAAGAAATTAGAAAGATTATTCAGGAACATAATGAAAAGTTTAATAAGCTGGAAAAATCCATAGACAAACAGCGATCAGAAATTAACAATAAAATTACAGAATTAGATAACTCGATAGAAAGTCAGAGGAGCAGAATTGAGCAAGTAGAACCTAGAATTTCTGAACTCGAAGATAAAACACTTGGCACTGATATATTTCAAGAAAAATCAGATAAAAGAATTAAAAAAAAATGAAGAAAACTTTAGAATCATGTGGGACTCTGTCAAGAGAAATAACCTACTAGTGATTGGAGTACCAGAGCAGGGAGGGATAACAGAAAATACAGAGAAAATTGTTGAAGATTTGTTGGCAGAAAACTTCCCTGATTTGTGAAAGACGAGAAGATATCTATCCAAGATGCTCATCGAACTCCACATAAAGAAAGTCACCAAGACATATTATAATCAAACTTGCCAAAACCAAAGATAAAGAGAGAATTATAAAAGCCCAACCCAGAAAAACCCAGTGCCGTCAAGTCGGTTCCGACTCATAGCAACCCTACAGGACAGAGTAGAATGGCCCCATAGAGTTTCCAAGGAGCGCCTGGCAGATTCGAACTGCTGGCCCTAAGGTTAGCAGCCATAGCACTTAACCACTATGCCACCAGGGTTTCCAATTGTAAGAGCAGTGAGGGATAAACAAAAGTCACTTACAAAGGAGAGCCAACAAGAATAAGCTCAGACTACTTGGCAGAAACCATGCAGGCAAGAAGGCAATGGGATGACATATTTAAAAAATTGAAGGAAAAAAAATACCTTGTCAAGAATCATATATCAGTCAAAACTGTCTCTTAAATATGAAGGTGAAATTAACACATTTCCAGATAAATACAAGTTGAGGAAATTCATAAAAACCAAACCAAAACTACAAGAAATACTAAAGGGAGTTCTTTGGTTAGAAAATCAATAATATCAGATATCAACCCAAGACTAGAACACTGGGCAGAGCAACCAGAAGTCAACCCAGACAGGGAATCCAAAAAAAAAAAGCAAGATTATAAAAAAAAAAAAATCCTAAAACAGGGTAAAACCGATGTTATTATATAAAAGAAGACAACATTAAAATAATAAAGACGGACTAAGAAATGTAACCATACACATTCCATATGTAGAGGAATATACAGTGATACAAAGAGAAAAAAGTTAGTTTTAAATTTAGAAAAATAGGGGTAAATAATAAGGTGACCACAAAGAAGACAATCTATCCTACCTATCAAAACAAAATGCAAGGGAAAAATAGAGACTCAGCAGAAACAAAATCAACAACAACAAATATGAGGAAAGGACAATATATAAAGAAAATCTACTCAGCACATAAAATCAAGTGGAAAAAAAAACTGTCAACAACACACAAAAAAGACATCAAAATGATAGCACTAAATTCATACCTATCCATAATTACCCTGAAAGTAAATGGACTAAATGCACCAATAAAGAGACATAGAGTGGCAGAATGGATTAAAAAACAAGATCCATTTATATGCTGCCTACAAGAGACACACCTTAAGACTTAGAGACACAAACAAATTAACTCAGAGGATGGAAAAAAACATATCAAGCAAACAACAATCAAAAAAGAGCAGGAGTGGCAATATTGATTTCTGACAAAATAGACTTTAAAGTTAAATCCATCAGAAAGGATAAGGAAGGACACTATATAATGATTAAAGGGACAACGCACCAAGGTGATATAACCATACTAAATATTTATGCACCCAATGACAGGGCTGCAAGATACATAAAACAAACTCCATCGGCATTGGAAAATGAGATAAACAGCTCCACAATAATAGGAGACTTCAACACACCACTTTCGGTGAAGGACAGGACATCCAGAAAGAAGCTCAATAAAAACACGGAAGATCTAAATGGCACAATCAACCAACTTGACCTTGCAGACATAAGCAGAACACTCCACCCAACAGCAACCAACTATACTTTCTTTCCTAGTGCACATGGAATATTCTCTAGAATAGATCACATATTAGGTCATAAAGCGAGCCTTAGCAGAATCCAAAACACTGAAATATTACAAAGCATCTTCTCTGACCATAAGGCCATCAAAGTGGAAATCACTAACAGGAAAGGCAGGAAAAAGAAATCAAACACTTGGAAACTGAACGATACCCTGCTCAAAAAAGACTGTATTATAGAAGACATTAAGGATGGAATAAAGAAATTCATAGAATGCAATGAGAATTAAAACACTTCCTATCAGAACCTTTGGGATACAGCAAAAGCGGTGCTCAGAGGCCAATTTATATCAATAAATGCACATATCCAAAAAGAAGAAATGGCCCAAATCAGAGAATTATCCCTACAACTTGAACAAATAGAAAGAGAGCAACAAAAGAAACCCCCAGACACCAGAAGAAAACAAATAATAAAAATTAGAGCTGAACTAAATGAAGTGGAAAAAAAAAAAAAAAAAACAATTGAAAGAATTAACAAGACCAAAAGCTGGTTTTTTGAAAAAATCAACAAAATTGATAAACCACTGGCCAAACTAACAATAGAAAAACAGGAGAGGAAGCAAATAACCTGAATAAGAAATGAGATGGGCAATATTACAACAGGCCAAATTGAAATTAAAAGACTCTTATCAGATTACTATGAAAAACTATAACAAATTTGAAAACCTAGAAGAAATGGATGATTTCCTAGAAACACACTACCTATCTAAACTAACACAAACAGAGTTAGAACAACTAAATAGACCCATAACAAAAGAAGAGCTTGAAAAGGTAATCAAAAAACTCTAACAAAAAAAAGCCCTGGTCCAGACGGCTTCACTGCAGAGTTCTACCAAACTTTCCGAGACGAGTTAACACCACTACTACTAAAGGTATTTCAGAGCATAGAAAAGGATGGAATACTACCAAATTCATTCTATGAAGCCACCGTATCCCTGATACCAAAACCAGGTAAAGATACCACAAGAAAAGAAAATTATAGACCTATATATCCCTCATGAACATAGATGCAAAAATCCTCAACAAAATTCTAGCCAATAGAATTCAACAACATATCAAAAAATAATTCACCATGAAAGTGGGATTCATACCAGGTATGCAGGAATGGTTCAACATTAGAAAAACAATTAATGTAATCTACCACATAAATAAAACAAAAGACAAGAATCACATGATTTTATCAATTGATGCAGAAAAGGCATTTGACAAAGCTCAACACTCATTCATGATAAAAACTCTCAGCAAAATAGGAATAGAAGGAAAATTCCTCAACATAATAAAGGGCATTTATACAAAGCCAACATCCAACATCACCCTAAATGGAGAGAGCCTGAAAGCACTCCCATTGAGATCGGGAACCTGACAAGGATGCCCTTTATCACCACTCTTAATTCAACATTGTGCTGGAAGTCCTAGCCAGAGCAATTAAAAGAGCAATTAGGCTAGATAAAGAAATAAAGGGCATCCAGATTGGCAAGGAAGAAGTAAAAGTATCTCTGTTTGCAGATGACATGATCTTATACACAGAAAACCCTAAGGAATCCTCCAGAAAATTACTGAAATTAATAGTTCAGCAGAGTTTAGGGATACAACATACAAAAATCAGTTGGATTCCTCTATACCAACAAAAAGAACATCGAAGAGGAAATCACCAACCCCCAAGAAGATAATACACTTAGGAATAAATTTTACCAGAGATGTAAAATACTCATACAAAGAAAACTACAGTACACTTCTGCAAGAAACCAAAAAAGACTTACAAAAGTGGAAGAATATACCTTGCTCGTGGATAGGAAGACTTAACGTTATAAAAATGTCTATTCTACCAAAAGCGAACTATACATTTAATGCAATTCCGATCCAAATCCCAATGACATTCTTTAAGGACATGGAGAAAAAAATCACCAACTTCATGTGGAAGCAAAAGAGGCCCTGGATAAAAAAAGCATTGCTGAAAAACAAGAACAAAGTGGGAGGCCTTACTTTACCTGATTTTAGAACCTATTATACTGCCACAGTAGTCAAAACAGCCTGGAACTGGTACAGTAACAGATACATGGACCAGTGGAACAGAATTGATAATCCAGACATAAACCCATCTACATATGAGCAGTTGATATTTGACAAAGGCCACAAAACTGTTAAATGGGAAAAAGACAGTCTTTTTAACAAATAATACGAGAAGCTGGACTATATGAAGAAGAACAGGTCATCAGGATTGGAGGAAGACTCATTAACAACCTGTGTTATGCAGATGACACAACCTTGCTTGCTGAAAGTGAAGATGATCTGAAGCACTTACTAATGAAGATCAAAGACCACAGCCTTCAGTATGGATTACACCTCAACATAAAGAAAACCAAAATCCTCACAACTGGACCAATGAGCAACATCACGATAAATGGAGAAAAGATTGAAGTTGTCAATGAATTCATTTTACTTGGATCCACAATCAACAGCCATGGAAGCAGCAGTCAAGAGATCAAAAGACGCCTTGCATTGGGCAAATCTTTTGCAAGGGAACTCTTCAAAGTGTTGAAGAGCAAAGACGTCACCCTGAAGACTAAGGTGCGCCTGACCCGAGCCATAGTATTTTCAATCACGTCATATGCATGTGAAAGCTGGACAGTGAATAAGTTGACACTTTTGAATTGTGGTGTTGGCGAAGAATATTGAATACACCATGGACTGCCAAAAGAATGAAAAAATCTGTCTTAGAAAAAGTGCGGCCAGAATGCTCCTTAGAGGCAAGGATGGCGAAACTGCGTCTTACATACTTTGGACATGTTGTCAGGAGGCATCAGTCCCTGGAGAAGGACATCATGCTTGGCAGAGTACAGGGTCAGTGGAAAAGAGGAAGACCCTCAACAAGGTGGATTTAGACAGTGGCTACAACAATGAGATCAAGCATAAAGATTGTAAGGATGGCGCAGGACTGGGCAGTGTTTCATTCTGTTGTGCATAGGGTCACTATGAGTCAGAACCAACTCGACGGCACCTAACAACAACAACAAATGCTCATCCAAAGATTTCACCAAAAGAGTAAAAAGACTACCTACAGACTGGGAAAATGTTTTTAGCTATGACATTTCTGATCAGTGCCTGATCTCTAAAATCTACGTGATACTGCAAAAACTCAACTGGAAAAAGACAAATAACCCAACTAAAAAATGAGCAAAAGATATGAAAAGACGCTTCACTAAAGAAGACATTCAGGTAGCTAACAGATAAATGAGGAAATGTTCACGATCATTAGCCATTAGAGAAATGCAGAGCAAAGCTACAATGAGATTTCATCTCACTCCAACAAGGCTGGCATTAATTCAAAAAACAAAATAATAAATGTTGGAGAGGCTGTGGAGAGATTGGAACACTTATACACTGCTGGTGGGAATGTAAAATGGTACAACCACTTTGGAAATAGATTTGGTGCTTCCTTAAACAGCTGGAAATAGAACTACCATGCGATTCAGCAATCCAAACTGAAAGCTGTGGTCTTTGATCTTCATTAGTAAGTGCTTCAAATCCTCTTCACTTTCAGCAAACAAGGTTGTGTCATCTGCATAATGCAGGTTGTTAATGAGTCTTCCTCCAATCCTGAGGCCCGTTCTTCTTCATATAGTCCAGCTTCTCAGATTATTTGCTCAGCATATAGATTGAATAGAGATGTTGAAAGAATACACCCTCACGCACACCTTTCCTGACTTTTAACCAACCAGTATCCCCTTGTTCTGTCCAAACAACCCCCTCTTGATCTATGTAAAGGTTCTTCATGAGCCCAATTAAGTGTTCTGGAATTCCCATTCTTCCCAGTGTTATCCATAGTTTCTTATGATCCATACAGTTGAATGCCTTTGCATAGTCAATAAAACACAGGTAAACATCCTTCTGGTATTCTCTGCTTTCAGACAGGATCCATCTGACATCAACAATATTTCTGGTTCCACATACTCTTCTGAAACCGGCCTGAATTTCTGGCTGTTCCCTGTGGATATACTGCTGCAGCCATTTTTGAATGATCTTCAGCAAAATTTTATTTGTGTGTGATATTAATGATATTGTTCTATAATTTCCACATTCAGTTGCACCACCTTTCTTGGGAATAGGCATAAATATGGATCTCTCCCAGTCACTTGGCCACGAAGCTGTATTCCATATTTCTTGGCATAGACGAGTGAGCACTTCCAGCGCTGCATCTGTTTGTTGAAACATCTCAATTGATATTCCATCAATTCCTGGAGCTTTGTTTTTCACCAGTGCCTTCAGAGCAGCTTGGACTTCTTCCTTCAGTACCATCGGTTCCTGATCATATGCCACCTCTTGAAATGGTTGAACATCGACTAATTCATTTTGGTATAATGACTCTGTGTATTCCTTCCATCTTCCTTTGAGGCTTCCCACATCATTTAATATTTTCCCCATGGAATCCTTCACTATTGCAACTCGAGGCTTGAATTTTTCCCTCAGTTCTTTCAGCTTGAGAAACACCGAGCTTGTTCTTCCCTTTTGGTTTTCCGTTTCCAGCTCTTTGCACATGTCATTATAATACTTTACATTGTCTTCTTGAGCCACCCTTTGAAATCTTCTGTTCAGTTCTTTTATTTCATCATTTGTTCCTTTTGCTTTAGCTGCTTGACCTAATACAAGGCATATAAAGTATACAAAACATTGTTAAGAATGCAGAGGAAAAGCTAGATAACTGGGAGCTCCTGAAAATCAAATACCTATGCTCATCCAAAGACTTCACCAAAAGAGTAAAAAGACTACCTACAGACTGGGAAAAAGTTTTTAGCTATGACATTTACAATCAGCGCCTGATCTCTAAAATCTACTTGATACAGCAAAAACTCAACTACAAAAAGAAAAATAACCCAATTTAAAAATGGGCAAAAGATATGAACAGAAACTTCACTAAAGAAGACATTCAGGTAGCTAACAGATACATGAGGAAATGCTTATGGTCATTAGCCATTAGAGAAATGCAAATCCAAACAAAAATGATATTTCATCTCACTGCAACATGGCTGGCGTTAATCCAAAAACACAAAATAATAAATGTTGGGGAGACTGTGGAGAGATTAGAACACTTATACACTGCTGGTGGGAATGTAAAATGGTACAACCACTTCGGAAATCGATTTTGCACTTCCTTAAAAAGCTGGAAATAGAACTACCATATGACCCAGCAATCCCACTTCTCAGAATATATTGTAGAGAAATAAGAGCCTTTATACAAACAGATATATGCACACTCATGTTTATTGCCACACTGTTTACAATAACAAAATTTTGGAATCAACCAAGGTGCCCATCAATGGATGAATGGATAAATAAATTATGGTGTATTCACACAATGGAATACAATGCATCTATTAAAAACAGTGAGGAATCGGTGAAACACTTCATAACATGGAGGAACCTGGAAGGCATTATGCAGAGTGAAATGAGTCAGTTGCAAAAGGACAAATATTGTATAAGACCACTATTATAAGAACTTGAGAAATAGTTTAAACTGAGAAGAACACATTCTTTTTTGGTTACGAGACGGGGGAGGGAGGGAGGGTGGGAGGGGGTATTCACTAATTAGATAGTAGATAAAAACTACTTTAGGTGACAGGAAAAACAACACACAATACAGGCGAGGTCAGCACAGCTGGATTAAACCAAAAGCAAAGAAGTTTCCTGAATAAACTGAATGCTTCGAAGGCCAGCGTTGCAGGGGCAGGGGTCTAGGGACCATGGTTTCAGGGGACATCTAAGTCAATTGGTGTAATAAAATCTATTAGGAAAACATTCTGCGTCCCACTTTGAAGACTGGTGTCTGGGTCTTAAATGCTAGCTAGTGGCCATCTCAGATGCATCGATGAGTCTCAATCCACCTGGATCAAAGGCGAATGAAGAACACCAAAGACACAAGGTAATTACGAGCCCAAGAGACAGAAAGGGCCACATGAGCCAGAGACTACATCATCCTGAGACCAGAAGAAGTACAGGGTCCCCGGCTATAACCGATGAATGCCCTGACAGGGAATACAACAGAGAACCCCTGAGGGAGCAGGAGAGCAGTGGGATGCAGACCCCAAATTCTCATAAGACCAGACTTAATGATCTGGCTGAGACTGGAAGGACCCCGGTGGCCATGGTCCCCAGACCTTCTGTTGGCCCAGGACAGGAATCTTTCCCGAAGCCAACTCTTCAGACATAGATTGGACTGGACAATGGGTTGGAGAGGGATGCTGGTGAGGAGTGAGCTTCTAGGATCAGGTGGACACTTGAGACTATGTTTGCATCTCCTGCCTGGAGGGGAGATGAGATGGTAGAGGGGGTTAGAAGCTGGCAAAATGGACACAAAAAGAGAGAGTGGAGGGAGGGAGCGGGCTGTCTCAGGGGAGAGTAATTGGGAGTATGTAGCAAGGTGTATATAAATTTTTGTGCGAGAATCTGACTTGATTTGTAAAATTTCACTTAAAGCACAATAAAAATTAGAAAATAAATAAAAATAAAATTAAGCTCACAGGGTAATTTTGTTTTTCTGAGTACATACCAAAACAGGACTTAGAAAAAAATTTTTTTTCTTTTAAAAAGAGAAAAAACCAATTACTTTGGCAAATTTTGTATCATTCAAATTAATGAGAAAACAATTTGGCCAATACTTAGAACAAATTTTTAAGGGCAAAAGTATGGTTTTAAAATTTTACTGTTCATTATTCTATTAGCACAACAGCTACTTTGAAGCTCCACTATGCATTTTGTGCTTAAGATTACTTCTGCTTCTCTGTTCAGTGTCTGTGCATTTGCAATTCTGCATATTTTAGTGGGACATGATGTTGTGTTTGGTTTGAGACACCATCAGTGAACAAGTTTGATAGAAGGGATGTGGTTGATGAAGAAAACTCATAAGAGTTCTTGATTAGAGGACAGATAGTACTCTTTCACTTTGGATTTGGAAATAATATTAATCTGAGTTATAAACATATTTATATTTTTCTCATTAGTTATTATGTGCATTTTTTGTGATTCTTAGAAGATTAGATAGAGCTTCGGATTTTATCTCCATGAAATTGAAGATATGGAAAGAAATATGTTATTTTGCATAAGCAGCACTTTCCCTAAAAGTTGTATTAAACTTAAAGGCTTTTATTATGTAGAGACTTAGTAATGATTTGTTTGGTACAAACAAAATTTTGTTTTTTCAATTTTATGTTAAAAAAAAAAAGGTTTTCTCAGCCTACCGCGCATCCAGGAACATCCCGAAAGCAGAAAGAATTTTCTCAGTGTAGTATGGAGCATTATCTATGCTTAGCAAGAGTTTGCTTTTCCAACTAAAAGATAGACTTTAGAACTTTTCTTATTTTAAAATTTTAGTGAGTAATTTTTCATGTATACCCAGCAACATATGCAATTATTTATAAATCTTGTAGTCTTTTACCTGGATTATCAATATCATTGAAACTACCTGATTGTACTTCTCTGATGCCATTTTTCCACATCTTCTCAAAATTAATCCCAATCCTAATTTTTTAATCATAGTTTAATTATGTCTGTATGTATCCTTAAAGTACATTGCTTAGATTTTGTTATTCCAGTAATTTCGTTATGGAATATTTGGTGTTGTCTATGTGTAGGACCATATCATCTGGAAATAGAGAGAGTTTTACCAATTCGTTTTCAATTTGGATGCCATTATTTCTTTTTCTTCTCTTATTGCTCTAGCTAGGACTTCCAGTACAATGTTAAATAGGAGTGGCAATAAAAAGCCTCCTTGTCTTGTTCATGTTCTCAGGGGGAATGCTTTCAGCCTCTCTCCATTGAGAATGATGTTGGCTTTTGGTTTTGCATAGATGCCCTTTATTATGTTGAGGAATTTCTCTACTATCCCTATTTTATTGAGAGTTTTTGTCAGGAATAAGTGTTGAGCTTTATCAAATGTCAGCTGTATCGTCATGTGGTTTTTTCTTTTGTTCTACTTATATGATGGATTACGTTGATTGATTTTCTAATGTTGAACCATCCTTCCATACCTGGTATAAATCTCACATGGTAGTGGTGTATTACTTTTTTAATATGATGCTGAATACTTTTGGCTAGAATTTTACTGTGCATTTTTGCTTTTATGTTCAAGGGAGATATTGGTCTGTATTTTTATTTTTTAAGTTTGTGTGTTTTCCTGGCTTTAGTATCAGGGTTATACTGGCTTTATAGAATGAATTTGGGAGATTTTCTTCATTTCTATGCTTTGAAATAATTTGAATAGCACGGGTGTGAGCTCTTCTCTGAATGTTTGGTAGAATTCTCCACTGAAGCCATCAAAAAAAAAAAAAAAAAGCCAGGGCTTTTTTTGTTGGGAGTTTTTATTTTTTTACCCCATTCAATCTCTTCTCTTGTTATGCATTTTTCAGATTTTCTATCTCAGTTTTTATAAGTTTAGGTAGGTAGTGTGCTTCTAGAAATTTGCCCATTTCCTCTAGTTTCTCAAATTTGTTGGAGTACAATTTTTCATGGTATTCTATTGTGATCTACTTTGTTTTAGTTAGGTCTATTGTAATGTCTCTTTTCTCATCTTATTTGTGTCATTTGTTTCCTCTTCTGTTTTTCTTTCGTCAGCTTGTTCAATGCTTTGCCGGATTTTTTAACCTTTCAAAGAATGAAGTTTTGGTCTTGCTGATTCTTTCTTTCTTTCTTCCTTTTTTTTTTCCCCTGATATTTCATTTATTTCTGCTGTAATCTTTATTACTTCCTTTTTTCTGTTGCCTCTGGCCTCTTTTTGCTATTCTCTTTCGATTTATTCAAGTCATAGGGCTAACATTTTTATTTTTGTGTGTTCTTCTATTTTGATGTGTGCATTTATTGCTATAAATTGATCTCTGAACACTGCGTTTGCTGTGTCCCAAAGGGTTCGATATAGGTTTACATTCTCATTTGATTCTAGGAATTTTTTGATTCCCTCTTAGATTTCTTCTATTACCCAGTGGTTTTTAAGCCATATGTTATTCAGTCTTCATGTATTTGATTTTTTTCCCTTGTTCTTTTCTTGTCATTTTCTACTTTTATGGTGTTGTGATTAGAGAGAATGTTTTGTATTATTTTAATGGTTTGGATTTTATTGAGGGTTGTTCTGTGCCTAAAATGTGGTCTATTCTGGAGAATGTTTCATGTGCATTGGAAAAAACCGCACACTTTGCTGCTGCTTGATGGACTGTTCTGTATATGTCTATGAGGTAAAGCTGGGTGATCATGGCTTTTGGATCTTCTGTATTTTTGCTGTGTTTCTTTCTAGGTGTTCTGCCCACTATCGAGTGATGTGTTGAAGTCTACTAGTATTATTATGGAGCTGAGCATTTCCCTTTTCTGTGCTCGTAGAGCTGGTTTTACGTATTTTGGAACCCTGTCATTGAGTGTATAAATATTTATTAAGGTTATGTGTTCTTGGTTGATTGTCTTTTTAATCATTATATAATGCCATCCCTTGTCTTTATGAACAATTTTGCTGTAAAGTCTATTTTATAAGAGAGTAATATTGCTACACCTACTCTTTTTTTGTTACTGTTTGCTTGATATATTTTTCTTTCTTTTAATTTTTAGTATGTTTATGACTTTGTGTCAATGATATGTCTTTTGTAGACAGCATATAGGCTAATTTTTTAAAATCCATTCTGCCACTCTCTGTCTCTTTATGGGTGCATTTAAGCCATTAACAGTCAGTGTGATTATCGATAGATACCCAACCCCAGTGCTGTCAAGTCGATTCCGACTCATATCAACAATATAAGACAGAGTAGAACTGCCCCATAGAGTTTGCAAGGAAGGCCTGGCAGATTTGAACTGCTGACCCTTTAGTTAGCAGCTGTAGCACTTAACCACTATGCCACCAGGGTTTCATAGGTATGAGTTTATTGCCGTCATGTTGTGCTTTTCTTTTGTGATGCTGTGATGCTGATGTTTTCTTTGTTCCTCTTGCTTTCCTGTGCTGAGTTCCTCTTGTTTGTGGATTTTCTTTTCTTATCATAGGTTTTGTTTTAATGAGTCTTTATGTGTTTCTTCTTTTTTTATTAGCATGGTTAGGTTTGTTAACTTTCTTTGTGGTTTCCTTGAAATTTATCCTTAAATTCCTAAGTCTGAATCAGTCATTTATTACTTGATATTGCCTTTCATCTGAAAGTTCTATGTCTATCCCATTTATTCTCCATTTTTATTGTTTCAACGTTGTCATCATTTACTAGTAGACATTCCTATTTTCCTTTCCATGTCTGTAGCCTTGTTTTAATACTGAGAATCCTTAACCTACGTTGGTATCTGGCTGGTGCTGACCTATGTCCTAGACTCCGGTTGTTGTCTGATGTTGCTGGTTCTCTAACAGATAGTCTCCCTTTAATATTTCTTGTAAGTTTGGTTTGGTTTTTTAGAATTCCGTTAATTTCTGTTTAACTGGATATGTACTAATTTTGCAATCATATTGTAGAGTTTGCAGCATATATTCTTGGTTGGCAGTTTTATCAATTCAAGGTTTTATATATGTCATCCCATCACCTTCTTGCCTGCACTTTTTTTGCCAAGTCATCAGAATTTAATCTTATTTTTCCCATTTGTAAGTGACTTTTTGTTTTTCTAATGCTGCTTTCAGGATTCTTTCTGTCTTTGGTTTTGGCAAGTGTGATTATGACATATTGTGGTTACATGCTTTTGGAGTCCATCCTATACTGGGTCCTTTGAGCATATTGGATGGTCAGTTTTTCATCTTTCCTGCTATTTTGGAAGTTTTCTGTCAGCAAATCTTCAACAATCTTCTCTGTGTTTTCAACTTTCTCCCCTGTTCTGAAACTCCAATCACATGCAAATATTTGCTCTTGATTGTGTCCCATATAATTCTTAATTTTTCTTCATTTTCTTCTCTATTTTTTCCTCAAAGCTATATCCATATATTTGTCTTCAATGTTGGTGATTCTGTCTTCCATTGTTTCAAATATGCTTCTAAAGCCTTCTATAAAGTTGTCTATTTCTAACTTTTGTTATCTTTCTGATTTCTAGTTACCTTTCTTTGCATAATTTCTAATTATTTATTTTGATGTGTTGTTCTTGTATGATTTTTCTGAATTCTTCTATATTTTTGTGTTTGTTTTCCTTGATTTTGGTTGTGTTTTTGTGGGTTTCATCTTTTTTTTTTCGATTATTTTATGTATTTTTACTTTTTTTTCTGTGTTTTTCTTGATCTCTTTCCTAATGTCTTGGAGAGCTCTAAATATTAGTATTTTGAATTATCAGGTAGTTCCACTGCCTTTTCTTCTTCCAGAAGTTTATCTGAGTCTTTATTTTGCTCACTTGCTGGAGCCATCTTGTCCTGCTGTCTCCAAGTCATTAAGGTCTTATTTTCTTTATTTATTGATTGTATATTTTTTCTTTCATCCTATTTTTATATTTTATTTTGATGTCAGTGTGGGTAGGCTCTTTCACACCTTGTCTGGTGTGCAGGGCAGCAGCAGGCAGTGTGAGTCCACTTCTTTCTACACTGATTTGATAAGGTGGGTGAAGGTGGACTGTGTGGATGCGATTTCCTTCTGAAGTTGGTCCAGAGATGTGGGAGAATTCACAGCTCCTCACCACATGGATGGGGGTGTCAAACAGGGTGTAGTACAAGATTACTTCCCACCATTCAGCAATTGGTCGACTGGTGGGAGAGGACATGCTATGTGAGTCTGGTGTGGAGGTGTGCCTGAGTGTCAAGGATGCTCTAGCCTTGGCATCTGGGTTGGGGCCCAAGTAAAGGGAGGTAAGTGGCATATGGGGCAGAAGGGTGAGGTGTGGAAAAGCTTGTATTTCTTGTTTCCAAGTGCTCTATATCCTGTTGTGAGCTCCATGAAGTTGCTTTCCCATCTTCCCTGTTTTGGGTCATTGCTGGCTGTGCTTCAAGATGGCAACAGTGTTCATATTCATTGACAGAGGACCTCCCTTCATGTCTTTCCTGGCTGTCTGTTTTCTGTCAATATCTTCTTTCATTCAGTATTTGACGTAGTTCCTTATCCCTTCATTTGATGGAAAAAAGTTCCAGGATTGATGTTTGTATTCGTTTTACTTAGTTTTTTGGGCCTTTGCTACAGAGAGATGGAATGGTCATTCTGTCTAGAGCATCATGTTGGCTGGATTCACATGATTCATTTTGTAATATGGGTATTGTTCAAATACCCATTCCTTATAAGCCTTTTTCATCCCTATTGAATTTAATGAAACTTTTTGAATATATATGAGCATATACTGTGGTTCTATTTCTAGACTCTGTGGTCAATTTTGTTCAACTCTTTGTCTAACTGTGCAGAAGCATAACAGAGTATTAATTACATTTTTTTATAGTAAATTCTAAAATCATGAAATGTTATTCTACCACTTTTATTTTCAAGATTATTTTAGCTGTAGGACCTTTTCATTTTAATGTACACTTTAAAATCTCTTTGCTTATTTCAACTGTTTCAGTTATGCATTGATGCATAACCAACTACCGTAAAACTTGGTGGCTTAAAAGAACACTTTTTTTTTTTTTTTATCTCACATTTTTAGTATGTTAGAAATTTAGGCAGAACTTGACTGATCAATTTTGCTCCATACAGCATGGACTTAGTTCAGCATTTGATATGCTGCTGATGGCCTTAATTACAGTGGGACCAAGGTGACTTCACCAATTTGAATGATGTCCTGGCAGGAATGTCTTAAAGACTGGTCTCTGCTGGATCCCTCTTCTTCTCCATGTAGACCTATGTAGAGAAGATTTCTCCAGCAAGCTTGTTAGACTCCTAAAATGGCTACTCATTGCTCTCAGAGGGAGAAGGCAGAAGCTGCCAGGCTAGGTAAGGGCTATTCCCCCAAATTGCTCAACATTCTGTCATGTTCTAGTGATCAAGCCAGCCACAGACTTGTCCAGATTGACAAGGGTGAAGGAATTGACTCCATATCTTTGGGCAGCATTAATATAACACGAAAAAAAGCATAGGATAGAAGATATTGTGTCCACCTTTAGAAATACTATTTATACTGGTTTACCTATGGTCACAATAACACAAATACTCACACAGGCAAGGTACATTCATCGTTTTCATCAATATATTATCCCATCATGGCATCAGCTTGAAGTTCAGGACTTCAATTTCTAAATCCATATCAGGTATGGGTGAGGCTCCTTTGGTACAGTTCATTTCATACAGCCCGTAAATTATGGTTTCTCTATATTTAAAGATATATGAACTGGAGTAATGTTCTCTCTTCCACTCACACAACGTACAATGGGAGGAATGCAAGATAACCGAAATAGACACTACTTTTCAAAAGAGTGGAAAGCGAAAGGCTATGTTGCTTCCCATAGTCAATGAAATTACATCAATTTATTTCAAACATTAAGCCTAGCTTTAATTCTTAAAATAAAACCTACTTTGTCATGTTAGATTTTTAAAATATATGGCTGTATTTGAATTGCTAAAAAATAGTTGAGACATTTTGAGGCTATGTTGATAAATTTTTACAAAATCTTGTAACTCTCTTATTCATCTTTGCTTAAGAGTTATGCTGTGTGTAGAAAATTAGTTTGAAAGTATTTTTATTTTCTCTTGTTCCAAAAGTATTTTTTAATGAAATGCTGAGTAGAATGCATTGATAAAGCTATATATGAATGGATTTTTTGGGGGGGGGTGGGGAAGAATTGTCTTATTTAAATTATCGATTAATTTAACAGGTGTTATGTTATTCTGATTTTTAATTTTGTGTTTGTGTGTCCCAAAAGTTGCATTACTCAAAGGTTTCCACCACTTCTCAGTTGGCAATAATATTGGCATACATTAGTTTATAATATCCTTTTATTATCCTTTTGGAATATACAGAATGTGCAGCGATGGCCCATTTTTCTCTACCAAATCTGGCAGTTTGTTTTTCCTCTTATTTTTTAAATTCCTATTGCTAGATGCTTATCCATTTTATTAGTCTTGTCAAAAACCAACTCCTAGTTTTATATATTTTCTCTATTTTTTAATTAATTTCTATAGTAGTGATTTCTCTTTTATATTTACTGTTTCGATTCTACCATATTCTCCAGGTTTATTTTGCTCTTTCTAGCTTCTTGAGATAGAAGCTGGTTGATTTTTTTAATAATTTTTCCTATTTTCTAATATTTGCAATTCAAGCTATACATTTCTTTCTAAATGCTATCGACAATGTATCTAATAAATTTTAGTATTTTTTCATTATACTACTGTATAAAATGTTTTCTAGTTTTCATTGTGATTTCTTCTTTAATCCACAGCTTATTAAGAAGTGTGTTGTTTAATTTGTAAATAATTGGGGAGTGTATATTTTTAAATCAAATTTTCTAGTTGAATGTTATTACTATCAGACATATATCTGTATGATATAAAAAAAAAAAAAAAAAGTATGATATAAGTCCTCTGAAATGTATTGTAACTTGTTCTGAACTAGAATATTGTCTATTTTGGTGAATGTTCCATGAGGACTTTGTGATAAATAAAATAGTCACACATTTCCTTTCTCTTTTCTATTGCCATACAATCACCTTACTTTTGTCTTTAATGGTTTAATATAAAGATTTAGGTTCAGATAATCATTACCCAGCATTTTATTCTACAAAGTATATCTTCTCATTTTAGAATTATTATAGGAACTTTGGGTTCAGTTTTATCATCAGATTTAATGTTAAAAGATAATTGTATACATATTCTTCTTGCAGTATAAGTTGCTGTGAAGTTTTTTTTATCATTTCCTTAAAATGAATTCCAAAATGAAATTTATATCTATATAATTATATTCCAATCTAAAAATATTCATTTCTATAAATTTCTTCACCGTGGAATATAGGAAATTGTCAATTTAAGGACACCTTCATGGACATTGGCTAACAAAATTGTATGAAATATTAAAAAAAATTGAAGCTAGGTGTTTTGACTAAATAGACACACTCCTGTGATTTTTGACAATAGGGATTGATTACACAGGGAAATTAGATAGTGGGGGAACCACCGATGTATGTAATGAATTTCATTGCTGTAAAGACAAAGCAACCTGAAGGAGAACTGGGACATGCCACAGAATCCTTCAGCATACATTTTGAAGTGTAATTAAGATGATTTGGGGGCTGCTAGTAACAAAGATCTAAAAGAACTGTGACATTAACAAGGTAGAGTTTTGATTTTTTGTCTTAAAGGAAATGCAGAGTAAGTTGATTGAATTTAGTCCCAAATGCTTATTATGAACACTGAATTCTTCTACTCAGTAATTATTAACTCCTGACTTCCATGTTATTTATTTTTTTTAATTTCTTTCTTTTGAATAAAGTATACTGAGCCAAAGATACATCATTTTAACAATTTCTACATGTACATTTCAGTGACCCTGGTTACATTCTTCAACTTGTGCTACCATTCTTGCTGGTTTCCTTTTCCACATTATTCCACCACAATTGTCTTAAACTAACTACTGTCTAAGTTTCCCATCCAATGTTTTGATTAACCATTTGTAAATTTGATCTAACATAGGTAATTCTTTAAAAGAGCACAATGCTCCAAACAGAGGTAATTTACTGATTAAAGTAATCTATTTTTTGGTTCAAAGAAGACCTCAGGCTATATTTTTGGTTTAAAGTTTGAAGATTATCTCCGGGAAAAAAGTCTCTTGTGCTCACTCATATAAGTTGAGTTTTTCTGCATCAGCAATGACCATGCTCAAAAGGAAACAAAGAAAAAAAAAATCCCGTTTATGATAGATTCTAAAAGGATAAAATTCTTAGGAATAATTTTAGCAGGGAAGTGAAAGGCTTCTACACAGAGAACTGTAAAAGAAATTAAAGATAACCTAAATAAATGGGAGAACCTTTCATGCTCATGGATTGGAAGACTTAATATTGTCAAGATGTCAATACTACCTAAAGCAATTAATAAATTCAAGGAAATCCTCCTCAAAATTTCAACAGCCTTCTCTACAGAAATGGAAAAAAATCAATTCCCAAATGTGTATGGAACTGCCAAGGGCTCCAAACAGCCTAAGCAACCTTGAAAAAACAACAGAAGAGGAGGACTCTCACCTCCCAATCTCTTGATTTCTATTCTTGTGGTAAGACCAAGATCACAGGATGGAAGTTGGAGCTCTGGACAACTTGTCTGAGATCCAGACGAACATCAAGGAGGAAGGGTAAAAGGGAGTTTGGGTTCCAGTTGAATCATCTCACTTCCTGCATGTCTTACTTAATGACTTAACTTGTATCTTATAGGCCACCTTAATTTTCAAAGGATGCTGGGAAATTTAATTTTTTAAATCTGGGGCTATCACTTTCCCTGGAAATATAAGGTCTAGCACTAAGGTAAAGGGGGTAAAAAAAAAAAAAAAAGTAAAGGGGGGTAGGAGGGGGAATATAAGAAGGCTACCAGAACTCTATAACGTCTACAAATTTTCTTTCTTTTTATGCCCGTTTCCAAGCGATGAATTTCCTCCTCCCACAGGAACAGAGTTCCTTGAAACTTTGCGTAAAAAGAAACAGTTGGTAATGTTTTCCTCAGAAAGCACTGTGTGATAAGACTTAGAATTCCTAGATTTTCAAGGTATTCCTTTAAATGTTTTATACTTCTTTTTTTCTTACTGTTCAATATAGATTTTACCAATTTGCCTGTCTGTAACTCTTTCTGTGACAAACTCAAGACTCTTACTGCTAGTGTGATATATTAGTTTCCTAGGGCTGCCATAACAAAATTCTGCAAAGTAGGTGGCTTTAAACAACAGAAAGTTAGTCTCAGTTCTGGATCCACAGGTTCAGCATCAGGGTGTCAACTTTGTTGATTCCTTCTGAGGCTTTGATGGAGATCTGTTCTACTCCTCTCTCTCTAGTAGCTCCAAGAAATCCTGAGTTGCTACAGCAGCATCACATGGCATCCTCCATCTGTCTCTCTTTGTCTCTGTGTGTCTTCTCTTTTATAAGAGCACCAGTGTGACCCACCCTACTCCAGTAAAATCTCATATTAATCTGATTGATAACATCTTCATAGATCCTATTTATAAACAGTCAAATTCACAAGTACGGGGCTTGTACTTCAACATATGTTTGTGAGGGACACAACTCAATCCATAAGAGGTGAGAACTCTGCTTTACATGCATTTGAATTAAGCCTTCAAAGATTTGTTCTGAAATTAACTTCTTGGTCCAGTGGGAGTAGATCAGATGTCATCTGCAAAGGTATAGCTTAAAATTACACATTCAACAGGTTTGCCTATTTTGAAGGTCATAATTTAAAAAAGAGAATTGTTACATATTCAAATTCTTTCCATTCTGGACTCTTCCCTTTGGATGGTTTGACCTCAGGTTATACTTTCGTGATTTTTCTCCCCTGAGTACCTGGTCCTGTAAATCCTGTTCTATGTGGGTAATTATTCTTGTAGTATCTCTGGAGGTGCAGAACCTACTCTCAAAATTATGATTAAGGTCCCAATGAGTTTAATGACGGAAGAGTAACCCTTTGAGATGCATCACTGAAATGACTCAGCAATATTTTTTGTATTTCAAATGTAAATAAAAGGTCCAAAGACCTTTATGTCACCACAGAGAGTGCTTATCTATCTGAGTTTTTCCATGACTGTTCAGGAACAGAGATGTCAGACTCAAAGTGTAACAAAATATGAAAATGAAATTATTCTCCATCCTTCAGGTAAACCAAAGTTTAACTATGGAAGAAATCAGGCCAGTATAACAGATTGAGAATCAAAATGTTGTAAAGGCTATTTCACTTCTAAACCACAAAATGCAAAATATTTTTCTAAACTATTCACAGTTCTCTCTCCCACAAAATTTACTTTGTATTTATTTATTTTTAACCTCATACCACTTATTTAACATTTGATTTTTTTAGGACAAATTAGGCAAGCATTGGGTTTTTTGACTCTCTTTGTTTATAACGAGGATTCAGACTTCTTTTGGTTAGAGGACATTTCTGATATTTGCATTAGGAGTCCCAATAATTTAAAAAGTAACAATTTTATGAAAGATTGAGAGGAGACAGACTTCCTGAAGCATGGAAAGTTTGGATAGAGAGGAACATTTCTAGTCCAGCTGATGGTGCATGTACTGTCTTACTGTCTATGTCCACAGAGATGCCATCAGTGTATGAGGCTGTTATCCTTTAGGACAAGGGAGAAGGCACCACAATCCAGAACTTGGACTGAATGACTGTTTCATTATGCAGGTAACCCAGGAAGTATCTTGAAACATAAGAATCTTCACTGAGGTTTATGTCATGCCAGAGTACATTGGTAGTGTGACTTGGAAAGTCATAGTCTTTTAAAAGTTCTCCTGAGTGATTCTGATAATCGGCCGTATTAGAGAACCTTTGTGGTCGATAAAAATATGGGGATTGACTTAATTCTGTGTTACTTGTTTGGGTATGTTCATACTGTAAAGATCTAGAGTATATTTACCTCCTCTAACATCAATACTCTTAGAAACTAAGTTCAAGGTAAGTATTTGGGGGTTATTTTAATGGACAGAGATTTGTAAATCTCATAAAGGATCAATGGAAGTTCTTGGTAATCTGTTAATAATTAGAGTATGATGTAAATCTGTAAACTTTGAATGAGTGACTTTCAAGGACCTAAGATAATACTTACCCAAGCAGGTTATTACTTCAATTCATAGGAGTGAAAAGTTGGGTAAGAAGAGGACTGAAATTGATCAGTAGACTTAGCAGATAGAAGGTGTTTTTATGAAGAAGAACAGAGAATTGGGTTGCTTGCTTTAAAAAAGATGTGGAGTAGAAGCCTTAATAATTTAAACAATGAGGATACTATACTGTATAAATATAGTGAGAAAAATTGTTACTGTAGGAAATGGAGGAGACAATTACAGGAGGAAGAGTGACAAAAATGATGGGATCTAGTGCACACACAGAGGTTTTAGCAGAAACAGAAAATCCATGTACTGTGAAGAGGTCCAGCAGAATTATTATGTCAGATAGGGAAGTAAATGTCAACAGAGATTTTAAAAGTAACTAGATATCATTACTAGGACTATTCTAAGAGATAGCAGGGCTGGCTAATATTGATGGTATTTATGACATAGTTTTGTGTGAGTGTGTGTGTGTGTGTGTGTGTGTGTGTGTGTGTGATCTTTTTCTTCTTTTCCTTGGGATCTCTTCTCTCATCTCTTTCACTCCTGCACACACATCACCAGTAAAAAAGTCAACTGTTTACAACAAAAATTGAAGCTTTCCATGTTTTATTCATGCTCATATAATAATTTCTGTTTTATAATGGTATTATACATACTTTTATGCTTATTTCTATGTTTTTTTCAGCAGTACTTTGTCAGTACCAGTTTTTGAAATTGTGAAATATGACCATTGGGGATTTCAGTTATTAGTTAAAAAGATTTTACCACTCCTAGAATGTAGAAAATGAGGGCATTTACTAACATGAAATTGAGTATTAAGTAAATCTTCCTTTGTTTTTGTATTAAAGCTTTATTCTACTTATATTTTATTTTTATAAATAGCATTAACCATATAAAACCCACTACATATAATTTTATTTTCTACCAGATGTGACAAGTTAGTGTGGTAGCCCTATTTATTTTATAATCTACTCCTTTCCCCTATGTTTCTAATTACGTTTTTGTCTTTCGTTATTTGATAAGATCACTGAGGTTATGGGCCATATTTTAATTAGCCTTGTATTCTTAAAATATTGTACAGAGCTGAAACATAATAAATCATAATGCCTATTATGAATGAATAAACAGATTTTCTGGGTATTTCATAGAGTCACTAGTCATTATAATTTTATGTAAATATGTCCTGAACTCTGAAATAAGGACACATAGAAGAACATATGGAACAAAGGAAAAATGTGACTGAGTTTGTCCTCTTGGGGCTCACTCAGAGTCTCCAGGGTCAGAAAATATTATTTGTTGTGTTCTTGCTCATCTATATTGTGACAATAGTGGGCCACCTATTTATTGGCATGACTGTAGTGGTCAGCCCAACTTTGGATACCCCTGTGTACTCCTTTCTTGGGCACTTAACATGAAAAAAAATTTTTTTTTTTTTTTTTTTTTTATGGATGCTGTTTATTCTACTGCAGTTACTCCAAACCTGATTATAGACTTACACTATGAGAAGAAAACAATTTTTTTCCAAGCTTGCCTGACCCAGCTTTTTTCAGAACACTTATTTGGTGGTTTTGAGGTTTTACTTCTGATGGTCATGACCTATGACCGCTATGTGGCTATCTGCAAACCCTTGCATTCTATGACCATCATGAACCAGCGGGTGTGCGTTCTGCTGCTGCTGGTGACCTGGGTTGGAGGGTTTCTGCATGTTATACTTCATCTTCTCTTTGTTTACCGTCTTCCGTTCTGTGGTCCCCATGTCATTGACCACTTTTGCTGTGACATGTGCCCCTTATTAAAACTTGCCTGCACTGACATCTATTCCATTGGTCTCACTGTGATTGTCAATGATGGGGCAATACGTGTGGTCATTTTTATGCTGTTACTCATCTCCTATGGAGTCATTCTGCATCCCTGAGGAACCTTAGTCAGGAAGGGAGGCACCAAGCCTTATCTACATGTGGCTCCCACATTACCGTGGTGGTCCTCTTCTTTGTCCCTTGTATTTTTCTGTATATGAAACCTCCTTCACCTTAACAATTGAAAAATTCTTGAGTGTGTTTTGCACTGTTTCCACCCCTATGTTGAATCCCTTAATCTATACTCTGAGAAATGCAGAGCTGAAAAATGCCATGAAAAAGCTTGGGACCAGAAAAAGAAAATGAGGTCTTAGACAAATGCACCACCTACTTTCGAGAGAAAACTGTCCCTACCAGGAAAACAAAACAAAACACTGAAATCCACTGCCATCCAGTGAATTCCAGGGAGGCTGCATGTAATTATTTAATTGTAGTAAATATTTCCTCACGTCATCATGACTGGGCATGATGAAAAACATTTATTAGGATGCTTCCAATGATTTTTTGAAAATATATTTTTAAGAGTTTCATTTCCTTGGGAAAATATACATACTTTTTTGGTGTAGAATAATTCTGTTGAGTCTATAGATTTATGTTGCATGTGATGACTTATGCTGCAGCTAGTGCCAGAAATTTATTTTAGTTAATAGAAGATTCTCTCATGTCTCTTTCTTAAATAAATCTAATCCTTTTTCACAACTAATAGTGTTCACGGCTGATTTCAGAATAATACATATTTGAAATATGACATAAAATTATGTTTCACTCCACCCCATACAGAGATACCTCATATTATATTAGAATTTTATATTTTTATTTTTGTATCTGTAAGATCTTTTAAATATGTAGTTTTCCATATATTGGTTAGCATGTTAAGGTTTATAGAAAAAATGCTTCAGAATTCTAAATTAATCATAAGGAGGCTAAACATACAAAAGGAATGTGAATGAACAAGGCAGATAGGCAGAAAAATGACTCAACCTTGCTCTTCTTTTCCCAATTGGGAAATCTTCTCCTCAAGTGGAGCAGCTTTGTTTGGTATTATATTTTCATAAAGATGATGCATTCATCTTCCAATATCTTTTAAAATATCTGATGAAGCCTTTCTTATTTTTCAATATCCCATCTCCTTCTTGCTCGTAGTATTTCATGGTCTTCTAAAAGATCCTAAACCAAAAAAAATAAAAACCTACCTGTTGCCAATTTTGACTCATAGTAAGCCCATAGGACAGGGTAGAATTGCCCCATAGGGTTTCCAGGAGTACCTCGGGGACTCAAACTGCCTACCTTTTGGTTAGCAGCTTTAGCTCTTAAACTCTATGCCACCAGGGTTTCCAAAAGGACCTAGACCCTGCCTTTCACATGGAAAATTAGCAAAACCCATAATCACTGATCTTCAAATATACACTCCAGAATTCAGCACTGGATTACTTTGCATGATTTCATTGTCTAGAAAGATACTGACCATTCATGCTGTTTCCATTCTCACATCTCTTCTTATAGGAAAGCAGATTATTTGGTAATAAAGAGATTGGAATATATTGTTTTATTTGACAGAGGCCTCATTCATTACATTTTAGCGAACATATCTTATTTGAATCAGGTTTAAAATATTATCTGCCCCTGTGATAGTAGGAAACTTGTGGTCAAAGACGCTCGTGGTCCCTGCCTCCCCTATGTAGGCCTATTTTATGATGGTTTAATGCGATGATAGGGATTGGACCCATTTCACGGTAAAGCACACTGTATGCATGAATTTGTATCCTGGTATTTATCTCCAGTATTATTCCATGCCTATTTCTTATACCACCTCAACCCTTCCTAACAACATTCATCAAATAATATCAAACATTTGTTTGGTCTGAGTTAACATAACTACATCCTCCACTTTTGGTTATTCAGTCGAATTTCAAATTTGCATAGTTATATCAAGTGATGAGATAAAAATCTAGTTAATTACCTATTTATGTTCACAATTTATAAGTTACCTGAAGATGGAAAAGTTAATTATTTTTGTGCTCTCTCTTTCTTGTGCAATGTGTGGGATATAGAATTCATGCCAGAAACTTTGTAAATTATTTATATTTTTGAATTCTCAATCTATTGGAATCAGAATTTTTAGTGATGAATTTTGATGGACTCCTCATGTATTAAATACATGTACCGGTTTTCCTTAATATTTGCTACAAATGTTTATCTTACCATGTTTTTCATATTATGAGTGTTTTTATATACAGATGTTCTAAATAAAAATTCTGTTAATTTTTGAATTCTTCATTTACTTATACTTGGAGAATTCCATTCTTTTTCATTGCCTTTATACATTTAAATCTTTTTTTGTTTTGCTTTGTTTTGTAAATAACTTTTCAAATAATTCTGTTTTCAACCCATCTAGAATTTATTTTTATTTGCGGAAAAAGAATATCTATACCTACTTTCTTCAAATTGCTAAAATATTCTGCCAGCATAGCTTATTAAGTACAAATTTAATTTTTTTCTGTTAATATGTTGTTTTATACATCTTTAAAAGAATTAACCTTGTCTTCTACTTTTTTTTTTTTGATTTATTTCTCTGCCACTAAAATGCACCCTTTCAGTAATTAAATATTTTTAATGTTATTTATACCTGCTCCCCCCCCCAAAAGAAACCAAATCCATTGCCATCGAGTTTATTCTGACTCCTAGCCACTCTATAGGACAGAGCAGAACTGCTCCATAGAGTTTCCAAGGAGCAGCTGGTGGACTCAAAATACCAACTCTTGGGTTAGCGGCTGAGCTCTTTGACTACTATGCCACACCCATCTATTTAAGAACTCTCTTTTGAAAGCAAAGAATTTTGTTTTTCTTTCAGGAAGTTAGCATTGCATTCATATCACTAAGCAACAGAAATGGAAATCTTGCCAGAGGTTTCATTTGTTCTGAAAATTATACTTATGAATATGATATACTTCCCCTCAGCCACATCCCTGGACATACATTTGTACGTACAATTTTGTTTTAATTAAGGAGTTTTGTTATGCTGCTCAGTCTTTTAGTGAATGGCCCTCTGACATCAAGCATGACGTAAAGGGCGCTCATGGTGTTATTTCCTTGTGTCCTCATGAAACGCAATGCCCTTACACTAGCTGTCTTTCAAATAGCATGCATGTTACTAGTGTATCAGGGAATTTCTAATTCCCGCCTCCTAGTGTTCATCACTGGGTGACAGTATTAGACTTCCGCCAGTCTCTCCATGTGCAAATGTTCATGTAACAGACATTTCCAAAGTTATCTGAGCACTAGGATTATGGCTTTCTAATGCAAAAGCTGTACAAAGAAAAAGAAGAATGGATACATCTGAATTGTGGTGTTAGCAGAGGATGTTTAACATACTATGAACTGCCCGAAGGTTGTAATGAATTAACTTACTCTGAGTATGACCATGTCTAAATTTTATCTCACAGAATTGTGACAGTATGCTAAGTCAATCCTTGAGGAAAAATGTAAATATATATTTCACTTCTTTCCACATATAACTATGCCTAACATTTCTCTGATTCTAAAAGTTCATTTGGAAGCAGAACAATATGGAAATTGCAGTTAAATTTTGAAAGAGTAATGAACTGTTGTTGATAATAAGACAGATTATAATGTAAAAATTAAAATCAAGTGATACTGCTCAAAAACACACTCATACACATAAACTAACGTAAATTCACATATGCATTGAAAGTCAGGGTGTTTCAGTTAGGGTGCTTTTGGTTGCAAATGACAGAAAACTCAACTAAAAACTTTTTCAACTATAAATGTTCTTATTAATTGGTCATCATAACTATAAACTTCAAGGTTATGGCAAGCTTCAGGGTTAGTTGATAAAGTGTATCAATTTTGTGTAAAGGAGCCATACACGCAAGTAAAATTTAGCTCACTCTAAGTTAATGTTCCAGTTTGAAGTCCTAGTCAAGATGAGTCTTGGTCCAACTGAGAGTAAAGTGATTAAGACACATCCTCTTGGGTCAAGAGTTAAATCTTCATGTTATGACTATTCATGAAAGCAATTGCCGATTGTGTTTGAGAAATAGATCATTATGCCTCCAGCTGACCTAGATTCAGGCTTAGATCAACAACATCTACTCAAACCCAGAACTGCAGAACTGGGATTATCTGCCTGTTCAAGAAATGGAAGGTAAATTTCAGTAACTTTCCTAGTGCCAATGATCTCTGCCTCTGAACCATAGGGTTTATTGGGTATAATCCCTCTAACAGTCAGAGTAAGGCCTTCCTTTGCTAGGAACATGGTTAGTCAAGAGAATCTGGGACTTGCTCTCCCTTCATTGTGGAATAAATATTATCTACTTTATCTAAAGATTTATTGACATAAAACTCATAATTTATCATTCACTTTTAAAATTTTCTCTTCACATTACAGACTTTTCTCATACTTGCTTGCCTGCTACTTTTTTTGGCAAGACTCAAACCTTTTTCCTCTAGGGATTGTCTAGGGAAGAAAACTGTCCAGGAGAGGTAACTTCATTTGAATTTCTTCCAAATATTTAACAAACAAATTTATAATGAACTTGCATTGTCTTTCATTTAAAACAGTGATGATGTAAAAAGCCACACACTATGTTTGCACATATAAATGGAAGAATTATTTCCTAATAGAATGACCCAGAAGATTGCTAAAAATTCAAATTCCTGTCCAGGCTGGAGACTCTCTTTCATTGGCATTTAGTCCTGTAGATGGTTTCTTGTCATATTTTCTCTTGATGCGTATCTCTCCTTGCTTGTAGGAATCTGGAAAGTCATGATTTTCTGGAGTGAGGTTGGAGAGATGTAGGGGCATTCTTCTAATGAGGAAAGAAATGGTCTTTGGATATGCTTTTTGAATGACTGAATTGCTGAAAAGTTCTCCTCCTATCTGTGAGAAGCTCTGTCATTGGCTTTTCCAAGAAGTTAAATCCCAGCCTTTACCTTGTTAGGTACAGAATTAATGACTAAGGGCATGAGTATGACCCTAAATTCTCAGTCAAAGTAAAGTAATTTTTGGGTTTTTTTTCATCATAATTGATTAAAAAAAGAAAAATTCAAAGAACTAATTTCAGTGATTTTTCCTTTTTTCTTTTTTCGTGTCACTAAATAACAGGCTTTACCAGGTTAATTTCCATTATTTTGCCCAGTTTTTACATAGTCGTGCAAACATAGCATCTTCATTGTTTTTCCAGCACATTTTCCCAACAGGTGAGAACATTCAACTTTTTACTGTTACTTTTAAATGTCTTCGTGTTCCAGGCATCCACATATATACTTCCAGAGTTATCTGAAAAAAATATATATATATGATGGGCAGCTTGTGTGGAAGTGTGAAGAGTGTAACCACTTGGAACTATTTCTGGGCCCACTGATCAGACGCACATTGCCATGTGCTCTGTGATTTCAGATAAATACATGAGGTATCTTCAATTATTCTCAATGAAAGAAGCCCTGATTTTCAGGACTAAGGACAAGAACCAAGAGGTGAGTTTTTGAAACATCTGACAGAGGACACTCATTAAAAATTTTATATGATATATAGAAATAGAGCTAGTTTCTTAAAAATATTTCTTTAGGTTTATTGCTAATTTGTAAAATTAAGCAAGAGAAACACAGAAATTAACCAGAACCTACACAGTCTATTTTGCTTTAGTATTTTATCAGATAGACGTTTACTGTCCGTTTGCCAGATAACAAAAGAGGCATGCTGTGCATTACAAGGAAGTGAACAGGTTTGTAATCTTGGTTCATAGAATATGTGATATGTTAATAAAGATTTATAATTAATTTAGATGTATTCAAGCTAAATCCAAAAACCAAACTCATTGCTGTTAAGTGGATTCTAACTCATAGCGACCCTGAAGGACAGAGTAGAGCTGCCCCATAGAGTTTCCAGGGAGCAGCTGGTGGATTCAAATGGCCGACCTTTTGGGTAACAGCCATACCTTTAACCACTGCACCACCAAGTCTCTGTATTGGAACTAGAAAATTTAAAACTATGTATTATATCAAGTGTGTCAGGGTGTAAAAAAAAAGTTATGTCTGGAAGTTTGATATGTGCTCTTAAGTATGAATATTTTAAATTATGACAACAACCTTTATATATATATATATATATACAGATACATACATATGTATATCTTTTTGTATATATAAAAAATTATGACAACCGTAATGAGGTATACATATATATAAGTTTTTTTATTTATTCAAAATGATACTGGTAATGAGGAAGTACCTTGCCTACTGCCACTTAGAAATACCCAGTAATCCAGTGCCATCAAATCGATTCAACATATGAAACAATAATTGTAATGTAATATAGAGGTTATTTTTGTTACTATGACATTTTAATTTCTATTTGTAAAAAGCCATGTTCTTATAAAAATTAATTAAATGTTTTTTTTTCTAGAAAGGTGTAAACTTAGTGGTTTAAGTTGACAGCCTAGTAATTATTTTAGTCTTTATAGTATCAAATCTTTGAGGACTTAGACTATAGTGGATACTTTATATACTGGTTGTTTTACATGGAAATAATTTAGCTGGCCAATAGAATATATATTTCAGTGAAATCCAGCAGTGATTATTAATAACATTAAGGGCACTAGGCCTTGCAGAAAATAAGTGGTTAAAATACAATTAGATATAAACTATCTTTACCATTACATTCTTCAACAGCTGTGCCTTTATTAATCTACAGCTTCAAAAATGATAGAACTCTTGAATCACCCAGACATATAGAGTGCTCTTTACACCTGGTTTCTGAAAGAAAGCTCAAAGTTCTTCTGAACAGGTTCTTTCCCCTCAAGCAAATCAATAAAATGATATCAGCTTGTCTACATTTGAGGAGTAGTAATTCAGCAATTTTTTGCAAGAATGAATAACCCTAAAGATCATGTTTCTCTATATATATATGTCTATTCTCTCTTATTTGAGTTTGTCTTTAACCATAAATGCTAGGGCCTGTGGGGGATCAACGTTCTTGTTTTGTTTTTTCCTTTGAATTTTCTTTTCTTTTTCCTGTTTTCTTTCCTTTCCTGTCTCTTTCCTTCTCTCCTCTCTTCCCGTCTTCTCTCCTCTGCTCTTCTTTTTTTTTTTTGTTTGTTTGTTTGTTTTACTCTCGTCTCCTTATTCCCCTTCCTTTCCTTTCCTTTTTTATTCTTTATTTTCTAGGATGGGCTCTGTGTTTATTTGTAATGGTTTCCCAAGAAGCCTCCTAAGTTCAGGGTCTCAGAGATTGACATTACAGCCCTCTTTCAGTACAAGAAGTCTTTCTGGAGATTTCTTAAGAAAGCTATCCTCATTTAACACATTAACATCCCCATTACCTGTGTATATTAATTTCTTAAATATAATTTCTCTGCTTCTTGATTTAATTCTTCTTTTCTTTCATTTTCTACTGTTTAGGTCTCCATCTGATGCGTGGGTACAAGTTTTTCCTTTTTTTCTGGTTAACTTTTATCAATATACTCACTGTGACAGGTAGATATTATGACACATATTCAACAAAATAGATAATTCTCATAATGTACAGTTTTATTCTATGTCCAAAAATGTGTATCTCTGAGTTATAGATATATAATATTCTTTTTATAAGTAATATACTCATTCCTAATGTGAAAAAGATCCAGATGATTTGTTCTGATCAAATGTCCATGGAGAAACATTCAAGAACAATAATAAAAAGCTATTGTTTATTGATTCTTCATCAGAATCCAGCAGCACTCTAAGCACTTTACATGTAAAAACACACACACTCAAATTTCATAATTTTACAAGTTATGAAACTGAGGCACAAAGAGGTTTATGAAGTTGCACAAGGTCACAGAGACAGTAAGCGGTGAAGGTGGAATTCAAACACAGACAGCGTCGCCCCAGAGTACGCATTATTCATCACTGTGCTGTGCGCTCTTTCCAAGGGTGTCCAGGGTCTTAAACAGGTGCACGCTGAGTGAGAAAGCTAACCATTATTTCATCACTGTAATGATCCAATTCCAACACTGACTAGCATTTTTTAAAGTAACATTGATGAGCTTGGAGATTGTTCTTTAGTTACAAATATGTAAATAGAAATATCCAGCAGAATAAAATAAGATGGGGTTTCACTGATAGTGTCATAGACAGTTGGACTAGAAAGGATTCTAAGATCATCTCGTTTGAATCTTTATTTTTCAATGAGTAAATTCAGACAGATTTGAGACTAAATGTAGAAATTAACTAAAACTCATACCTTCTTACACTGAGTTTGGATTTTTCTTTTGTGTATGTTCCTTTTCGGAATGTGGAGATTGAAGTTCTGATTCTGACCACTCTCAGTACTTAAGAAGTATTATATATAAAGCCCTCTTCTGTTGTCCTCTACCTCTCTTTACAGCCTCTATTTTCTCCCCCATGGCTACCCAGCTCACCTGCAATGGATTTGAAGAATGCTGGCTGCTAAGGTACTAGTTGTTAATTGCTATGTGTCAGTTAACTTCAGTTCAAAAATATTTGCTGAAAATATAGATCATATTGTAAGGGTACTCACCACAAATACTACCAACTCAAAGTGCTGACTGTATTTCAGTAGATTATAGAAGTATATTAGGAGTAGTGGGATGAGCAAAGAGAAAATGGAAGGCATTACAGACCCTTAAAAAGAGACAATCTATGTCCAAATAATTGCTACAGGTAGGAATGCACTAAAAATTTTTGTAGTTATCTGACACATTTCAAAGTCCAGCCCCTTCAAATTGAATGAGAGATTCATAAAGACTGAAAAACATTTGAGGCAGAAAATACCAAATTTCTAACAGTGGAATATCATAACATTTCATGAGATATTCATGAAGAGGGGTTATTTTTGGTGGTGTGTAGATCATATTGTAAGGGACTCACCACAAATATTACCAACTCTAAGTACTGATTCTATGTCAGTTTATTTGTATACAGTTTATCTTTGCCACTAGAGAATGTTTCTTGAAAGCAGAAAAGCTTTCCCTCTTTGTGATTGCTGACCTCTGTGCCAAGAACTGTCATGTTTTATAAAAGGAGTATTAAATGAATGAAAGACTGTTGGACCTCTGACTTATCTTCTCTATAGAAGGTCCACTAAGATTTAAAGGTAGAACCTCTTATTCATAGGCCCAATCCAGTCGTCTGAGAGGAAGTAGAATTGTTAAGGGAAGACATAGTGGGATCTTTGAAAGAGAAACTCAGTAGATATTTCTAAACGTTTATTGTGAATAAGCCACTGTACAAGATTCATAGTGAAGAAGAGCTCCATGACCTAATGGACATATTCACAGTGGTGTTCATGATTTCATTACAGGTCTTGGTCTTCTGAGTTCTCATCTCTGAAGCAGGTCTTAAAGAAGAGTAAATGGGATATAGTAACAATGTAACAGAATTTGTCCTCCTGGGGCTCACGCAGGATCCTGATGGCCAAAAAGTGTTAATTGTTATGTTTTTGTTCATCTACATTGTGACAATGGTGGGCAACCTTCTCATTGTCTTGACTGTTGTTGTCAGCCCCTCCCTGGGCTCCCCCATGTACTTCTTCCTTGCCTATCTGTCACTCATGGATGCTGTTTATTCCACCGCCGTTTCCCCCAAAATGATTCTAGACTTACTCTGTGATAAAAAGACTATTTCCTTCTCAGCTTGCATGGGCCAGCTCTTTATAATGCACTTATTTGGTGGCGCTGAGATCTTTCTCCTGGTGGCAATGGCCTATGATCGCTATGTGGCCATCTGTAAGCCACTGCATTACTTAACCATCATGAATCGACAGGTTTGCATTCTGTTGCTAGTGGTGGCCTGGGTTGGAGGATTTTTGCACTCTGTGATTCAACTTCTCTTTGTGCACAGACTCCCCTTCTGTGGCCCCAATGTCATTGATCACTTCATGTGTGACCTGTACCCATTATTGGAACTTGCTTGCTCTGAAACCTATTTTATAGGGCTCACTGTTGTTGCCAATGATGGAGCCATCTGTATGGTAATTTTTATCCTTCTACTAATCTCCTATGGGGCCATCCTAAAGTCCCTGAAGACTCACAGTCAGGAGGGAAGGCGCAAAGCCCTGTCTACCTGCAGCTCCCACATCACAGTGGTTGTCCTCTTCTTTGTTCCCTGTATTTTCATGTATGTTAGACCTGTTTCCAACTTTCCCATTGACAAATCTATGACTGTGGTTTATACAATTATTACTCCCATGTTGAATCCTCTGATATACACTTTGAGAAACTCTGAGATGAAAAATGCTATGGAAAAAACCTGGAGTGGAAAGTTAACCACGTGTAGAATAAGAATTTGCGTCCACACTGAAAATATCATTGCTAATTCTAAAGCAGGAAATAGGCAATAAAAGATCACAATGAACGATTAAGTCAATTCAATGGATTCTCTAGGAATGCTTCTCTTTATTGATGCAAAGACATCCAAAATGTAGAACAAATTATCTTTGACATTAGAATGAAACTAATAGAGACATTCTAGAGGTGGGAAAAAATCCATAAGTATTTTTCCTGTTATAATTAAAAGTAAAACTAAGCTTAACATTGTAATTTTATTTTTCTCTGAATATACTGAAACAGGGCTTAGAAAAAAAAATTATTTCCTTTTAAGAATAGAAAAACACAAGTTAGTTTCAAAAATTTTCTATCATTCAAATTAATGAGAAAACAATTTGCCCAATGCTTAGAACAAATTTTTGAGGCCAAGGGTGTGGTTTTAAAATTTTATGGTTCATTATTGTATGAGCACAACAGCTTTTTTTAGCTCCACTGTGCATTTTGTGTTTAAGATTACTTCTGTTCCTCTGGGCAATGTCTACATATTTACAATTCTGCCTGTTTTAGTGGGACATGAAATTGTGTTTGGTTTGAGACACCATCAGTGAGCAATTTTGTAGATGGGATGTCGTTGATGAGGAAAACTCATTCTAGTTCTTGATTAGCGGACAGATACTACTCTTTCACTTTGTATTTGAAAATAACATTAATCTAGGTTATAAACATCTATGTTCTCATTAGTTATTATGTGCATTTTTTGTAATTCTTAAAATATTGGATAGAACTTCTGATTTTATCTGCATGAAATTGAAGATATGGAAAGAAATGTGTTATTTTCCATAAGCAGCATGTTCCCTAAAAGTTGTATTAAACTAAAATACTTTTTTACATAGAGACTTAGAAATGATTTGTTTTGGTAAAAACAAAATTTTGTTTTTCAATTTTATGTAAAAAAAAAAAGTAAGTTTTTCTCAGTTTACAGTCCATCCAGGAACATCCCAAAACCAGAAAGCAGAAAGAATTTTCTCAGTGTAATATGGAACATTATCTATGCTTAACAAGAGTTTATTTTCTAACTAAAAGAAAGATTTTAGAACTTTTCTTATTTTTAAATTTTAGTGTGTCATTTTTCATGTCTATCTGGCAACATGCTATTATTTATAAATCTCATAGCCTCTTACCTAGAATATTACTGATATCATTGAAACTACCTGATTGTACTCCTCTGATGCCATTTCTTCACCACTCCTCAGAAGTAACCCCAATCCTAATTTTTAAATCATAGTTAAAAATAGTTTAACTATGTATGTGTGTATCCTTAAAGAATATTGTTTAGGTTTTCTTATTCCAGTAGTTTCCTTTAGGAATATTTGGTGTTGTCTGTGTGTAGGATCATATCATCTGTGAATAGGAATCATTTTACCAATTCCTTTTCAATTTGGGTGCCATTATTTCTTTTTCTTGCCTTATTGCTCTAGCTAGGACTTCCAGCACAAGGTTAAATAGGAGTGGTGATAAGGGCCTCCATGTCTTGTTTGTGTTCTCAGGGCGAATGCTTTCAGCCTCTATCCATTGAGAATGATGCTGGCTTCTGGTTTTATATAGATGTTCCTCAAATTTCTCTACTATTCCCATTTTACTGAGGGTTTTTTATCAGGAATATGTGTTGGGCTTTATCAAATGCCAGTTGCGTTACCATGAGATTTTTTTCTTTCGTTCTTTTTGTATGATGGATTATGTTGATTGATTTTCTAATGTTGAACCATCCTTGTATACCTAGTATGAATCCCACTTGGTAGTGTTTATTACTTTTTTAATATGATGCTGAATTTTATTGGCTAGAATTTTGCTGAGCATTTTTGCTTTTATGTTCATGAGAGATAAAATTTCGTCTGTACTTTTATTTTTTATTTTTGTGTGTTTTCCTGGCTTTGGTACCAGGGTTTTACTGGCTTTATCGAATGAATTTGGGAGATTTCCTTCATTTCTTTGCTCTGAAACAGTTTGAATAGTACTGGTGTGAGCTCTTCTGGAATATTTGGTAGAATTCTTCAGTGAAGCCATCCAGGCCAGGGCTTTTAATTGTTGGGAGTTTTTCTTTCTTTCTTTTTTTTTTTTTTTTAACCCCATTCAATCTCTTCTCTTGTTATGCATTTTTCAGATATTCTATCTTAGTTTTTGTCAGTTTAGGTAGGTAGTGTGTTTCTAGAAATTCATCTATTTCCTCTGGTTTCTCGAATTTGTTGGAGTACTATTTTTCATAGTATTCTTTTATGATCTTTGTTTTAGCAAGGTTTGTTGTAATGTCTCCTCATCTTTTTTGGGTTATTTGTTTCCTCTCCTGTTTTTCTTTTGTTAGCTTGTCCAGTGGTTTGCTGAATTTTTTGATCGTTTCAAACAACAAAGTTTTGGTCTTGTTGATTCTTTCTGGTTTGTTTCCCCCCCCCCCCCCGCCCCTCAGATATTTCATTTATTTCTGCTCTAATCTTTGTTACTTCCTTTCTTCTGTTGACTGTGGCCTCTTTTTGTTATTCTCATACAGCTATCATTTTTATTTTGGTGTGTTTTTCTATTTTGATGTTTGCATTTATTGCTATAAATTGACCTCTGAACACTGTCTTTGCTGTGTCTCAAAGGCTTTGATATGATATGTTTACATTCTCATTTAATGCTAGGAATTTTTTGATCTCCTCTTTGATTTCTTGTATTAGTGCTTTTTAAGCAAGGTGTTATTCAGGTTTCACGTATTTAATTTTTTCCCTTGCTCTTCTTTTTGTTGATTTCTACTTTCATGGTGTTGTGATTAGACAGAATGTTTTGTATTATTTTAATATTTTGGATTTTATCGAGGGCATTTTTTGGCCTAAAATGTCTATTCTGGAGAATGTTTCATGTGTGTTGTAAAAAATATTCACTTTGCTGCTGTTTCGTGGAGTGTTCTATATATGTCTCCGAGATTAAGTTGGGTGATCATGGCCTTTAGATCTTCTGTATTTTTGCTGTGTTTCTTTCTAGATGTTCTGTCTTTTATACAGTGGTATGTTGAAGTCTTCCACTATTATTGTGGAACTGAGTATTTCTCTTCTCCATGCTCTTAGAGTTGGTTTTATGTATTTTGGAACCCTGTCATTGAGTGTATAGATAATTGATTGTCATTTTAATCATTGTATAATGTCCTCCCTTGTCTTTCTGTTCCATTTTGCCTTAAATTTTACCTGAGAGTAATATTGCCAGTCCTACTCTTTTTTGGTTACTGTTTGCTTGATATATTTTTTCTGTCTTTTAATTTTCAGTATATTTATGTGTTTTTGTCAATGATATGTCTCTTGTAGGCAGCATATTAATGAATCTTTTTTTTTTTTAATTTATTCTGCCACTCTCTGTCTCTTTATGTGTGCATTTAGCTATTTATATTCAGTGTAATTATTGATAGATGGGTATGAAGTTATTGCTGTCATACTGTGCTTTTCTTCTGTGGTGCTGACGTTTTCTTTGTGCCTCTTACTTTCACTTGCCAAGTTCCTTTTGTTTGTGGATTTTCTCTTCTTCTTTCATTACGGTAGATTTTGTGTTTACTCTTTATTATTTTTTTGTTTTTTTATTTGGCTGGTTCGGTGTATTAAGTTTCTTTGTGGTTTCCTTGAAATTTACTCTTAACTTCCTTAGTCTGAATTAGTTGTTTATTACTTGATATTGCTTTGAGTTCCTCTCCATCTGAAAGTTCTGTACCTAGCCATTTATTCTCCTTTTTATTGTTTTGACATTGTCATCATTTATTGATTGACATTTCTGTTTTACTTTCTGAGTCTTTAGCTTTTTTTAGTATTGAGAGTTTTTACCTAGGTTGGTATCTGGCTGATGCTTACCTATGTCCTAGACTCCTGTTTTTATCTAATGTTGGTTCTCTAACAAAAGTTCTCCCTTTAATGTTTCTTGTAAGTTTGTTTTGGTTTTTTAGAATAACATGAATTTCTTTTTATCCGGATAAGTATTAATTTTGCTATTTTATTGGAGAGTTTTGCAGGATATATTATTCTTGGCTGTGAATTTTATTAATTCAGAGTTTTATATATGTCGTCCCATCAATTTCTTGCCTGCATTATTTTTGCCAAGTAATCATAGTTTAATCTTATTTTTCCACTTTTTAAGCAACTTTTTGTTTTTTCTAGAGCTGCTTTCAGGATTCTTTCTTTATCTTTGGTTTTGGCAAGTGTAGTTATGATATATAATGGTGACTTATTTTGGAGTCCATCCTATATGAACTTCTTTGAGCTTACTGGATGATCACTTTTTCTTCTATCATGCAATCTTGTAAGTTTACTGTCAGCACATCTTCAACAATCTTCTGTTTGTTCTCCACTTTCTCCCTCTGTTCTGGAACTCCAATAAGGTGTGAATTTTTCCTCTTGATTGTGTCCCACATAATTCTTAATTTTTCTTCTTTGTCTTCTCTAATTTTTCCTCAAAGTCGTATCCATATATGTCTTCAATATCACTGATTCTGTCATCCATTGTTTCAAATTTGCTTCTTAAGCTTTCTATTGAGTTGTCTATTTCTGAAATTTTGTTATCTTTCTGATTTCTAGTTGCCTTTTTCTCAAGATTTCTAATTGTTTATTTATTGTGATTGTTTTATTCTTCTATTATTTTCCTGAATTCTTCAATATTTCTGTCTGTGTTTTCCCTTTTTTAGGCTGTATTCTTTTGTTCGATTTTTTTTTTTCACGATTTTGCGTATTTCTTTCCTTGTGGTTTTTTTTTTTTTTTTTCTGTATCTCTTTCCTAATGCCTTGGAGAGCTCTAAATATTACTATTTTGAATTATCAGGTAGTTCCACTGCTTTTTTTTCTACCAGAACTTCATCTGATTCTTTATTTTGGTCACTTGCTGGAGCCCTCTTTTTCTGCTGTGTCTGAGACATTAAGGTCTTTTTTTCTTTATTTATTGATCGTATATTTGTTTGTTTCATCCTGTTTTTCTCTTTTGTTTTGATGTCATGATGGGTAGACTGGGTATGCTTGCTGCTTGCTTGTTGTGAGAACAATAGCTCTCACCACTTTGTCTGGTGGGCAGAGCAGCAGCAGTCAGCGCAAGGCCACATCTTTCTACACTGATTTGGTGAGGTGGGTGAAGGTGGCCTGGGTGCATGCTATTTGCCTTCCAATATTGGTCCAGAGGTGTGGGAGCATTCACAGCTCCTCACCAAATGGGTGGGAGTTTCAGACGTGGTGTGGTCCAGGCTTACTTATCACCATTCAGCTGTTTGTCAATTGGTGGGAAGACATGTGCAATGGGAGTCTGTGGTGGAGGTGTGCCTGAGTATCAAGGATGCTATGGCCTTGGCAGCTGGGAGGGTGTCCAGATAAAGAGTAGGAAGTTTCATATGGGGCAGAAGGGTGAGGTGCGAAAAAGCTTGTTTTTCTGGTTATAAAGTGTTCTGTATCCTGTTGTGACCTCCATGAAGTTCCTTCCTGACTTCTCTGTCTGGGGTCATTGTTGGCTATGCTTCAAGGTGGCAGCACTGTTCCATATTAGTTGACAGGGGACCTCCACTTCATATCTCTCCTAGTTCTCTGTTTTCTGTCAATATCTTCTATCATTCAGTATTTGACCTAATTCCTTATCCCTTCATTAGATGGTTCAAGTTCCAGGATTGATGTTTGTATCTGTTTTACTTAGTTTTTTGTGTCTTTGCTTCAGAGAGATGGCATGGTTCATCTGTCTAGGATGTAATGTAGACTTTATTCACATGATTCTTTTTTTAATATGGATATCCAGTTGTTTGAATACCCATTCCTTGAAAGTCTCTTCTCTATTGAATTTAATGAAACTTTGTTGAAAATACTCGAACATGTATGTGTGATTCTATTTCTAGACTCTGTGTTCAACTTTGTTCAACTCTTTGTCTAATTGTGCAACAGTGTAACAGAGTATTAATTACATTTGTTTTGTAGTCCATGTAGACCTATGTAGACAAGGTTTCTCCAGCAAGCTTGTTAGAATCCTAAAATGGCTACTCATGCCTCTCAGAGAGAGAAGGCAGAAGCTGCCATGCTAGGCAAGGGCTATCCCCCCAAATGGCTCAATGTTCTGTCATATTCTAGAGATCAAGGCAACCATACAATTATCCAGGTTGATAAGGGTGAAGAAATTGACTCCATATCTTTGGGCAGCAATAATATAACATGAAGAGAAGCATAAGATAGAAGATATTGTGTTCACCTTTAGAAATACAATCTATACCGGTTTACCTATGGTCACAATAACACACATACTCACACAGGCAAGGTACATTCATCCTCTTCATCAACATCTTATCTCATCATGGCATCAGCTTGAAGTTCAAGACTTCAATTTCTAAACCCATATCAGGTATGTATGAGGCTCCTTGGATACAGTTCATTTCGTATAGATCCTAAATTATTGTTTTCCTGTATTTAAAGATATATGAACTGGAGTCATGTTCTGTCTTTCACACACACAATGTACAATGGGAGGGAATACAAGATAACCAAAACAGACACTACTCTTCAAAAGAGTGGCAAGCGAAAGGCTACGGTGCTCCTGTAGTCAGTTGAATTACATTAATTTATTTCAAACATTAGCCCAGCTTTTATTCTTAAAATAAAACCTACTTCGTCATATTCGATTTTTTAAATATATGTCTGTATTTGAATTGCTAAATAATACTTGAGAAATTTTGAGGCTATGTTGATGCATTTTTACAAAACCTCATAACTCCTTTTTTCATCTTTGCTTAAGAGTTATGCTGTTACACAAAATGAGTTTGAAAGTATTTTAATTTTCTTTTGTCCCAAAAGTATTTTTTGCTGTAATGGTGAGTAGAATTCATTGATAAAGCTATATGTGAATTGATTTTTTTGGGGGGGGGAGGAGATATTAAAATGTCCTTTAATTTAACAGGTATCATGTTATTATGTTTTTTAATTTGGTATATTTGTGTTCAGAAAGTTGTATTTTTCAAAGTTTTCCTCCACTTCTTGTCAGTTGGCAAAAATATTGGCATGTATTCATTTATAATATCCTTTTATTATCCTTTTAGAATATGCAGAATATGCAATGATGGCACTTTTTTCTCTAGCAAATCTCAGTCTGTTTTCCTCTTATTTTTTTAAATCCATTTTGCTAGACACATTCATTTTTTTAGTCTTGTCAAAAAGCAATTCCTAGTTTTATATATTTTCTCTACTTTTAGATTAATTTCTATTTTAATGATTTCTCTTTTATATTGTTTCAATTCTACAATATTCTCTGGGTTAATTTTACTCCTTCCTTTCTAGTTTCTTGAGATAGAAGCTAGTTCATTTTTTTATAATCTTTCCTATTTTCTAATATTGACAATTAAAGATATATATTTCTCTCTAAGCTTTATCTAAGCTGCATCCAATGAATTTTAGTTTTTTACTATATTACTGTACACAATATATTCTAATTTTCATTGTGATTTTTTCTTTGATCCATAACTTATTAAGAACTGTGTCGTTTAATTTGTAAATAATTGAGGAGTGTATAGTTACTTGTTTATTCAAATTTTCTAGTTGAATGTTAATATTATCATACATATTTCTGTATGATATAAGTCCTCTGAAATGTATGGCAGCTTGTTTTGTGCTAGAATATTGTCTATTTTGGTGAACATTCCAAGTGGACTTTGTCACAAATAAAATAGTCCCACATTTCCTTTCTCTTCTCTTTTACCGTACCATCACCTTACTTTTGTCTTCATTGGTTTAATATAATTTTTTTGTTTTTATAAAGCTTTAGACTCCGATGATCACTACCCAGCATTTTACTCTACAAAGTACAACTTCTTATTTTAGAATTATTATAGGAATTTTGCATTGAGTTTTATAATCAGATTTAATGTTGAGATAATTGTATACAATTCTTCTTGCAGTATAAATTATAGTGAATTTTTTAATAATTTTCTTAAAATGAATTCCAAAATGAAATTTATATCTATAATTATATTCCAGTCTAGAAATATTCATTTCTAAAAATTGTTTCAGAATGAAATATAGGTAATTGTTAATTTAAGCACAGTTTAATGGATATTGGCAAGCAAAATTGTATGAAATGTTTTTTAAAAATTGAGGTACGTGTTTTGACTTGTAAATAGACACACTTATGTGATTTTTGACAATAGGCATTGAATACACAGGAAAATTAGACAGTGGGGAACCATCGATGTATGTAACAATTTTCATTTCTGTCAAGACTGAGCTGCCTGAAGGAGAACTGGGACATGCCACAGAATCCTTCAGCATACATTTTGAAGTGTAATTAAGGTAGTTTGTGGGCTGATAGTAACAAAGATCTAAAAGAACTGTGACCTTAACAAGGTAGAGTTTTGAGTTTCTGTTTATAAAAGAAATACAGAGTAAGTTGACTGAATTGAGTCCCAAAAGCTTATGGACACTGAATTCTTCTACTCAGTAATTTTTAACTCTTGAATTCCATGTTGTTATTGTTTTTTAATTTCTTTATTTTGGGGAAAGTATACTGAGCCAAAGATACATCATTTAATAATTTCTACATGTACATTTAATAATTTCTACATGTACATTTCAATGACATTCAAATTGTGCCACCATTTTGCTAGTTACCTTTCCACATTATTCTACCACCATTATCTTAAACTAACTGCTGCCTAAGTTTCCTATCCAATGTTTTGAGTTGCCATTTCTAAATTTAATCTCACAAAGATAATTCTTTAAAAGAGTAGAATGCTCAGAGCAGAGGTAATTTACTAATTAAAATAATCTATTTTTTTTTTTTTTTTTAGTTCAAAGAAGACTTCAGGGAATAGTTTTGGTTTAAGATTTAAAACTTTAAGATTATCTCTGGGAAAAATTTTCTTGTGCTCATGCATGTAATTTGAGTTAATCTGCATCAGCAATGAATATACTAAAGAGGAAACAAACAACAAAAAAAACTCCCTTTTACAATATCATCTAAAAGAATATAATCACTAGGAAAAATCTTAGAAAGACTTGTGTAGAGAATGTTGTAAAAGATACTAAAATTGATTAAAGATGACTTAAATAAATGGAAGGACATTACATTCTCATGGATTGGAAGACTCAGTATTGTCAAGATGGCAATACTACCTGAGGCAATTTATAAATTCAAGGAAATTCCTCCCCCAAAAAATTCCAACAGCCATCTTTACAAAAATGGAGAAATCAATCCTCCAGTGTGTACGGAACTGCCAAGGGCTCTTAATTGCTTAAGCATCTTGAAAAGGAACAGAGTAGAAGGACTCTCAACTTCCCATCTCTTGACTTCCATTCCTGTGGTACGATTGTGATCACAGGATGGCTGCTGGAGCTCTGAACATTTTATCTGAGATCTAGAGAAACATCAAAGAGGAAGGGTAAAATGGAGTTTGACTTCCAATTGAATCATCTCACTTCCTGTAAGTCTCACTTAATGACTTTAAATTGTATCTTATCCCAACTAACACCTGTATCTTATAGGCCACTTGAATTTTCAAAGAATGCTGGGAAATTTAATTTTTTTTTAATCTGGGACTATTGGGTTCCCTGGAAATATAAGGTATAACACTAAGGTGGAAGGGATAGAAAATATAAAGAAGGCAACCAGAACTCTGCAATTTCTACAAATTTTCATTCTCTTTATGACCATTTCCAAGTGTTGGAATTTCCTCCTCCCACAGGAACAGAGTTCCTTGAAGCTTTTTGTAAAAAGAAACAGTTGGTAGTGTTTTCCTCAGAAAGAGCTGTGTGATAAGACTTAGAATTCCTAGATTTTCAAGCTATTCCCTTAATTTTTTTATTCTTCTTTTTTTTCATGTTCAATACAGATTTTACCAATTTGCCTGTCTGAAAACTCTTTTCATGAAAAACTCAAGACTCTTACTGCTAGTGTGAAATATTAGTTTCCTCGGGTTGTGATAAGAAAATTCTGCAAAATAGGTGGCTTTAAACAACAGAAAATTAGTCTCAGTTCTGGAGCAGAGGTTCAGCATCAGGGTATCAACTGTGTTGATCCTTTCTGAGGCTTTGATGCAGATCTGTTCTACTCCTCTCTTAACTCCTAATAACTCCAGGAATTCCTGAGTTTCTACTGCAGCATCACATGGCGTCCTGCATCTCTCTCTCTTTGTCTGTGTCTATCTTCTCTTTTATAAGATCACCAGTGTGACCCACTGTACTCCAATAAAATCTCGTATTAATCTAACCGATAACATCTTCATAGAACCTATTTACAAACAGAGTCACATTCATAAGTTTAGGGGTTTGGACTTCAACTTATGTTTGTGAGGGACACAATTCAATCCATAACAGGTGAGAACCCTGCTTTATATGTATTTGAATTAAACTTTCAATGATTTGTTCTGAAATCAGTATTCTTGGTCCAGTGGGAGCAAGTTCAGATGTCCTCTGCAAAGGTATAACTTAAAATTACACATTTGAAAGGTTTGCCTATTTGGGAGGTCATGATTTTAAAAAGAGAATTTTTATATATTTAAATTCTCCCCAATCTGGACTCTTCCCTTTGGATGATTTGACCTCAGGTTATACTTTTGTGATTTTTTTTTCCCCTGAAGACCTGGGTCTGTAAATTCTATTTTACATGGGTGATTATTCTTGTAGCATCTCTGGAGATGCAGACCCTACTCTCAGAATTATGATTAAGGTCCCAGTGAATTTAATGGTGGAAGAGTAACCCTTTGAGATGCATCAATTAAATGGCTCAACAATATTTTTAGTACTTCAAATGTAAATAAAATGTCCAAAGGTTCTTACATTACCACAGACAGTGCTTATCTATGTGAGCATTTACAGGACTGGTTGTTTTAGGAATTCAAATGTTGGAGCCAAAGCATAATGAAATATTAAAATGAAATTATTCTCCATCCTTCATGCATACCAAAGTTTAACTATGTTGTAAGAAGTTAGGCCAGTATAACAGATTGAGCATCAAAATGTTGTAAGGGCTACTTCACTTCTAAACCACAAAATGCAAAACGTTTCTCTAAACTATTCACAGTTCTCTCTTCCACAAAATTTACATTTTATTTTTTTAACCTCATACGACTTATGTAACACTTGATTTTTTAAAACAAATTATGACAGGATTAGGGTTTTTGACTTTCTTTGCTTATAATGAAGATTCGGGATTCTTTTGGTTAGAGGACCTTTCTTTTTTTTTTTAATAATTTTTATTGTGCTTTACGTGAAAGATTACAAATCAAGTCAGTCTCTCACATATAAACTTATGTACACCTTACTACATACTCCCAATTACACTCCGCCGAATCAGACAGCCCGCTCCCTCCTTCCAGTCTCTCTTTTTGTGACCATTTTGCCAGCTTCTAACCCCTCAACCCTCCCATCTCCCCTAAAGACAGGAGATGTCAACCTAGTCTCAAGTGTCCAACTGATGCAAGTAGCTCACTCCTCATCAGCATCTCTCTCCAACCCGTTGTCCAGTTCAATCCATGTCTGATGGGTTGGCTTTGGGAATGGTTCCTGTCCTGGGCCTACAGAAGTTTTGGGGACCATGACCACTGGGGCCCTTCTAGTCTCAATCAGACCATTAAGTCTGGTCTTTTTATAAGAATTTGGAGTCTGCATCCCACTGAATCCCTCAGGGGTTCTCTGTTGTGTTCCCTGTCAGGGCAGTCATCGGTTGTGGCCAGGCACCATCTAATTCTTCTGGTCTCAAGATGATGTAGTCCCTAGTTCATGCAGCCCTTTCTGTCTATTGAGGTTGTAATTACCTTGTGTCCTTGCTGTTCTTCATTCTCCTTTGGTCCAGGTAGGTTGAGACTCACTGATGCATTTTAGATGGCCGCTTGCTAGCATTTAAGACCCCAGACGCCATACTTCAAAGTGCAATACAGAATGTTTTCTTAATAGATTTTATTATGCCAATTGACTTAGATGTCCCCTGAAACCATGGTCCCCAAACCTCTGCCCCTGCTTCACTGACCTTCGAAGCATTCAGTTTATTCAGTACACTTCTTTGCTTTTCGTTTAGTCCAGTTGTGCTGACCTCCTTTGTATTAAGTGTTGTCCTTCCCTTCATCTAAAATAGTTCTTATCAACTAATTAGTAAATATCCCTCTCCCACCCTCCCTCCCTCCTCACTCTCATAACCACAAAAGAATGTGTTCTTCTCAGTTTAAACCATTACTCAGCATCTTATAATAGTGGTCTTATACAATATTGTCCTTTTGCAACTGACTAATTTCATTCAGTGTAATGTCTTCCCGGTTTCTCCACGTTATGAAATGTTTCACAGATTCCTCACTGTTCTTTATTGTTGATTAGTATTCTGTTGTGTGAATATACCATAATTTATTTATCCATTCGTCCACTGATGGGCACCTTGGTTGCTTCCATCTTTTTGCTATTGTAGACAGTGCTGCAATAAACATGGGTGTGCATATATCTGTTCGTGTAAAGGCTCTTATTTCTCTAGGATATATTCCGAGGAGTGGGATTTCTGGAAAGTATGATAGTCCTATTTCTAGCTTTTTAAGAAAGTGACAAATGGATTTCCAAAGTGGTTGTACCATTTTACATTCCCACCAGCAGTGTAGAAGTGTTCCAATCTCTCCACAGCCTCTCCAACATTTATTCTTTTGTGTTTTTTGAATTAATGCCAGACTTTTTTGAGTGAGATGGAATCTCATTGTAGTTTTGATTTGCATTTCTGTAATGGCTAATAATTGAGAAAACTTCCTCATGTATCTGTTAGCCACCTGAATGTCTTCTTTGGTGAAGTGCCTGTTCATATTCTTTGCCCAATTTTTAATTGGGTTGTTTGTCTTTTTGTGGTTGAGTTTTAGCAGAATCATGTAGATTTTAGAGATCAGGCGCTGGTTGGAGATGTCATAGTTGAAATTTTTTTCCCAGTCTGTAGGTGGTCTTTTTACTCTTTTATTGAAGTCTTTAGATGAGCATAGGTGTTTGATTTTTAGATGCTCCCAGTGATCAGGCTTCTCTTCAGCATTTTTAGTAATGTTTCGTATTCTGTTTATGTCTTTTATTAGGGCTTCTAATGTTGTCCCTATTTTTTCTTCCATGATCTTTATCATTTTAGACTTCATGTTTAGGTCTTTGGTCCATTTGGAGTTTTTGTGCATGGTGTGAGGTATGGGTCCTGTTTCATTTTTTTGCAGGTGAATATCCATTTATGCCAACACCATTTGTTAAAAAGGCTATCTTTTCAACAATTAACTGTCACTGGGCCTTTGTCAAATATCAGCTGCTCATATGTGGATGGATTTATATCTGGGTTCTCAATTGTGTTCCATTGGTTTATGTGCCTGTTGTTGTACCAGTACCAGGCTGTTTTGACTACTGTGGCAGTATAATAGGTTCTCAAATCAGGTAGAGTGAGGCCTCCCACTTTGTTCTTCTTTTTCAGAAATGCTTTACTTATCCGGAGCTTCTTTCCCTTCCATATGAAGTTGGTAATTTGTTTCTCCATCACATTAAAAAATGTGATTGGCATTTGGATTGGAATTGCATTAAATGTATCGATGGCTTTTTGTAGAATAGACATTTTTACTATGCTAAGTCTTCCTATCCATGAGCAAGGTATGTTTTCCCACTTATGTAGGTCCCTTTTGGTTTCTTGCAGTAGTACCTTGAAGTTTTCTTTGTTTGGGTCCTCTACATCTTCGGTAAGACTTATTCCTAAGCGTTTTACCTCCTTAGAGGCTACTGTGAATGATATTGATTTGGTGATTTCCTCTTCGATGTTCTTTTTGTTGATGTAGAGGAATCCAACTGATTTTTTTATGTTTATATTGTTACCTAATACTCTGCTGATCTCTTCTATTTGCTTCAGTAGTTTTCTGGAGATTTCCGTAGGGTTTTCTGTGTCTAAGATCATGTCATCTGCAAATAGAGATAATTTTACTTCTTCCTTGCCAATCTGGATGCCCTTTTTTTCTTTATCCAGCCTAACTGCTCTGTCTAGGACCTCCAACACAGTGTTGAATAAGAGTGGTGATAAAGGGCATCTTCGTCTGGTTCCTATTCTCAAGGGAAATGCTTTCATGGTCTCACTATTTAGGATGATGTTGTCTGTTGGCTTTGTATAAATGCCCTTTATTATGTTGAGGAATTTTCCTTCAATTCCTATTTTGCTGAGGGTTTTTATTATGAATGGGTGTTGGACTTTGTCAAATGCCTTTTCTGCATCAATTGATAAGATCATGTGGTTTTTGTCTTTTGTTTTATTTCTGTGGTGGATTACATTAATTGTTTTTCTAATATTGAACCAACCTTGCATACGTGGTATAAATCCCACTTGGTCGTGGTGGATTATTTTTTTGATATGTTGTTGAATTCTATTGGCTAGAATTTTGTTGAGGATTTTTGCATCTATGTTCATGAGGGATATAGGTCTGTAATTTTCTTTTTTTGTGCTGTCTTTAGCTGGTTTTGGTATCAGGGATATGCTGGCTTCATAGAATGAGCTAGGGAGTATTCCGTCCTTTTCTCTGCTTTGAAACACCTTTAGTAGTAGTGGTGTTAACTCTTCTCTGAAAGTTTGGTAGAACTCTGCACTGAAGCTGTCCGGGCCAGGGCTTTTTTTTTTGTTGGGAGTTTTTTGATTACCTTTTCAATCTCTTCTTTCATTATGGGTCTCTTTAGTTGTTCTACTTCTGTTTGTGTTAGTTTAGGTAGGTAGTGTGTTTCTAGGAATTCATACATTTCTTTTAGGTTTTCAAATTTGTTAGAGTACAATTTTTTGTTGTAATCTGATATGATTGTTTTCATTTCAGTTGGGTCTGTTGTGATATGGCCCATCTCTTTTCTTATTTGGGTTATTTGTTTCCTTTCCTGTATTTCTTTAGTCAGTCTGGCCAAGGGTTTATCAATTTTGTTAATTTTTTCGAAGAACCAGTTTTTGGCTTTGTTAATTCTTTCAATTGTTTTTCTGTTCTCTAATTCATTTAGTTCAGCTCTAATTTATTATTTGTTTTCTTCTGGTGGCTGATGGATTCTTTTGTTGCTCGCTTTCTATTTGTTCAAGTTGTAGGGACAGTTCTCTGATTTTGGCTCTTTCTTCTTTATGTATGTGTGCATTTATTGAAATAAAGTGACCTTTGAACACTGATTTCGCTGTGTCCCAGAGATTTTGATAGGAAGTGTTTTCATTCTCGTTGCATTCTATGAATTTCTTTATTTCTAGAGGACATTTTTGATATTTGTGTTAGAAGTCCCAATAATTTAAAAGGTAACAATTTTATGAAAGGTTGAGACAGACTTCCTGAAGCATGGAAAGTTTGGCCACAGAGAAACATTTCTAGTTCAGGTGATGGTCCATGTACTATCTTACTGTCTGTGTTCACAGAGATTGCATCAGTGTATGAGGCTGTTATCTTTTAAGACATGGGAGAAGGAAGAACAATCCAGAACTTGGACTGAGTGACTGTTTCATTTTGCAGGAAACTCAGAAAGTGTTTTTACACATAAGAGTCTTCACTAGGGTTTATATTATGCAAGAGTACATTGGTAGTGTGATTTGGAAAATCGTAGTCTTTTAAAAGTTCTCCAAAGTTATTTTGATAATCAGCCATGTTAGAGAAGCTTTGTGGTCTATAAAAAATATGGGGGTTGACTTAATTTTGTAATATCCTTTTGGATATTTTCATACTGTACATATATAGAGTATATTTACCTCCTGTAACATCAATATTCTTAGAAACTAGTTTAAAGGGTAAGTATGTGGGGGTTATTTTAATGGACAGAGATTTGCAAATCTCATATAGGATCAACAGAAGTGCTCTGTAATCTGTTAATAATTAGAGTATAATGTAAATCTTTAAACCTTGAATGAGTGACTTTCAAAGACCTTAGATGATACTTATGAAAGCAGGTTTTTACTTCAATTCACAGGAGTGATAGGTTGGGTAAGAAAAGGACTGAAATTGTTCAGTAGACTTACCAAATAGAAGGTGTTTTTATAAAGGAGAGCACAGAATTGGGTTGTGTGCTTGAAATAGATGTGGAGTAGATGGATTAATATTTTAAACAATGGAGATAGAACACTGTAGAAAAATAGAAAGGAAAATATTTACTGCAGGAAATGGAGGAGACAATTACAGGGAGACTATTTTAAAATTGATAAAGAGATGGGATTTAGTGCACACACAGAGAGTTTGGTCATAGAAACAGAAAATTCATGCATTGTGAAGAAGAGGTCCAGCAGAATTATGATGTCAGATATTGAAGCAAATGTCAATAGGGATTTCAAGAGTAACTGGATATCATTACTAGGATTATTTTAAGAGAAACCAGGGTTGTTTAATATTGAAGATATTTATGATATAGTTTGTGTGTGTGCGCATGTGTGTGTGTGTGTGTACAGTCTTCTTTTTCATTTTTTCCTTGGAATCTCTTCTCTCATCTTTTTCACTCCTGCACACACACCACCAGCAAAAAAGTAAACTGTTTACAACAAAAATTGTATCTTTCCATGTTTTATTCATACTCATATTTTTTATTTTTTTATAATAATATTGTTCATAATTTTATGCTTATTTCTTTGTTGTTCAACAGTACCTTGTCAGCAACAATTTTTAAAATTATGAAATATGTCCATTGTGGATTTCAGTTAGTAGTTAAAAAGGTTCTGCCATTCGTAGAATGCAGAAAAAAAATCTCATTTATTAACATGAGGGTGAATATTAAGTAAATCTTCCTTTATTTTTATATTAAAATTTATTCTATTTAGATTTTATTTTTACAAATAGTATTAATTATATATACAGAATTTTATTTTCTACCAGATGTGACGAGTTAGTGTGGTAACCCTAATTACTTCATAATCTTCTCTTTCCCCCTAAGTTTCTAATTACTTGTTTGTCTTTCATTATTTGATAAAATAACTGAAGTTATGGACCAAATTTTAATCAGCCCTATATTCCTAACATATTGTACAGGGTTGAAACATAATAAGTCATAATTCCTATTTGTTGAATGAATAAATAAATTATCTGGAGATTTCATAAAGTCACTAGTTGCCATTATACTTACAAGTAAATTTGTCCTGAGCTCTGAAATAAGGACACACAGAAGAACATATGGGACAATGGAACAATGTGACTGAATTTGTCCTCTTGGGGTTCACTCAGAGTGTCCAGGGTCAGAAAATATTTTTTGTTGTGTTCTTGCTCATGTACATTGTGACAATGGTGGGAAACCTAATTTTTGGCGTGACTGTTGTGGTCGGCCCAACAGTGGATACCCCTATGTACTTCTTTCTTAATTACTTATCATTAATGGATGCTGTTTATTTACTACAAAAAAAAAAAAAACAGCTACCCCAAATAAGATTATAGACTTACTCTATGAGAAGAAAACCATTTCTTTTCAAGGTTGCCTGACCCAGCTTTTTGTAGAACACTTATTTGGTGGTTCTGAGGTTTTACTTCTGGTGGTCATGGCCTATGATCGATACTTGGCTATCTGTAGACCTCTGCATTATATGATGATCATGAACCAACAGGTGTGTGTTCTGCTGCTGCTGGTGACCTGGGTTGAAGGTTTTGTGCATGCTATAGCTCACCTTCACTTTGTTTACCATCTTCCCTTCTCTGGTCCCAATGTCATTGACCACTTCTGCTGTGACATGTACCTCTTATTAAAACTTGCCTGCACTAATACCTATGTCATTAGTCTCACTGTGATTGCCGATGATGGGGCAATATGTGTGATCATTTTTATGCTGTTACTCATCTCCTATGGAGTCATTATGCAGTCTCTGAAGAACCTTAATCAGGAAGGAATGCACAAAGCGTTATCCATGTGTGGCTCCCACATCACCGTGGTCGTCGTCTTCTTTGTCCCTTGTATTTTTCTGTATGTGAAACCTCTTTCCACCTTGCCCATTGATAAATTCTTGACTGTGTTTTGCACTGTTTCACCCCTGTGTTGAATCCTTTAATCTATACTCTGAGAAATGCGGAGATGAAAAATGCCATGAAGAAGCTTTTGACCAGAGAAAGAAAATGAGGTGACAGGCAAACACATAACCTACTTTCAATAAAGAACTGTCCCTTCCAGGAAAACAAAACAAAACAAAACACTGAATTCCTTTGCCATCCCGTTGATTATAGGGAAGTTGTATGTAATTATTTAATTGTGGTAAATATTTCCTCAAGTCATCATGTTTGTGCCTGATGAAAAACATATATCGGGTATCTCCAGCGATAAATTTTGTTGAAAATATATTTTTAAGATTTTCTTTTCCTTAGAAAATATACATACTTTTTTGGTGTAGAATAGTTCTGTTGAGTCTATAGATTTATGTTGTATGTGATGACTTATGCTACAGCTAATGCCATAAATTTATTGTAGTTGATAGAAGATTCTCTAATTTCTCTTTCTTAACTTAATCTAATCCTTTTTTCACAATTAATAGCGCTCATTGCCGATTTCTGAAAAATACTTTTTGAAATATAAAAATCTTTCCCTTCACCCCATACACAGATAGCTTCTGTTAGTTAGAAGCTTATATATTTATATTTGTATCTGCCAAATATTTGAAATATGTAGTTTCACTTATATTGGCTAGTATGTTAAGGTTTATGAGAAAGAATGCTTCAGAATTCTAAATTAACCATAAGGAGGCTAAACATGCAAAAAGAACATGAATGAACAAGACAGTTAGGCAGAAAAATGACTCAATCTTGCTTCTTTTCCCAGTTGGTTAATCATCTCCTCATGTGGAGCAGCTTTGTTTGGTGTTATATTTTCATAAAGATGATGTATTCATCTTCCAAGGTCATTTAAAATATCTGATGAAGACTTTGTTGTTTTTGAATATCTCATCTCCTTCTTGCTCATAGTGTTTCATGGTCTTCTAAAAGGTCTTAAACCAAAAAAAAAAAAAAAAAGGAAACCTGTTGCCGATTTCAACTCACAGCGACTCTATAGGACAGAGTAGAATTGCCCAATAGCGTTTCCAAGGAGTGCCTGGTGGAATCAAACTGTTGACCTTTTCGTTAACAGCTGTAGCTCTTAACCACTATGCCACCAGGGTTTCCAAAAGGACCCACACCCTGCCTTTCATATGGAAAATTAGCAAAATCCATAATCAATGAACTTCAACATCTTGACACTGAATTATCTTGCATCATGTCATTGTCAAGAAAGATGCTGACCATTCATGCTGTTTCCGTCCTCACATCTCTTCCTAGGGGAACACAGATTATTAGGTAATAAAGAGATCGGAATATATTGTTTTATTTGACAGAGGCCTCATTCATTACATCTTTGTGAACATTTCTCTTTGGACTCAGGCTTAAAATATTATCTGCCCCTGTGAGAGTAGGAAACTTGTGGTCAAAGGCACTCATGGTCCCTGCCTCCCCTGTTTCGTCTTATCTCATGAGAGCTAATGTGTTGGGGTGCTGGGTCCATTACACTGGTAAAGCATTCTGTATGCTTGACTTTGTATCCTGGTATTTATCTACAGTATTATTACCCTGCTTTTTAATTTTTTATACCATTTCAACCCTTCCTAAGCATAACACTATTCATCAAATAATATTAAACATTTGGTTGTTCTTAGTTAGTATAACTAAATGCTCTGCTTTTGGCTATTTAGTCAATTTTCAAATTTGTATAGTTATATCAAGTGATGAGATAAAAATTCTAGTTAATTGCCTATTTATGTTCACTGATTTATAGGTTATCTGAAGGCAGACAATTATTCCTGTGCTCTCTGTTTCTTGCACAATGTCTGGGATAAAGAATTCACCACAAAAACTTTGTAAATTGTTTGTATTCTTGAATTCTCTATCTATTGGAGTTAGAATTTTTACTGAGAGATTTTGATGAACTTTTTGTGTATTAGATATATGTACCACTTTTCTTTGATATTTGCTATAAATGTTTACTGTACCATGTTTTTCATATTATAATTATGGCCTTTTTTTATATACAAATGTTATATTTAAGAACTCTTTTACTTTTTGATTTCTTCATTTACATATACTTGGAGAATTCCATTCCCTCTCATTGACTTTATACACTTTAACCTTTTTTTTCTGTCCTGTAAATAGCTTTTGAAATAATTCTGCTTTCAACCATCTAGAATTTATCTTCATTTGTGGTGAAGGAACCTAAACCTGTTTTCTCCAAATGAGTAAAATGTTCGGACATCATAGTTTATTAATTATTTTCAGTACTAACTTAAATTTTTTTCTGTTAATATGTCATTTTATACATCTAAAAGTGTCAATCTTTTCTTCTACTTTTTTTTTACTTTGGCTTATTTCTCTGGCACGAACACACACTATTTCAGTAATCACATATTTTTAACATTATTTATACCTGGTCAAAAAAAAAAGAAAGAAACCAAATCTGTTACCATCAAGTCTATTCTGATTCATAGTCACCCTATAGCTGCCCTATAGGGTTTCCAAGGAGCAGCTGATGAATTCGAAGTGCTGACTTTTTAGTTAGCAGCAAAGCTCTTTAACCACTAAGCCACACCCTTCTATTAGAAAACTCTCTTTGGAAAACAAAGAATTTTGTTTTTCTTTCAGGAGGTGAATGTTGCATCATTCATATCACTCAACAACAGAAATGGAAATCTTGCCAGAGGTTCCATTTTGTTCTGAAAATTATACCTGTATGATAGACTTCCCCTGAGCCACATTCTTTGCTGTATATCTGTATGTAGTATTTTTTTTATTAAAGTGTTTTGTTATGCTGTTCAGTCTTTTAGTGAATGACCCTCTGACATCACCCATGAACTAAAGGACACTCATGATGTGATCTTCTTATGTCTCTATGAAAGTGCAATGACCTTCCACTAGTAGTCTTTCAAATAGCATGCATCTTGTCACTGTATCAGGGAATTTTTGAATCCCACCTCTTAGTGTTCATCACTGGGTGGCAGTATTCGGCTTCTGCCAGTGTCACCATCTGCATATGTTTATATACTAGACATTTCCAGGGTTATCTGAGCACTAGGATTATGGCTTTCTAATGAAAAGCTGAACAAAGAAAATGAAGAATTGATACATCTGAATTGTGGTGTTAGCAAAGGATATTTAACATACTATGGACTGCCTGAAGATTGTACTGAATTAACATACTTTGAGCATGATCATGTCTAAGTTTTTATCTCACAGAACTGTGACAGTATGCTAAGTCAATCCTTGAAGACAAATCTAAATATGTATTCACTTCTTTCCACAAATAACATTTCTCTAATTCTAAAAGCTAATCTGGAAGCAGAACAATATGGAAATTGCATCAAATTTTGAAAAAGCAATGAACTGTTGTTGATAATATGACAGATTCTAATGTTGTAAAAATTAAAATCAAGTGATACTGCTCAGAAAACACACTCAGAAATGTAAGCTAACCTAAATTTGGGGTGCTTCTGGTTACAAATGACAGAAAACTCAACGAAAACCTTTTTGATATATAAAGATATTTATTAATTGGCCATCATATCTGTAAACTTCAAGATTATGACAAGGTTCAGGGTAAGATGATAAAGTATATCAATTTTGTGTAAAGGAGCCATGCATGCAAGTAAAATTTTAGCTTATGCAAAGTTAAGTAACAGTTTGAAGTCTTAGTCAAGTTGAGTCTTGGCCCAAATGAAAACAAAGTGATTAAGTTAAGAGACATCCTCTTGGATCAGGAGTTAAATCTTCATGTTGTGACTATTCATGAAAGCAATTGTTGACTGTGTTTGAGAAATAGATCATTACGGTTCCAGCTGACCTAGATTCAGGCTTAGATCAACAACATTTGCTCTAATCCAGAAGTGCGGAACTGTGATTATCTGCCTTTTCAAGAAATGGACAGTAAATTTCAATAAGTTACCTAGACCCAATGTTCTCTGCCTCTGAGCCATAGGGGTTTTTGGTATTAGACCCTCTAATAGTCAGAGTAAGGCCTTCCTCTGCTAGGAATATGGTTAGGCAAGAGAATCTGGGGCTTGTTCTTCCTTCATTTTGGAATAAATATTATTTACTTTATCTAAAGACTTACTAATATAAAACTCATAATTTATAATTTGCTTTATATTAAAATTTTCTCTTCACATCACACACTTTTCTAATTACTTGGCTGTCTGCTACTTTTTCTTGGCAAAACCCAAGTCTTTTTCCTCTAGGGATGTCTAGGGGAGAAAAGTGTCCAGGAGCGGTAATTTCATTTGACTTTGTTCCAAATATTCTAACAAACTAATTTATAAGGAACTTGCATTATCTTTCATTTAAAACAGTGATGATGTAAAAAACCACACACTACCTCTGCACATATAAATGGAATAATTATTTCCTGACAGAATGACCCAAGAGATTACTTAAAACTCAAATTCCTGTCCAGGCTGGAGACACTCTCTTTAACTGGCCTCGAATCCTGTAGATGTTCTCTTGTTATATTTTCCATTGATACCTACCTCCCATTGCTTGTAGGAATTTATGGAAGGTCACGATTTTCTAGAGTGTGGTTAGAGAGATATAGGGGCATTCTTCTAATGAGGAAAGAAATTGTCTTTGGATATGCTTTTTGAATGACTGAATTGCTGAAAAGTTCTGCTTCTATTTGTGAGAAGCTCTGTCATTGGCATTTCCAGGAAGTTAAATCTCAGCCTTTGCCTTGTTAGGTACAGATTTAATGACTAGGGATACGAGTGTTACCCTAAAACCTCAGTCAAAATAAAGTAATTTTTGCTTACTTCATCAAAATTGATTAAAAAGAAAATTTCAATAAACTAAATTGAGTGATTTTTTCCTTTCTTTTTTGTTTGTGTCACTAAATAACAGTCTTGGCCAGATTAATTTCCATTAATTTGCTCAGTTTCTACAGTCATGCACACACAGCATCTTCATTGTTCTTCCAGTACATTTTCCCAACAGGTGAGAACGTTCAACTGTTTATTATTATTTTTAAATGTCTTCGTGTTCCAGTCATCCACATACAAACTTCTACAGTTACCTGAAAAAAAATGATTATGATGGGCAGCTTGTGTGGAAGTATGAAAAGTGTAACCAGTTGGAACTATTTCTAGATCCACTGATCACCCACACGTTGTCATGTGTTCTGTGATTGCAGATAAATGCATGAGGTATCACAGTTACTCTCAAGGAAAGAAGCCCCAATTTTCAGGACTAAGGACAAGAACCAAGAGGTGAGTTTTTGAGACATCTGACAGAGGATACTTATTAAAAATTTACATGATATATTGAAATAGAGCTAATTTCTTAAATACATTTCATTTATATTAATTTTGAGTTTGTAAAATTAAGCAAGAGAAACACAGAAATAAACCAGAACATACACAGTCTATTCTGCTTTAGTATTTTATCCTGATAGATGTTTACTGTCCTTTTACCAGGTAGCAAAAGAAGCACGTTATGCATTACAAGTAAGTCAATAGGTTTGTCATCTTGGTTCATAGGATATGTGATATGTTAATAATGATTTATAATTAATTTAGGTATATTGGAACTAAATAAAAAATCCAAACCCATTGCTGTCGAGTCAAGTGGATTCCAACTCATAGGGACCCTGTAAGACAGGGTAGAACTGCCCCATTGAGTTTCCAGGGAGCAGCTGGTGAATTCAAACTGCTGACCTTTTGGTTAGCAGCCCTTTTCTTCACCACTGCACCACCAAGGCTCCGTGTTTGAACTAGAAAATTTTAAACTGTGTATTATATCAAGTGTGTCAAGGTATAAAGAAAAAATGCCTGTTGTGCCTGGAAATGTGATATGTGCTTTTAAGGGTGAATATTTTAAAATTATGACAACTTTATACTGTATATCCTTTTTGCATGTATACAAAATTATGACAATAACCATATTTATATATATATCTTTTATATATATACAAAAAGAAAGCAATGATCATGAAGTACCTTGCCTACTGTCACTTAGAGAGACTTATAAAACTGTAATTATAATGTACCATAGAGGTTATTTTTGTTACTTTGGTATTTTAATTTCTCTTTGTAAAAAGCCATGTTAAAGGATTTTAACAAGTTAAAGGATTCTTTTTCTAGAAAGGTGTAAACTTAGTGGTTTAAGTTGAAAGCTTAGTAATTCTTTTAGTTTGTATAATATCAAATATTTGAGGACTGAAACTATAGCGGTTACTTTACATACTGATTGTTTTACATGGAAATAATTTAGCTGGCCAATAGAATATTTATTTCAGTGCAATCCAGCAGATTATTACTAAGATTAAGGACACTAGATCTTGCAGAAAATAAGTTAAAAAATAATTAGATATAAACTATCTTTACTATTATATTCTCCAACAACAACAAAAAATTCTCCAACAGCTGTGCCTTTATTAGTCTACAGCTTCAAAAAATGATAGAACTCCTGAATCACTTGGACATACAGAGTGCTCATTTCATCTGGTTTCTAAAAGAAAGCTCAGAATTCTTCTGCACATGTTCTTTCCCCTCAACCAAATCAATACAAATGAAATCAGCTTGTCTACATTTGAGGTTTAGTAATTCAGTGATTTTCTGTAACAATGAATAATCTTAAAGATTGTGTTTGAATCTACATATGTACTATTCTCTCTTGAGTTTCTCTTTAACTATAAGTGCTAGGGACTCTGAGGATTCAATGTTCTTTTTTTTTTCCCCCTTTGGATTTTCTTTTCTTTTTCTTCCTTTCCTTTGTCTTTCCTCTCACCTCTTCTCTTCTCCTCCAATCATCTCTCTTGTCCTCTTGTCTTTTTTTCTTTTCATCTCTTCTCCCCTTTCCCCTTCTTTTGCTTTCATTTCCCTTTCTTTTTTATTATTTCTTTTCTAGGATGGGCTCTGTGTTTATTTCTAATGGCTTCCCAAGAAGATTAAGTTCAGCAAGCCTCAGTGGTTGGCCTTTCAGCTCTCTTTCACTAAAAGAAATCATTCTGAAGATTTCTTAAGAATGTTACCTCCACTTAACACATTAATATCCCTATTACTTGTGTATATTAATTTCTTAAGTATTATTTCTCTGCTTCCTGATTTGATTCTTCTTTTCTTTCATTTTCTACTCTTTAGGCCTCCATCTGATGCATGGGTACAAGTTTTTCCTTTTTTTCTGCTTAACTTCCACCAATACACACACCGTGACAGGTCGATATTACCACACATATAGAATAAAATAGATAATTCTTATAATGTACAATTTATCCTATGTCCAAAATTGTGTGTCTGTGAGTTATAGGTATATAATATTCTTTTTATAAGTAATATACTTATTACTAATGTGACAAAGACCCAGGTGATTTGTTCTGATCAAATGTCCGTAGAGAAATATTCAAGAACAATAATAAAAAGCTATGATTTTTTGATCCTTTATCAGGATCCAGGGAGTGCTCTAGGCCCTTTACATGTAAACAAACACACACAAAAACTTCAGAGATAGGTACAATTGGTTTTCCCATTCGCAAATTATGAAACTGAGGCACAAAGAGGTTTATTAAGTTGCTCAAGTTCACCAGGATATTAATTGGTGAAGGGGAAATTCCTATACAGACAGTGTTGCTCTGTAGTGCACATTACTCACCACTGTGCTATGCTCTCTCCTCAAGGACGCCCTGGGCTGTACAAAGGCGCACACTGAGTGAGAAACCTTACCCAGTATTTGGTCACAGTAATGATCCAATTCCAACACTGGCTAGCATTTTTAAAGTAACATCCATGAGCTTGGAGATTGTTGTTTAATTCCAAATATACAAATAGAAGTACCCAGCAGAATAAAATAAGTTGGGCTTTCACTGATAGTATCATAGACAGTTGGTCTAGGAAGGATTCTAAGATCATCTTGTTTAAACCCTTTATTTTCCAATGAGTAAACTGAGATAGACTTGTGACTAAATTTAGAAAATGACTAAAGCTCATACTTTCTTACACTGTTTGGGCTTTTCCTTTGAGTATGTTCCTTTTTGGAATCTTGTCAATGAAGTTCTTAAATTTGACCACTCTCAGTGCCTAAGAAGCATTATATACAAAACCGCATTCCACTGTCTTCTACCTTTCTTTACAGTGTCTGTTTTCTCCCCCATCACTGCCCAGCTTACCCCCAAATGGTTTGAAAATAGTGGCTGCTAATGTACTAGTTGGTAATAGTTATATGTCAGTTAATTTCAGTTCAAAAATGTTTGCTTAAAATATGGATCATATTGTAAGTGTACTCACCACAAATCCTACCAACTTAAAGTGCTGACTGTATGTCAGTAGAGTATAGAAGTGTGTTAAGAGTTGTGAGGTAAGCAAAGAGGAAATGGAAAAAATTATGTATGCTTAAGAAAAGACAATCTATGCCCAAATTATTGCTACAGGGAATAGTGTGCTAAATAATTTTATAGTGATCTGATACATTTCAAAGTCCAGGCTCTTCAAATTTAGTGAGAGATTCATAAAGACTGAACAACCTTTGAGGCGGGAAGGCCCACACTTCTAATAATAGAATATCATAATATGTACGGAGATATTCCTGAAGAGGGTTTATTTTTGGTGCTATTATTTGGTTTTATATAGATCATACTGTAAAGGTACTCATCACAAATATTACCAACTCTAAGTACTGATTCTATTTCAATTTATTAATTTGGAGTTTATCTTCGCCACCAGAGAATAAGTTTCTTGAGAGCAGAAACCCTTTCCCTCTTTGTCATTGCTGACCTCTGTACCAAGCACGGTCATGTTTAAAAAAGGAGTATTAAATGAATGAAAGTCTGTTAGGCCTCTGACTGATCTTCTCTACAGAAGGTCCACTAAGATTTAGAGATAGAACTTGTTATTCGTAGGCCCAATTTAGTCATCTGAGAAGAAGTAGAATTCTTAAAGGAAGACATATTAGGATCTTTGGAAGAGAACATCAGTAGACTTTCTTAAACGTTTATTATGTATAAGCCACTGTGGAAGATTAATACTGAAGTGCTCCATGGCCTAATGGACATATTCATAGTGATGTCCATGATTTCATTACAGGCTTGTTCTTCTGAGCTCCCATCTCTGAAACAGGTCTTACAGAAGAATAAATGGGACACAGTAACAATGTAACAGAATTTGTCCTCCTGGGACTCACTCAGGATCCTGAAGGTCAAAAAGTGTTATTTGTCATGTTTTTGCTCATCTACATTGTCACGATGGTGGGCAACCTGCTCATTGTCATGACTGTTGTTGTCAGCCCATCCCTTGGCTCTCCCATGTACTTCTTCCTTGCCTATCTGTCACTCATGGATGCTGTTTATTCCACTGCCATTTCTCCCAAAATGATTCTAGACTTACTCTGTGATAAAAAGACTATTTCCTTCTCAGCTTGCATGGGCCAGCTGTTTATAGAACACTTATTTGGTGGTGCTGAGGTCTTTCTTCTGGTGGCAATGGCCTATGACCGCTATGTGGCCATCTGTAAACCACTACATCACTTGACCATCATGAATCGACAGGTTTGCATTCTCTTGCTGGTGGTGGCCTGGGTTGGAGGTTTTTTGCACTCTGTGGTTCAACTTCTCTTTGTGTACAGCCTCCCCTTCTGTGGCCCCAAAGTCATTGATCACTTCGGCTGTGATATGTACCCGTTATTGGAACTCGCTTGCTCTGAAACCTATTTTATAGGGCTCACTGTTGTTGCCAATGGTGGAGCCATCTGTATGGTAATTTTTATCCTTCTACTAATCTCCTGTGGGGTCATCCTAAACTCCCTGAAGACTCACAGTCAGGAGGGGAGGCGCAAAGCCCTGTCTACCTGCAGCTCCCACATCACAGTGGTTGTCCTCTTTTTTGTGCCATGTATTTTCATGTATGTTAGACCTCTTTCCAAATTTCCCATTGACAAATCCATGACTGTGGTTTATACAGTTATTACTCCCATGTTGAATCCTCTGATATACACCCTGAGAAATTCAGAGATGAAAAATGCTGTGGAAAAAATCTGGAGTAGAAAGTTAACCACAGGTAGAGCAAGAATGAGCATCCGCACTGAAAATAACATTGCTAACTTTGAAGTAAGAAATAGTTAATAAATGATCACAATGAATGATTAAGTCAATTCAATGGATTCTCTAGGAATAATAAAAGAGAAAATACATCTCTTTATTGACATAAAGGCATCCAAAATGTAGAATAAATTATTCTTTGACATTAGAATTAAACTAATAGACACATTCTGGAGGCTGGATAAAAGGAAAACATATTTTTTCTCTTATAAATAAAAATAAAACTAAGCTCACAGTGTAATTTCATTTTTCTCAGTATATACTGAAAAAGGGCTTCAAAGAAATTCTTTGTTTTTTTTTTTTCCTTTTAGAAAGAGAAAAAACAAGTTACTTTGGAAAATTTTATATCATTCCAATTAATGAGAAAACAAATTGGCCAATACTTAGAACAAATTTCTGAGGCCAAAAGTGTGGTTTTACAAAAATTTACTGTTCATTATTCTCTTCACACAAGAGCTTTTTTTAACCTCACTATGCATTTTGTGTTTAAGATTACTTCTGTTCCTCTGGGCAATGTCTATGCATTTGCAATTCTGCATATTTTAGTGAGACATGATATTGTGTTTGGTTTGAGACACCATCAGTGAGCAATTTTGGTAGATAGGATGTGGTTCATGAAGAAAACTCATTCTAGTTTTCTTGACTAGAGGACAGATAGTATTCTTTCAGTTTGAATTTGAAAATAACACTAATCTAAGTTATAAACATATTTTATATTTTCCTCATTAGTCAGTATATGCACTTTCTGTGATTCTTAAATGAGTAGACAGAGCTTCTGATTTTATTTCCATTAAATTGAATATTTGGAAAGAAATGTGTTGTTTTACACAAGCAGCATATTCCCAAAAGTTGTATTAAACTTAAATACATTTAAAAAAAAATTTTTTTTTTTTTTTTTTTTTTAACGTAGGTACTTAGTAATGATTTGTTTAGGTAAAAACAAAATTTTCTTTTTTTCAATCTTATGTAAAAAAAAAATGTTTTTCTCCACCTACAGCCCATCCAGGAACATCCCAAATCCAGAAAGCTGAAAGAATTTTCTCAGGGTAATATGGAACGTTATCTATGCTTAACAAGAGTTTACTTTTCTAACTAAAAGAAAGATTTTAGAACGTCTCTTAGTTTTCAATTTTAGTGTGTAATTTTTCATGTACATCCAGCAACATATGCAATTATTTATAAACTTGTAGCCTCTTACTTAGAATATTATCGAAATCATTGAAACTTACTGATTCACTTCTCTGATGCCATTTTCCACCTCTTTTCAGAAGTAATCGCAATTCTAAATTTTTAATCATACTTAAATAATAGTTTAACTATGTATGTATCCTTAAAGGAGGAAGAGTGACAAAGAGGATGGGATCCAGTGCACACACAGAGGTTTTAGCCATAGAAACAGAAAATCCATGTACTGTGAAGAAGAGCTCCAGCAGAAATATGACATCAGATATTGAAGTAAATGTCAACAGAAATTTCAAGAGTAACTGGATATCATTACTAGGATTATTTTAAGAGATAGCAGGGCTGGTTAATATCTCGATGATATTTATTATATAGTTGTGTGTGTGTGTGTGGTCTTCTTTTTTCCTTGGGATCTCTTCTCTCATCTCTTTCACTCCTACACACACATCACCAGTAAAAAAGTAAACTTTTTACAACAAAAATTGTATCTTTCCATGTCTTATTCATGCTCATATAATTATTTTTATTTTGGCTTATGGTAGTATTATACATAGTTTTATGCTTATTTCTTTGTTGCTCAGCAGTACTTTGTCAGTACCAGTTTTTGAAATTGTGAAATATGTCCATTGGGGATTTCAGTTATTAGTTAAAAAGATTCTACATTTCCTAGAATGTAGAAAATAATCCCATTTACTAACATGAAAGTAAGTATTACGTAAATCTTCCTTTTATTAAAGCTTTATTCTACTTATATTTTATTTTTATAAATAGAATTAACCATATATACACAATTTTATTTTCTACCAGATGTGGCCAGTTAGTGTGGTAACCCTATTTCTTTCATAATCTATGCCTTTCCCCTATGTTTCTAATTACATTTTTGTCTTTCATTATTTGATAAGATCACTGAGGTTATGGACCATATTTTAATCAGCCTTGTATTCTAAAAATATTGTACAGGGCTGAAACATAATAAATCATAATGCCTATTTGTTGAATGAATAAATAGATTATCTGGGGATTTCATAAAGTCACTAGTCATTATAATTACATGTAAATTTGTTCTGAACTCTGAAATAAGGACACACAGAAGAGCTTATGGAACAAAGGAAAAATGTGACCTAGTTTGCCCTCTTGGAGCTCACTCAGCCTTCAGGGTCAGAAAATATTATTTGTTGTGTTCTTGCTCATGTATATTGTGACAATGGTGGGTAACCTACTTATTGGTGTGACTGTAGTGGTCAGCCCAACACTGGGTGCCCCTATGTACTTCTGTCTTGGCTACTTAGCATGTATGGATGCTGTTTTTTCTACTGCAGTTAATCCAAATATGATCTTAGACTTACTCTATGAGAAGAAAACAATTTCTTTCCAAGATTGCCTGACCCAGCTTTCTGCAGAACATTTATTTGGGGGTTCTGAGGTTTTACTTCTGATGGTCATGGCCTATGATCGCTCTGTGGCTATCTGCACACCCTTGCATTAGATGACCATCATGAACCAACGGGTGCATGTTCTGTTGCTGTCGATGACCAGGGTTGGAGGTTTGTGCATGCTGTACTTCATCTTCTCTTTGTTTACAATCTTCCCTTCTGTGGTCCCAATGTCATTGACCACTTCTGCTGTGACATGTAGCCCTTATTATAACTTGCTGGCACTGACACCTATGTCATTAGTCTCACTGTGGTTGCCAATGATGGGGCAACATGTGTGGTCATTTTTATCCTGTTATTCATCTCTTATGGAGTCATTATGCACTCCCTGAAGAACCTTAGTCTGGAAGGAAGGTGCAAAGCCTTATCTACCTGTGGCTCCAACATCACTGTGGTAGTCCTCTTCTTTGCCCCTTGTGTTTTCCTGTATGTGAAACCTCCTTCCACCTTACCCATTGATAAATTCTTGACTGTGTTTTGCACTGTTTTCACCCCTATGTTGAATCCCTTAATCTATACTCTGAGAAACGCGGAGATGAAAAATGCCATGAAGAACTCTCGACCAGAAAAAGAAAATGAGGTCTTAAACAAATGCATCACCTACTTTCACTAAAAAACCATCCCTACCACCCTACCAGGAAAACAAAACAAAACACTGAAATCCACTGCCATCCAGTCAATTCCAGGGAAGCTGCATGTAATTGTTTAACTGTAGTAAATATTTCCTCACGTAATCATGATTGTGCATGATGAAAAACATTTATTAGGATGCTTCCAATGATTACCTTTGCTGAAAATATATTTTTAAGATTTTCCTTTCCTGGGAATATATACATTTTCTTTCTTTTTTTTTTTTTTTTTTTTTTGGTGTAGAATAGCTCTGTTGAGTCTGTTGATTTATGTTGCATGTGATGACTTAAGCTACAGCTGATGCCAGAAATTTATTTTAGATGATAGAAGATTCTCTGATGTCTCTTTCTTAAGTAAAACTAATCCTTTTTCACAATTAATAGTGTTTATTGCCAATTTCAAAATAATACATTTTTAAATATGACATAAAAATATGTTTTACTCCACCCCATACAGAGATGGGTCACATTACATTAGAATTTTATATTTTTATACTTGAAAGATGTTTTAAATATGTAGTTTTGCTTATATTGGTTAGCATGTTAAGGTTTATAGAAAGAATGCTTCAGAATTCTAAATTAATCATAAGGTGGCTAAAGATACAAAAGGAATGTGAATGAACGAGGCAGGTAGGAAGAAAAATGACCCAAGCTGGCTTGTTTTCCAAACTGGGAAATCATCTCCTCAAGTGGGGCAGCTTTGTTTGGTGTTATATTTTCATAAAGATGATGCGTTCATCTTCCAACATCATTTAAAATACCTGATGAAGCCTTTGTTATTTTTCAGTATCCCATCTCCTTCCTGCTTATAGTGTTTCATGGTCTTCCAAAAGGTCCTAAACAACAACAAAAAAAAAGAAACAAACCTGTTGCCGATTCTGACTCATAGAGACCCTATAGGACAGAGTAGAATTGCCCCATAGGGTTTCCAAGGAGTGCCTGGTGGAATCTAACTGCCCACCTTTTGGTTAGCAGCTTTAGCTGTTAACCACTATGCCACCAGGGTTTCCAAAAGGCTGACTTTCACTTGGAAAATTAGCAAAATCCATAATCAATGAGCTTCACGTGTACACTCCAGAACTTGGTACTGGATTATTTTGTGTGATTTCCTTGTCAAGAAAGATGCTGACCATTCATGCTGTTTCTATCCTCACTTCTCTTCCTAGGGGAATGCAGATTATTAGGTAACAAAGGGATTGGAATATATTGTTTTATTTGACAGAGGCCTTATTCATTACATTTTTGTGATCATTTCTCTGTTGAAACAGGCTTAAAATATTATCTACCCCTGCGATAGCAGGAAACTTGTGGTCAAACACACTCGTGGTCCCTGCCTCCCCTATTTAGGCCTATTTTATGATGGTCTAATGTGGTGGGGGATTGGGCCCATTTCACTGGTAAAGCACACTGTATGCATGCCTTTGTATCCTGGTATTTATCTCCAGTATTATTACACGGCTATACCAACTCAACCCTTCCTAAGCTGACACAATTCATCAAATAATGTCAAACATTTGGTTGGTCTGAGTTCACATAACTAAATCCTTCACTTTTGGTTATTCAGTCAATTTTAAAATTTGCATAGTGATGTCAAGCTATGAGATAAAAATTCTAGTTAATTATCTATTTATGTTCACTGATTTATAAGTTACCTGAAGGTAGAAAAGGTAATTATTGTTGTGCTCTCTCTTTCTTGTGCAATGTGTGAGATATAGAAATCACACCAGAAACTTTTAAATTATTTGTATTTTTGAATTCTCAATCTATTGGAATCAGAATTTTACTGATGAACTCTCCATGTATTAAATATATGTACTAGTTTTTTTGATATTTGCTAGAAATGTTCACCATACCATGTTTTTCGTATTATCATTATGAGTGTTTTTTATATACATTCTATTTAAAAATTCTTTTACTTTTAGAATTCTTCATTTCCTTAAACTTGGAGAATTCTATTCCCTTTCATTGACTATACATTTTAATCTTTTTGTTTTGTGCATAGCTTATTAACTGAGTACAAATTGAATTTTTTTTTCTGTTTATATGTCATTTTGTACATCTTTAAAAGAATCAAATCTTTTCTTCTACTTTTTCTTTTTTTGGTTTATTTCTCTTCTATTAAAACACACTATTTCAGTAATCAAATATTTCTAATGTTATTTATACCTGGTCCCCCCCAAAACAAACCAAATCTGTTGCCATCGAGTCTATTCTGACTCATAGCCACTCTGTAGAACAGAGCAGAACTGCCCCATAGAGTTTCCAAGGAGCAGCTGGTAGATTCAAAATGCTGACTTTTTGGGTAGCAGCTGAGCTCTTTGACCACTATGCCACACCCTTTTGCTTAAGAACTCTCTTTGGAAAACAAAGGATTTTGTTTTTCTTTCAGAAAGTGAGCATCACATTCATATCACTCAACAACAGAAATGGAAATCTTGACAGAGGTTTCATTTGTTCTGAAAATTATACTTATGAATATGGCATACTTCCCCTGAACCACATCCCTGGCCATGTATCTGTATGTACAATTTTGTTTTTATTAAGGAGTTTTGTTATGCTGCCCAATCTTTTAGTGAATGACTCTCTGATATCAAGCATGATGTAAAGGGAACTCATGATGTCATTTCCTTGTGTCCCTATGACTTCCAATGACCTTACACTAGCTGTCTTTCAAATAGTATGCATGTTACCAGTGTATCAGGGAACTTTTGAATCCCGTCTCCTAGTGCTCGTCACTGGGTGGCAGTATTAGACTTCTGCCAGTGTCTCCATGTGCAAATGTTTGTATAACAGACATTTCCAAAGTTATCTGAGCATTAGGATTATGGCTTTCTAATGCAAAAGCTATACAAAGAAAAAAGAAGACAAAAGGAGAATTAGTGCATCTGAATTGTGGTGTCAGCAAAGGATGTTTAAAATACCATGGACTGTCAGAAGAATGTAATGAGTTAACTTACTTTGAGTATGATCCTGTCTAAATTTTATTTCACAAAAGTGTGATACTATGCTAAGTCAATCATTGGGGAAAAGTGTAAATACATATTTCACTTTTTTCTACATAAAACTATGCCTAATATTTCTCTAATTCTAAAAGTTCATTTGGAAGCAGAAAAACATGGAAATTCCATTAAAATTTTGAAAGATTAATGAACTGTTGTAGATAATAAGACAGACTATAATGTAAAATTAAAGTCAAGTGATACTGCCCAAAAAACACACTCATACACATAAACTAACCTAAATTCATATACATTTAAGATCAGGGTGTTTCAGTTAGGATGCTTTTGGTTGCAAATGACAGAAAACTCAACTAAAAACTTTTTCAACTATAAATGTTTTTATTAATTGGTCATTGAAACTATAAACTTCAAGGTTATGGGAAGCTTCAGGGTTAGTTGATAAAGTGTATCAGTTTTGGGTAAAGGAGCCATGCATGCAAGTAAAATTTAGCTCACTCAAAGTTAAGGTGCCAGTTTGAAGTCCTAGTCAAGTTGAGTCTTGGTCCAACTGAGAATAAAGTGATTAAGTTAAGACACATACTCTTGGATCGGGAGTTAAATCTTCATGCTGTGACTATTCATGAAAGCAATTGCTGATGGTGTTTGAGAAATAGATCAGTATGGTTCCAGTTGATCTAGATTCAGGCTTAGATCAACAACATCTGCCCCAATCCAGAACTGCAGAACTGGGATTATCTGCCTTTTCAAGAATTGGAAGGTAAATTTCAGTAACTTACCTAGTCCCAATGTTCTCTGCCTCTGAGCCATAAGGTTTATTGGGTATAATCCCTCTAACAGAGTAAGGCCTTTCTCTACTAGGAATATAGTAACGCATGAGAATCTGGGACTTGTTCTCCCTTCATTTTGGAATAAATGTTATCTACTTTATCTAAAGATTTAGTCGATGTTCAACCATTTCAAGTGGTGGCATATGATCAGGAACCAATGGTACTGAAGGAAGAAGTCCAAGCTGTTCTGAAGGCATTGGCGAAAAACAAGGCTTCAGGAATTGATGAAATATCAATTGAGATGTTTCAACAAACAGATGCAGCACCTGAGGTGCTCACTCGTCTATGCCAAGAAATACGGAAGACAGCTTCCTGGCCAACTGACCGGAAGAGATCCATATTTATGCCTATTCCCAAGAAAGGTGATCCAACCAAATGTGGAAATTATAGAATGATATCATTAATATCACACGCAAGCAAAATTTTGCTGAAGATCATTCAAAAATGGCTGCAGCCTTGTATCGACAGGGAACTGCCAGAAATTCAGGCCGGTTTCAGAAGAGGACGTGGAACCGGGGATATCATTGCTGATGTTAAATGGATCCAGGCTGAAAGCAGAGAATACCAGAAGGATGTTTACCTGTGTTTTATTGACTATGCAAAGACATTCGACTGTGTGAGTCATAACAAACTATGGATAACGTTGTGAAGAATGGGAATTCCAGAATACTTAATTGTGTTCATGAGGAACATTTACATAGATCTAGAGGCATGCTGTGCATTACAAGGAAGTCAATAGGGTTGTAATCTTGGTTCATAGGATATGTGATATGTTAATAAAGATGTATAATTAATTTAGATGTATTTGAGATAAATCAAAAAGATTTTTTTTTTATGTTTTTGAGTCAAGTGGATTCTAACTAACTCATAGGGACCCTGAAGGACAGAGTAGAGCTGCCCCATAGAGTTTCCAGGGAGCAGCTGGTAGATTCAAACTACCGACCTTTTAATTAACAGCCATACTCTTAACCACTGCACCACCAAGGCTCCATATTTGAACTAGGAAATTTACAACTATGTATTATATCAAGTGTGTCAGGGTGTTAAAAAAAATGTCTGTTATGTGTGGAAGTTAGGTACGTGCTTTTAAGTGTGAATGTTTTAAATGATGACAACAACCTTATATATATATGTACATACATACATATGTATATCTTTTTGTATATATACAAAATTTTGACAAAAGCCATAATGACATATATATGTACTTTTTTTTAAAATTTATACTAAAAGAAACTGGTGAACAGGAAGTACCTTGCCTACTGCCACTTATAGAGACTTATAAAACTGTAATTGTACTGTAGAGGTTGTTTTTGTTACTATGGCATTTTAATTTCTATTTGTAAAAAGCCATGTTCTTATAAAAATAAGTTAATTGATTTTTTTTTTCTAGAAAGGTGTAAACTTAGTGGTTTAAGTTCACAGCCTAGTAATTAGTTTTTATAGTATCAAATCTTTGAGGACTGAAATTATAGTGGATACTTTACATACTGATTGTTTTACATGTAAATAATTTAGCTGGCCAATAGAATATTTATTTCAGTGCAATCCAGCAGTGATTATCACTAAGATTAAGGGCACTAGACCTTGCAGAAAATAAGTAGTTAAAAAACAGATATAAACTATCTTTACCATTATGTTCTTCAATAGCTGTGCCTTTATTAATCTACAGCTTCAAAAAATGATAGAACTCCTGAATCACCCAGACATACAGAGTGCTCATTACAGCTGGTTTCTAAAAGAAAGCTCAGAATTCTTCTGCACATGTTCTTTCCCCTCAACCAAATCAATATAAATGAAATCAGCTTGTCTATGTTTGAGGAGTAGTAATTTGTCAATTTTCTGCAAGAAAGAATAATCCTAGAGATTGTGTTTGTATCCGTATATGTGCTGTCCTGTCTCATTTGAGTTTGTCTTTAACCAGAAGTGCTAGGTGCTCAGAGGGATCAATGTTCTTTTTTTTTTTACTTTGAATTTTCTTTTATTTTTCCTCTTTTCCTTCCCTTCCTTTCTCTTTCCTTCTCTCCTCTCCTCTGCTCTTCTTCTTTTGTTTGTTTGTTTTACTCCTGTCTCCCTTTTCCCCTTCCTTTCCTTTCCTTTTTTATTCTTTATTTTCTAGGTTGGGCTCTGTGTTTATTTCTGATGGCTTCCCAAAAAGCCTCCTGAGTAAATTCAGGAAGCCTCAGAGGTTGGCCTTCCAGCACTCTTTCACTAGAAGAAGTCTTTCTGAAGATTTCTTAAGAAAGCTATCCCCACTTGACACATTAATATCCCCATTACCTGTGTATATTAATTTCTTAAATATAATTTCTCTGCTTCCTGTTTTGAGTCTTCTTTTCTTTCATTTTCTACTCTTTAGGTCTCCATCTGATGCATGGGTGCAAGTTTTTCCTTTTTTTCTGCTTAACATTTATCAATATGCATACCATGACAGGTAGATATTAGACACATATACAACAAAATAGTTCTTATAATGTATAGTTTTATCCTATGTCCAAAAATGTGTGTCTGTGAGTTACAGGTATATAATATTATATTTATAAGTATCCTTATTCCTAACGTGAAAAAGATCCAGATGATTTATTCTGATCAGATGTCCATGGAGAAACATTCAAGAACAATAATAAAAAGCTATTGTTTATTGATTCTTTATCAGGATCCAGGCAGTGCTCTAGGCACTTTACATGTAAAAACACACACACACAAATTTCAGAGATATGTACTACTGGTTTCCCATTTTACAAATTATGTAACTGAGGCATGAAGAGGTTTATGAAGTTGCACAAGGTCACAGAGACAGTAAGCGGTGAAGGTGGAATTCAAACACAGACAGTGTTGCCCCAGAGTACGCATTATTCATCACTGTGCTGTGCGCTCTTTCCAAGGGTGTCCTGGGCCTTAAACAGGCACACACTGAGTGAGAAAGCTAACCATTATTTCATCACAGTAATGATCCAATTCCAACACTGGCTAGCATTTTTTAAAGTATTGATGAGCTTGGAGATTGTCATTTAGTTACAAATATATAAATAGAAACATGCAGCAGAATAAAATAAGATGGGGTTTCACTGATAGTATCATAGACAGTTGGACTAGAAAGGATTCTAGGATCATCTAGTTTGAATCTGTATTTTTCAATGAGTAAATTGAGACAGATTTGAGACTAAATGTAGAAAATAACTAAAACTCATACCTTCTTACACTGAGTTTGGATTTTTCCTTGAGTATGTTCCTTTTCAGAATCTAGATAGTGAAGTTCTAATTCTGACCACTGTCAGTGCCTAAGAAGTATTATATATAAAGCCCTCTTCCATTGTCCTCTATCTCTCTTTACATTGTCTATTTTCTCCCCCATGGCTACCCAGATCACCTGCAGTGGATTTGAAAAATGCTGGCTGCTAATGTACTAGTTGTTAGTTGTTATATGTCAGTTAACTTCAGTTCAAAAATGTTTCCTGAAAATACAGAGTATATTGCAAGGGTAACCCACTAAAACCAAAACCACTGCCCTCAAAAAATATTGCAAGGGTACTCACCACAAATACAACCAACTCAAGGTACTGACTGTATGTCAGCAGGGTATAGAAGCGTGTTAGGAGTTGTGGGATAACTAAAGTGAAAATGGAAGGCATTAAAAGAGGCATTCAATCTATGGCCCAATAATTGCTACAGGGAATAATATCCTAAATAATTTTGTAGTTATCTGATACATTTCAAAGTCCAGCCCCTTCAAATTTAATGAGAGATTCATAAAGACAGAAAAACATTTGAGGCAGGAAGGACCAAAGTTCCAATAGTGGAATATCGTAATATTTAGTGAGATATTCCTGAAGAGGGGTTATTTTTGGTGCTATATAGATCATATTGTAAAGGGACTTACCACAAATATTACCAACTCTAAGTACTGATTCTATGTCAGTTTATTTGTTTACAGTTTATCTTCATCACTAGAGAATGTTTCTTGAGAGCAGAAATCCTTTCCCTCTTTGTCATTGCTGACTTCTGTGCCAAGAACTGTCATGTTTTTAAAAAGGAGTACAAAATGAATGAAAGGCTGTTGGACCTCTGACTGATTTTCTCTACAGAAGGTCCACTAAGATTTAGAGATAGAACCTCGTAATCATAGGCCCAATCCAGTCATCTGAGAAAAAGTAGAATTCTTAAGGGAAGACATACCGGGATCTTTGAAAGAGAAACTCAGTAGATATTTCTAAATGTTTATTGTGAATAAGCCACTGTACAAGATTAATAGTGAAGAAGAGCTCCATGACCTAATGCATATATTCACAGTGGTGTTAATGATTTCATTACAGGTCTTGTTCTCCTGAGCTCTCATCTCTGAAGCAGGTCTTATAGAAGAGTAAATGGGATACAGTAACAATGTAACAGAATTTGTCCTCCTGGGACTCACTCAGGATCCTCAGGGCCAAAAAGTGTTATTTGTCATGTTTTTGCTCATCTACATTGTCACGACGGTGGGCAACCTGCTTATTGTCATGACCGTTATTGTCAGCCCCTCCCTGGGCTCTCCCATGTTACTTCTTCCTTGCCTATCTGTCACTCATGGATGCTGTTTATTCCACTGCCATTTCCCCCAAAATGGTTCTAGACTTACTCTGTGATAAAAAGACTATTTCCTTCTCAGCTTGCATGGGCCAGCTCTTTATAGGACACTTATTTAGTGGCGCTGAGATCTTTCTTCTGGTGGCAATGGCCTATGACCGCTATGTGGCCTTCTGTAAGCCACTACATTACTTGACCATCATGAATCGACAGGTTTGCGTTCAGTAGCTGGTGGTGGCCTGGGTTGGAGGTTTTTTACACTCTGTGGTTCAACTTCTCTTTGTGTACATCCTCCCCTTCTGTGGCCCCAATGTCATTGATCACTTCGGCTGTGACACGTACCCATTATTGGAACTCACTTGCACTGACACCTGTTTTATTGGCCTCATTGTGGCTGCCAATGGTGGAGCCATCTGTATGGTAATTTTTATCCTTCTACTAATCTCCTATGGGGTCATCCTAAACTCCCTGAAGACTCACAGTCAGGAGGGGAGGCGCAAAGCCCTGTCTACCTGCAGCTCCCACATCACAGTTGTCCTTTTTTTTTGTCCCATGTGTCTTCATGTATGTTAGACCTGTTTCCAACTTTCCTACTGACAAATCCGTGACTGCGGTTTATACAGTTATCACTCCCATGTTGAATCCTCTGATGTACACCTTGAGAAATTCTGAGATGAAAAATGCTATGGAAAAAATCTGGAGTACAAAGTTAACCATAGGTAGAGTAAGAATTTGTGTCCACACTGAAGATATCATTGCTAATTCTAAGTCAAGAAATAGGCAATAAATGACCACAATGAACAATTAAGTCAATTCAGTGGTTTCTTTAGGAATACTTCTCTTTATTGATGCAAACACATCCAAAATGTAGAATAAATTACTCTTTGAGTTTAGAATTAAACTAATAGAGACATTCTGGAGGCTGGATGAAGGGCATTTGTATTTTTCCTTTTATAAATAAAAATAAAACATCTCACATTGTAATTTTATTGTTCTCAGTACATGCCGAAGAAATTCTTTTTTTTTTTTTTTAAACAAGTTACTTTGGAAAATTTTGTGTTATTCCAATTAATGAGAAAACAATTAGGCCAATACTTAGAACAAGTTTCTGAGGCCAAAAGTACAGTTTGAAAATTTTACTGTTCATTTTTTTTTTTTATTATTCTATTAGCACAACAGTTTTTTTTAAGCTCCACTATGCATTTTGTCTTTAAGATTACTTCTGTTCCTCTGGGCAATGTCTATGCATTTGTAATTCTGCATATTTTAGTGGGACATGATATTGTGTTTGGTTTGAGACACCATCAGTGAACAATTTTGGTAGTTAGGATGTGGTTGATGAAGAAAACTCATTCTAGCTCTTGATTAGAGGACAGATAGTATGCTCACTTTGGATTTGAAAATAACATTAATCTAAGTTATAAACATTAATATTTTCCTCATTAGTAATTACGTGCATTTTTGCAATTCTTAAAATATTAGATAGAGGTTCTGATTTTATCTCCATGAAATTGAATTTATGGAAAGAAATGTGTTATTTTACATAAGCAGCATGTTCTCTAAAAGTTGTATTAAATTTAAATACATTTTAACGTAAAGCCTTAGTAATGATTTGTTTCGGTAAAAATAAAGTTTTGGTTTTTTCAATTTTACGTAAAAAAAATAAGTTTTTCTCAGCCTACAGCCCATCCAGACACATCCCAAAACCAGAAAACAGAATGAATTTTCTTAGTGTAATATAGAACATAATCTGCGCTTAACAAGATATTACTTTTTTAACTAAAAGATTTTAGAACTTCTCTTATTTTTAAATTGTAGTTAAAAATTTTCATGTATATCCAGCAACATATGCAATTATTTATAAATCTTGTAGCCTCTTACCTAGAATATTATCAATATCATTGAAACTACCTGATTGCACTTCTCTGATGCCATTTCTCCACCTCTTCTCAGAAGTAATGCCAATCCTAAGTTTTTAATCATAGTTAAAAATAGTTTAATTATGTATGTATGTATCCTTAATATATACTGTTTAGATTTTCTTATTCCAGTAGCTTCCTTACGGACTATTTGGTATTGTCTATGTGTAGGATCATATCATCTGAGAATAGAGATAGTTTTGCCAATTCCTTTTCAATTTGGATGCCATTATTTCTTTTTCTTGCCTTGTTGCTCTAGCTAGGACTTCCAGCACAGTATTAAATAGGAGTGGCAATAAAGGGCCTCCTTGTTTTGCTGATGTCCTAAGGGGGAATGCTTTCAGCCTCTCTCCACTGAGAATGATGTTGGCTTTTGGTTTTGCATAGATGTCCTTTATTATGTTGAGGAATTTCTCTACTATTCCTATTTTATTGAGAGTTTTTATCAGGAATAAGTGTTGAGCTTTATCAAATGTCTATTGTTATGTGACTTTTTTTCTTTTGTCCTATTTATATGATGGATTATGTTGATTGATTTTCTAATGTTGAACCAAACTTGCATACCTGGTATGAATCTCACGTGGTAGGGGTGTATTACTTTTTTAATATGATGCTGAAATCTATTAGTTAGAATTTTGCTGTGCATTTTTGCTTTTATGTTCATGAGAGATATTGGTCTGTATTTTTATTTTTTAAATTTGTGTGTTTTCCTGGCTTTGGTATCAGGGTTATACTGGCTTTAGAGAATGAATTTGGGAGATTTCCTGCATTCCTATGCTCTGAAATAGTTTGAATAGCACTCGTGTGAGATCTTCTCTGAATGTTTGCTGGAATTCTCCAGTGAAGCTGTCCAGACCAGGGCTTTTCTTTGTTGGGAGTTTTTTATTTTTACCCCATTCAATGTCTTCTCTTGTTATGCATTTTTAAGATTTTCTATCTCAGTTTTTGTTAGTTTAGGTAGGTAGTGTGTTTCTAGAAATTTGTCCATTTCCTCTAGTTTCTCAAATTTGTTGGAGTACAATTTTTCATACTATTCTGGTGTGATCTTCTTTATTTTAGTTATTTCTGTAGTAAAGTCTCTCGTCTCATCTTATTTGGGTGGTTTCCTCTTCTGTTTTTCTTTCGTCAGCTTGTCCAATGGTTTGCCAATTTTTTTGATCTATTCAGGGAGTGAAGTTTTTGTCCTGTTGGTTCTTTCTATTTTTTTTTTTTTTCCTGATATTTCATTTATTTCTGCTCCAATCCTTATTACTTCCTTTCTCCTCTTGCCTCTGGCCTCTTTTTGCTATTCTCTTTCTATTTGTTTGAGTCATAGTGCTAACATTTTTATTTTGATTTGTTCTTCTATTTTGAAGTGTGCATTTATTGCTATAAGTTGACCTCTGAACACTGCCTTTGCTGTATTGCAAAAGCTTCGATAGGATATGTTTACATTCTCATTTGATTTGGGGAATTTTTTTTATTCCCTCTTGATTTCTTCTATTAGCCAGTGGTTTGTAAGCAAGATGTTATTCAGGTTTCACGTATTTGATTTTTCCCTTGCTCTTCTTATTGTTGGTTTCTACTTTTATGATGGTGTGATTAGAGAGAATGTTTGTATTATTTTGATGTTTTGGATTTTATTGAGGCTTGTTTTGTGCTAAAATGTGGTCTATTTTAGAGAATGTTTCATATGCTTTGAAAAAATGCACACTTTGCTGCTGTTTGGTGGAGTGCTCTACATATATCTATGAGGTCAGTTTGGGTGATCATGGTTTTTAGATGTTCTGTATTTTTGCTGAGTTTCTTTCTAGATGTTCTGTCCTTTACCTAGCGATGTGTTGAAGCCTTCTACTATTATTGTGGAACTGAGCATTTCTTTTTTTCTGGCTCTTAGAATTTCTTTTATGTATTTTGGAACCCTGTCATTGAGTGCATAGATATTTAATAAGGTTATGTGTTCTTGGTTGATTGTCATCTCAGTGATTATATAATGTCCTCCTTGTCTAGATGATCGATTTTACCTTAAAGTCTTATTTATCTGAGAGTAATATTGCTACACCTACTCTTTTTTGGTTACTGCTTGCTTGATATAGTTTTTCTTTCTTTTAATTTTTATTACGTTTATGTCTTTGTGTCAATGATATGTCTCTTGTAGACAGCATATTGATGAATCTTTTTTTTTTTTTTTTAATCCATTCTCACAATCTCTGTCTCTTTATGGGTGCATTTAAGCCATTAGCATTCAGTGTGATTATTGATAGACAGGTATGCATTTATTGCCTTCATATTGTGCTTTTCTTTTGTGGTGCTGATATTTTCTTTGTTGCTCTTACTTTCCTGTGCTGAGTTCCTTTTTTTGTGGATTTTCTTTTCTTTAGTTTGTGTAGGTTTTGTGTTTACTGAATTTTTGTGTGTTTCTTCTTTTTCTTATTTGGATGGTTAGGTTTGTTAACTTTCTTTGTGGTTTCCTTGAAATTTACCCTTATCTTCCTAAGTCTGAATCAGTTGTTTATTACTTGATATTGCCTTGACTTCCTCTCCATCTGTAAATTCTATGTTTACCCCATTTATTCTCCTTTTTATTGTTTTGACACTGTCATCATTTACTGATTGACGTTTTTGATTTCCTTTTTAAGTCTTTAGCTTTATTTTAATATTGAGAGTTCTTTATCTAGGTTGGTATCCAGCTGATGCTGACCTATGTCCTAGACTCTGGTGTTGTCTGATGTTCCCAGGTTCTCTAACATAAGGTCTGCCTTTAATATTTCTTGTAAGTTTGGTTTGGTTTTTTAGAATTACCTCAATTTCTGTTTATCTGGATATGTACTAATTTTGCTATTGTATTGGAGAGTCTTGCAGGATATATTATTCTTAGTTTGCATTTTTATCAATTCAAGGTTGTATATATGTCATCCCATGACCTTCTTACCTACATTGTTTTTGCCAAGTAATCAGAGTTTAATTTTATTTTTCCCTTTTATAAGTGACTTTTTGTTTTTCTAGATCTGCTCTCAGGATTCTTTCTTTGTCTTTGGTTTTGGCAAGTGTGACTATGATGTATTGTTGTGACATTCTTTTGCAGTTCATCATATATGGGGTTATTTGAGCTTATTAGATGGTCAGGTTTTGTTCTTTCATGATATTTGGAAGTTTTCTGTCAGTAAATCTTCAACAACCTTCTCTGTGTTTTCCACTTTCTCTCCCTGTTCTGAAACTCCAATCACATGCAAATTTTCTCTCTTGTGTCCCATGTAATTCTTAATTTTTCTTCATTGTCTTCTCTAATTTTTCCTCAGAGAAAGTGGTATACATATGTTTGCCTTCAGAATAGCTGATTCTGTCTTCTATTGTTTCAAATTTGCTTTTAACCTTCTATTAAGTTGTCTATTTCTGAACTTTTGTTATCTTTTTGATTTAGAGTTGCCTTTTTTTTTTTGCATGGTTTCTAATTGTTTATTTGTTGTGATTTTTTCTTGCATTATTTCCCTGAATTCTTGTATATTTTTGTCTTTGTTTTCCTTGATTTTGAGGAATCTCTTTTTTCCCATGATTTTGTGAATTTTTTCTTTTTTTTTTCCCCTGTGTTTTTCTTGATATCTTTCCTAATGTCTTGGAAAGCTCTAAATACTAGTATTTTGAATTACCAGGTAGTTCCATTGCCTTTTCTTCTACCAGAAGTTTATCTGATTCTTTATTTTGGTCACTTGCTGGAGCCATCTTGTCCTGCTGTCTCCGAGACATTAAGGTCTTATTTTCTTTATATATTGATTGTATATTTATTTGTTTCATCCTGTTTTTCTCTTTTGTTTTCATGTCAGGGTAGGTAGGCTGGGCATTCTTTGCTGCTTGCTTGTCTCTGGTATGATAGCTTTCACCACCTTCTCTGATTGGCAAGGCAGCAGCAGGCAGGGTGAGCCCACTTCTTTCTACACTGATTTGGTGAGGTGGGTGAAGGTGTACTGGGTGGGTGTTTTTGCCTTCTGATGTTGGTTCAGAGGTGTGCAAACATTCACAGCACCTCCCCAGTTGGGCGGGAGTGTCAGACGGGGTGTGGTACAGGCTTACTTCCCACCATTCAGCAATTGGTTGAGTGGTGGGAGAGGATGTGCAATGGGAATCTGGGATGAAGTTGTGCCTGAGTATTGGGGGATGCTCTAGCCTTGGCTGCTGTGTGAGGGCCCAAGTAAAAGGAGGGAAGCGGCATATGGGGCAGAAGTGTAAAAAAAAAAAAAAAAGAGGTATGGAAAAGCTTGTATTTCTGTTTGCCAAGTGTTCTATATCCTGTTTTGAGCTCTGTGAAATTGCTTTCTCAATTTTCCTGTCTGGGCTCATTGCTGGCTGTGCTTCAAGATGGCAACACTGTTCATATTTGTTGACAGAGGACCTCCACTTAGTGTCTCTACTAGATCTCTGCTTTCTGTCAGTATCTTCTTTCATTTGGTATTTGTTTTAAATAATTTTTCTTGTGCTTTAAGTGAAAGTTTACAAATAAGGTCAGTCTCTCACATATAAGCTTATATACACCTTACTACATACTCCCATTTACTCTCCCCCTAATGAGTCAGCCCGCTCTCTCCTTCCAGTCTCTCCTTTTGTGACCATTTTTCCACTTTCTAACCCTCTCTACCCTCCCATGTCCCCTCCAGACAAGAGATGCCAACACAGTCTCAAGTGTCCACCTGATACAAGTAGCTCACTCTTCATCAGCATCTCTCACCAACCCATTGTCCAGTCCCTTCCATGCCTGATGAGTTGCCTTCAGGCATGGTTCCTGTCCTGGGCCTACAGAAGGTTTGGGGACCATGACCACCGGGGTTCTTCTAGTCTCAGTCAGACCATTAAGTCTGGTCTTTTTATGAGAATTTGGGGTCTGCATCCCACTGTTCTCCTGCTCCCTCTGGGATTCTCTGTTGTGCTCCCTGCCGGGCAGTCATCGGATGTGGCCAGGCACCGTCTAGTTCTTCTGGTTTCAGGATGATGTAAGTCTCTAGTTCATGCGGCCCTTTCTCTATCTTGGGCTCATAGTTATCGTGGGACCTTGGTGTTCTTAATTCTCCTTTGATCCAGTTGGGTTGAGACCAATTGATGCATCTTATATGGCCGCTTGTTAGCATTTAAGACCCCAGATGCCACATGTCAAAGTGGGATGCAGAATGTTTTCTTAATACAATTTACTTTGCCAATTGACTTAGCAGTCTGCTTAAGCCATAGTCCCCAAACTCCTGCCCTTTATCCACTGACCTTCAAAGCATTCAGTTTATTCAGGAAACTTCTTTGCTTTTGGTCCAGTCCAATTGAGCTGACCTTCCCTATATTCGGTATTGTCCTTCCCTTCACCTAAAGTAGTTCTTATCTACTATCTAATCAGTAAATAACCCTCTCCCAACATCCCTACCTCCCCCCTCTCGTAACCACAAAAGAATATGTTCTTCTCAGTTTATACTATGTCTCAAGATCTTATAATAGTGCTCTTATACAATATTTGTGCTTTTGCATCTGACTAATTTCACTCAGCATAATGCCTTCCAGGTTCCCCCATGTTATGACATGTTTCACAGATTCGTCACTGTTCTTTATCAATGCGTAGTGTTCAATTGTGTGAATATACCATAATTTATTTAACCATTCATCCATTGAGGGACACCTTGGTTGCTTCCAGCTTTTTGCTATTGTAAACAATGCTACAATAAACATGGGTGTGCATATACCTGTTCGTGTAAAGGCTTTTATTTCTCTAGGATATATTCCGAGGAGTGGGATCTCTGGGTTGTATGGTAGTTCTATTTCTAACTTTTTAAGAAAACGCCAGATAGATTTCCAAAGTGGTTGTACCATTTTACATTCCCACCAGCAGAGTATAAGAGTTCCAATCTCTCTGCAGCCTCTCCAGCATTTATTATTTTGTGTTTTTTAGATTAATGCTAGCCTTGTTGGAGACAGATGGAATCTCATTGTAGTTTTAATTTGCATTTCTCTAATGGCTAATGATCGAGAGCATTTTCTCATGTGTCTATTAGCTGCCTGAATATCTTCTTTAGTGAAGTGCGTGTTCATATCCTTTGCCCACTTTTTGATTGGGTTGTTTGTCTTTTTCTGATTGAGTTTTAACAGAATCATACAGATTTTAGAAATCAGGCGCTGGTCGGAGATGTCATAGCTGAAAATTCTTTCCCAGTCTGTAGGTGGTCTTTTTTACTCTTTTGGTGAAGTCTTTAGATGAGCATAGGTGTTTGATTTTGAAGAGCTCCCAGTTATCTGGTTTCTCTTCGTCATTTTTGGTAATGTTTTGTATTCTGTTTATGCCTTGTGTTAGGGCTCCTAAGGTTGTCCCTATTTTTCTTCCATGATCTTTATCGTTTTAGTCTTTATGTTTAGGTCTTTGATCCACTTGGAGTTAGTTTTTGTGCATGGTGTGAGGTATGGGTCCTGTTTCATTTTTTTGCAAATGGATATCCAGTTCTGCCAGCACCATTTGTTAAAAAGACTATCTTTTCCCCAATTAACTGGCACTGGGCCTTTGTCAAATATCAGCTGCTCATATGTGGATGGATTTATATCTGGGTTCTCAATTCTGTTCCTTTGGTCTATGTGCCTGTTGTTGTACCAATACCAGGCTGTTTTGACTACTGTGGCTGTATAATAGGTTCTGAAGTCAGGTAAAGTGAGGCCTCCCACTTTCTTCTTCTTTTTCAGTAGTGCTTTGCTTATCCGGGGCTTCTTTCCTTCCATATGAAGTTGGTGATTTGTTTCTCCATCACCTTAAAAAATGTCATTGGAATTTGGATCGGAAGTACCTTGCATGTACAGATGGCTTTTGGAAGAATAGACATTTTTACTATGTTAAGTCTTCCTATCCATGAGCAAGGTATGTTTTTCCACTTATGTAGGTCCTTTTTAGTTTCTTGCACTAGTACTTTGTAGTTTTCTTTGTATAGGTCTTTTACATCTTTGGTAAGATTTATTCCTAGGTATTTTATCTTCTTGGGGGCTACTGTGAATGATATTGATTTGGTGATTTCCTCTTTGATGTTGTTTTTGTTGATGTAGAGCAATCCAAGTGATTTTTGTATGTTTATCTTGTAACCTGAGACTCTGCTGAACTCTTCCATTAGTTTCAGTAGTTTTCTGGAGGATTCCTTAGGGTTTTCTGTGTATAAGTTCATGTCCTCTGCAAACAGAGAAAATTTTACTTCTTCCTTGCCAATCCAGGTGCCCTTATTTCTTTGTCTAGCCTAATTGTTCTGGCTAGGACCTCTAGAACAATCTTGAATAAGAGCGGTGATAAAGGGCAACCTTGTCTGGTTCCCATTCTCAAGGGAAATGCTTTCAGGCTCTCTCCATTTAGAATGATGTCGGTGTTGGCTTTGTATAGATGCCCTTTATTATGTTCAGGAATTTTCGTTCAATTCCTATTTTGCTGAGAGTTTTTATCATGAATGGGTTTTGGACTTTCTCAAATGCCTTTTCTGCATCAATGGATAAGATCATGTGGTTTTTGTCTTTTATTTTATTTATATGGTGGATTACATTAATGGTTTTTCTAATATTGAACCAACCTTGGGTACCTGGTATAAATCCCCTTGGTGGTGGTGGATTTTTTTTTTTTTTTGATATGTTGTTGAATTCTATCAGCTAGAATTTTGTTGAGGATTTTTGCGTCTATGTTCATGAGGGATATAGGTCTGTAATTTTCTTTTTTTGTGGTGTCTTTACCTGGTTTTGGTATCAAGGATATGGTGGCTTCATAGAATGAGTTAGGTAGTATTCCATCATTTTCTGTGCTTTGAAATACCTTTAGTAGTAGTGGTGTTAACTCTTCTCTGAAAGTTTGGTAGAAATCCGCACTGAAGCCGTCTGGGCCTGGGCTTTTTTTGGGGGGGGGGGGAGATTTTTGATTACCTTTTCAATCTCTTTTTTTGTTATGGGTCTATTTAGTTGTTCTACTTCTGATTGTGTTAGTTTAGATAGGTAGTGTTTTTCTAGGAATTCATCCTTTTCTTCTAGGTTTGCAAATTTGTTAGAGTACAATTTTTTGTAATACTCTGATATGATTCTTTTAATTGAGTTGGGTCTGTTGTGATGTGGCCTATCTCATTTCTTATTCGGGTTATTTGTTTCCTTTCCTGTATTTCTTTAGTCAGTCTGGCCAATGGATTATCAATTTTGTTAATTTTTTCAAAGAAACATCTTTTGGCTTTGTTAATTCTTTCAATTGTTTTTCTGTTCTGTAATTCATTTAGTTCAGCTCTAGTTTTTATTATTTGTTTTCTTCTGGTGCCTGATAGATTCTTTTTTTGCTCGCTCTCTATTTCTTCAAGTTGTAGGGACAGTTTTCTGATTTTGGCTTTTTCTTCTTTTTGTATGTGTGCATTTATCGATATAAATTGACCTCTGAGCACTGCTTTTGCTGTATCCCAGAGGTTTTGATAGGAAGTGTTTTCATTCTCGTTGCATTCTATGAATTTCTTTATTCCCTCCTTAATGTCTTCTCTAATCCAGTCTTTTTTGAGCAGGGTATTGTTCAGTTTCCATATATTTGATTTCTTTTCCCTGATTTTTCTGTTATTGATTTCCACTTTTCTGGCCTTGTGGTCTGAGAAGATGCTTTGTAATATTTCCATGTTTTGGATTCTGCAAAGGTTTGTTTTATGACCTATCATGTGATCTATTCTAGAGAATGTTCCATGTGCGCTAGAAAAAAAAAGTATACTTTGCACCTGTTGGGTGGAGTGTTCTGTATAAATCTACGAGGTCAATTTGGTTGATTGTAGCAATTAGGTCTTCCATGTCTCTATTGAGCTTCTTACTGGAAGTCCTGTCCTTCTCTGAAAGTGGTGTGTTGAAGTCTTCTACTGTAATTGTGGAGGTGTCTATCTCACTTTTCAGTTCTGTTAAAGTTTGTTTTATGTATCTTGCAGCCCTGTCATTGGGTGCATAAATATTTAATATGGTTATATCTTCCTGGTCAATTGTCCCTATTATCATTATGTAGTGTCCCTCTCTATCCTTTGTGGTAGATTTAACTTTAAAGTCTATTTTGCCAGAAATTAATATTGCTACTCCTGCTCTTTTTTGCTTGTTGTTTGCTTGATATATTTTTTTCCATCCTTTGAGTTTTACTTTGTTTGTGTCTCTAAGTCTAAGGTGTGTCTCTTGTAGGCAGCATATAGACAGATCGTTTTTCTTTATCCAGTCTGAGACTCTCTGTCTCTTTATTGGTGCATTTAGTCTATTTACATCCAGCGTAATTATAGATAAGTATGTGTTTAGTGCTGTCATTTTGATGCCTTTTTGTGTGTGTTGTTGACAGTTTCATTTTTCCACTTACTTTTTTGTGCTGAGACGTTTTTCTTTGTAAATTGTGTGCTCCTCATTTTCATAGTAGTTGAGTTTATGTTTGCTGAGTCATTATGTTTTTCTTGGTTTTATTTTGAGTCATGGAATTGTCGACCTCTTTGTGGTTACCTTAATATTTACCCCTATTTTTCTAAGTAAAAACCTAACTTGTATTGTCCTATATCGCCTTGTTTTCCTCTCCATATGGCAGTTTTATGCCTCCTGTATTTAGTCCCTCTTTTTGATTATTGTGTTCTTTTTCATAATGACTTCAATGATTCCCTGTTTTGAGCATTTTTTTCTTTTTAAAATTAATCTTAATTTGTTTTTGTGATTTCCCTATTTGAGTTGATATCTGGATGTTCTGTTCTGTGACCTTGTGTTGGTATCTGATAGTATTGAGTTTCTGACCAAAGAATTTCTTTTAGTATTTCTTGTAGCTTTAGTTTGTTTTTTTTTTTTTTTTGCAAATTCTCTAAGCTTGTGTTTATCTGTAAATGTTTTAATTTCACGTTCATATTTGAGAGAGAGTTTTGCTGGGTACATGATCCTTGGCTGACAGCTTTTCTCCTTCAGTACTCTGCATATGTCATCCTATTGCCTTCTTGACTGCACGGTTTCTGCTGAGTAGTCTGAACTTATTCTTATTGATTCTCCTTTGTAGGAGACTTTGCTTTTATCCCTGGCTGCTATTAAAATTTTCTCTTTATCTTTGGTTTTGGCAAGTTTGATGATAATATGCCTTGGTGATTTTCCTTTTGGATCAATCTTTTATGGGGCTTGATGAGCATCTTGGATAGATATCCTTTCGTTTTTCATGATGCCAGGGAAGTTTTCTGTCAACAGATCTTCAACTATTCTCTGTATTTTCTGTTATCCCTCCCTGTTCTGGAACTCCAGTCACACACAAGTTATTCTTCTTGATAGAGTCCTACATGATTCTTAGGGTTTCTTCATTTTTTTTTTTTAATTCTTTTATCTGATTTTTCTTCAACTATATTGGTGTCAATTGCCTTATCCTCCACCTCCCCCACTCTGCATTCCAATTGCTCGATTCTGCTCCTCTGACTTCCTACTGAGTTGTCTAATTCTGTCATTTTACTGTTAATCTTTTGCATTTCTGAATGCTGTTTCTCTATGGATTCTTGCAGCTTATTAATTTTTCCACTATGTTCTTGAATAATCTTTTTGATTTCTTCAACTGCTTTATCAGTGTGTTCCTTGGCTTTTCCTGTAAAAAAAAAAAAAAAAAAATTTTTTTTTTTTTTTTTGAGATTGCCTTATTTCATTTCTGAAGTCATCCCTGATGTCTTGAAGCATTCTGTATATTAGTTTTTTATATTCTGCATCTGGCAATTCCAGGATTGTATCTTCATTTGGGAGAGATTTTGATTCTTTATTTTGTGGATTTGTAGAAGCAATCATGGTCTGCTTCTTTATGTGGTTTGATATCAGCTGCTCTCTCTGAGCCATCTATAAGATATTGTAGTGATTTATATTTGCTCACTGAGTCTTACCTTGTTTTGTTTTCTTTCAATATACTCAGATGGGCTACTAGATTGCACTGTCTTGATTGTTGTATCCTTTGGATCACTTATGTCCTATTAGCAGCTGGTTTGGGCTGTTATCAGATATATAACCCTAAGAGTCCATTCACTATTCTTGAATAGAATCTGATTTTGGGTCATCAAGTGTGTGGTGTAGACTGTCACCTATTCACTTAGAGGAGTAGTGGTGATAGTTGTGTGCACCAGATTCTAGTAGCAGCAGGGGATCTCACTCCAGTGGGGGCAGGATGCTGACAGGCTTCCCCCAAGTGCCAGTGAGGTAGGTGTGTCTCTATTCCTAAAGCACTTTGGTGGGTGGGCTCTGCAGCTGTACCTTAGGCACCCAAAGCAAGCACCTCTTCAGAATGGTACTTGTCACTATCCTTAGACCCCTTTGGCAGGTGGTTAGGTGGTTTGGGTGGAGCTTCAGCCCTCAGTTCCCCATTGTGGATCAGAGAGGGCTCTGTTTAATAGGTAGAGATATCAGACCTGGAAAACTTGTCTTTCCAGTGATCCACTAAAACAATTACAGTCAGATCTCTAACAGAATTGCCTTTGCATTATAATAGCCACCTTGTTCCCTGTTAGAATGAAAGCCCAAGACTGTGGATCTCATATGCTTGGGTGGAGCTGGTTCTGTATTTTTATTCCAATTTAGGGAAGTCAGGGAAGAATTTTTGGTCTCTGGGTTTTTAGTAGCTGCTTTTCTCCGGCCAAGAGAATGGGTTTGGAAAAGACACACACACACAAAGGAAAAATGCAGAGCACTTCACTCCCTGGCCCAGGAAATCCCAATGTTAATGAAGCTGCCTGGGCAGGGAGGGAGAGAGTAGCACCCAGCAATATAGACAAAGTTACTTATCTTGCTTGGTGATGACTGTTTTATCTGAGATTCTCGAGGGGCATGTAGCCTGTGTGTGCTGGCTGGGTTGAGATCACCCCCGAGGGTCAGGCCCATCTCCCATGCTTGTGCTGTCTCAGAAGCTGTGGTCAGCTCCTCCACTCCCAGTCCAAAGCCCAGAGCCAAGGTTTTCTGATTGGGACACTGGCTCCAGGCTCCGAAAACTGTCGCTCCTTCCCTGTGGTTGCTCATTCTCTCGTTAGCCGCATCAGTGTGCAGCCTTCTTGCACTGGCTGAGTCTCTACTGAGGTTACCCCAGGAGCCCAGGGGTTAGGGCTGTGTCCCGTGCTTGCTCTGCCTCAGTGAGCCGCAATCAGCCCCGCCACTTGGCACCAGGGAACCTCGAGGGCTCAAGACTGTGGAGCCAGACCCCGGTTCCAGAAGCGGTTGCTGCTTCAGGGCACAGCTTTTCACTCCCCTGTCACTCAGGTCAACTCTTTAGATCTGTGTTTGATGGCCAGTGTTCGTAGATTGTCATGTATGTGATCGATTCACTTGGTTTTCTGAGTTTTTTTGCAAGAGGGATCTGAGCTAGCTTCTACCTAGTCAGCCATCTTGGCCCCACCTCCTTAGTATTGTTTTATAATTTTCTGTGTACAAGTCTTTCACTCTTTTGTCTAAAGTTATTCATGGGTATTTTATTATTTTAGATGCTATTATAAAGGGGATTTCTTTCTTAATTTCCTTTTTAGTTTGTTTATAGCTGATGTACAAATATTCAACTGTTTTTTGTGAGCACTTGGAACTTTTGTCTTGAGGTAATCTTTAACCTTTAAAGCTTAAATCAAAACTATACTCTGAACTTATGTGTGTGTGTATATATATATATTAATTAGTAAAGTACCTCTGCTTTGAGTATTATGTTTTTTTAAAGAATTATCTATGTGAAATAAAATTGACAACTAGTAACTCAAAAGGTCGTATGGGCAATTTAGGTGGCAGTGAGTTTAGGATAATGGTGGTAGAATAGTGTGGAAAAGGATAGTGAGAAATGGTAACACATCTTGAATATATCACTGAATTGTACATGTAGAAATTGTTGAAATGATGTATTTTGGATTTATATACTTTCACCAAAATAAAATTTAAAAAAAATTAAAGAAAGAAAGTAACCTGAAAATTAAGAGCTAATAATTACTGAATAGAGGGAATCAGTGTCTACAACCATTTGAAGCCAACTTCACCTACCTGACTTTGTATTTCTTTTACAGGACAGAAAATCAAAACTCTCCCTTGTTGCCTTAGGCCAGGTTCTCTAGAGGAGCAAAACCAGTGAAGCATATATATGTATATATATATAGAGAGAGATTCATTTCAAGGAAATGGCTGACACAGTTGTGGAGGCTGACAAGTCTCAAATCTGTTGGTAAGGCTGGCAGCTTCTCCTGATGCACATGGTTGCAGGGGGTGACGAACCTAAAATGAACAGGGAAAAATGGCAGGAAGCTGGATTATGGGGCTGTAGGAGCTGGCAACTTATAAAACCTGCAGGTCAGATGACAGGCTGCTGTCTCAGTTCCCAAGAACTTAAGGTCAGAGGGTGACTAGTCAGATGGAGAATCGAGAGCGAACTTTGCAAGAACATCCATATACCTTGGATGCAGGCCACATCCTTAAGGAAGTTCCCTTTTCAACTGATTGGCAGCTCACAACAGATCACACCACCGTGACACATCCATCAAACCTGCCAAAGCACTCAGAATTATGGTCTAGCAAAGCTGACACCTAACCTTAACCATCACAGTACACTCCTTGTCAACTTGTCACCTGTAAATCCCTAAATAATGCATAATCTCTAAATAAAAAAAAATATATAAAGTTATGTTGAACCTAACATGATAAAACTAACATGTGTAAAACCAAAATTGCACTAGCCTTGATTATATCTTATATCATATAATAAGTAATAGAGTAGGGAGGGAAGAAAACAAAAACATTTGAGATATATGTATACACATATATATATCATTTATCTATATTTACATATATATATATGTTCAAAGCTATGCCACTGGTACTCAAATACTAGCAGGGTCACCCATTGGTGACAGGTTCCAGCTGAGCTTCCAGACTAAGACAGACTAGGAAGAAGAACTCAACTTCTACTTCTGAAAAGAATTAGCCAGTGGAAATCTTATGAATAGCAGCTGAACATTGTCTGATATAGTGCCAGAAGATGAGCCCTTCAGGTTGAAAGGCACTAAAAATACAACTGGGGAAGAGCTGCCTCTTCAAAGTAGAGTCAACTTTAAAGACTTCAATACAATGAAGCTTTTGGGACCTTCATTAGCTGATGAGGCACAACTCAAAATGAGAAGAAACAGCTGTAAACATCCATTAACAATCAGAACCCAGAATGTACAAAGTATGAATCTAGGAAAATTGGAAATCATCAAAAATGAAATGGAACACATAAAGATTGGTATCCTAGGCATTAGTGAGCTGAAATGGACTGGTATTGGTCATTTTGAATTAGACAATCATATGGTCTAGTATCCTGGGAATGACAGCTTGAAGAGGAATGACGTTGGATTCATAGTCAAAAGGAACATCTCAAGATCTATCCTGAAGTATAGCGCTGTCAGTGATAGGATAATATTCATACACCTACAAGGAAGACCAGTTAATATGACTATTATTCAACTTTACCCACTAACCACTAAGGCCAAAGGTGAAGAAATTGAAGATTTTTGCCAACTTCGGCAGTCTGAAATTGATCGAACATGCAATCAGGATTCAATGATAATTACCGCCAATTGGAATGTGAAAGTTGGAAACAAAGAAGAAGGATTTGTAGTTGGAAAGTATGGCCTTGGTGCAAGAAATGATGCCAGAGATTGCATGACTGAATTTTGCAAAACTAACAACTTCTTCATTGCAAATATTTTTTTCACCAACATAAACGACGACTGTACACGTGGACCTCACCCGATGGAATACACAGGAATCAAATCGACTACATCTTTGGAAAGAGATGATGAAAAAGTTCAATATCATCAGTCAGAATGAGGCCAAGGGCTGACATCGGAACAAACCATCAATCGCTCATATGCAAGTTCAAATTGAAACTGAAGAAAATTTTTGTTGTTGTTGTTAGGTGCTGTCGAGTCAGTTCCAACTCATAGTGACCTTATGCACAACAGAATGAAACACTGCCCGGTCCTGAGCCATCCTTACAATTGTTGTTATGCTTGAGCTCATTGTTGCAGCCACTGTGTCAATCCATCTTGTTGAGGGTCTTCCTGTTTTCCACTGACCCTGTACTCTGCCAAACATGATGTCCGTCTCCAGGGACTGATCCCTCCTGACAACATCTCCAAATTATGGAATACGCTGTCTCGCCATCCTTGCTTCTAAGGAGCGTTCTGGTTGTACTTCTTCTAAGACAGATTTGTTCGTTCTTTTGGCAGTCCATGGTATATTCAATATTCTTCGCCAACACCACAATTCAAAGGCATCAGTGCTTCTTCGGGCTTCCTTATTCATTGTCCAGCTTTCACACGCACATGATGCTACTGAAAATACCATGGCTTGGGTCAGGCGCACCTCAGTGTTCAAGGTGATCTCTTTGCTCTTCAACACTTTAAAGAGGTCCTTTGCAGCAGATTTACCCAATGCAATGCGTCTTTTGATTTCTTGACTGCTGCTTCCATGGCTGTTGATTGTGGATCCAAGTAAAATGAAATCCTGGACAACTTCAATCTTTTCTCCGTTTATCAAGATGTTGCTCATTGATCCAGTCGTGAGGATTTTTATTTTCTTTATGTTGAGGTGCAATCCATACTGAAGGCTGTGATCTTTGATCTTCAGTAGTAAGTGCTTCAAGTCCTCTTCACTTTCAGCAAGCAAGGTTGTGTCATCTGAATAGCACAGGTTGTTAATGAGTCTTCCTCCAATCCTGATGCCCCGTTCTTCTTCATATAGTCCAGTTTCTCATATTATTTGCTCAGCATACAGATTGAGTAGCTATGATGAAAGAATACAACCTTGATGCACACCTTTCCTAACTTTAAACCAATCAGTATCCACTTGTTCTATCCTAATAACTGCCTTTTGATCTATGTAAAGTTTCCTCACGAGCACAATTAAGTGTTCTGGAATTCCCATTCTTCAAAATGTTATCCATAATTTGTTATGATGCACACAGTCGAATGCCTTTGCATAGTCAAAACACAGGAAAATGATGAAGTAAAAGAACTGAACAGAAGATTTCAAAGGGCGACTCAAGAAGAAAAAGTAAAGCATTATAATGACATGTGCAAAGAGCTGGAGATGGAAAACCAAAAGGGAAGAACACGCTCGGCGTTTCTCAAGGTGAAAGAACTGAAGAAAAAATTCAAGCTCGAGTTGTAATAGTGAAGGATTCCATGGGAAAAAATATTAAACGATGCAGGAAGCATCAAAAGAAAATGGAAAGAATACACAGAGTCATTATGCCAAAAAGAATTAGTCAAAGTTCAACCATTTCAAGAGGTGGCATATGATCAGGAACCGATGGTACAGAAGGAAGAAGTCCAAGCTACTCTGAAGGCATTGGTGAAAAACAAGGCTCCAGGAATTGATGGAATGCCAACTGAGGTGTTTCAAGAAAATCAGAACAAGTTAACGACAGCCAAAGTATGACCTTGAGTATATCCCACCTGAATTTAGACACAGTCTCTAGAATAGATTTGACACCTTGAACACAAACGACTAAAGACCAGATGAGTTGTGGAATGATATCAAGGACATCATACTGAAGAAAGCAAGAGGTCATTAAAAATACGGGAAAGAAAGAAAAGACCAAAATGAATATCAGAAGAGACTCTGAAACTTGCTCTTGAAAGTTGAGTAGCTAAAGCAAAAGGAAAAAATGATGAAGTAAAAGAGCTGAACAGAAGATTTCAAAGCAGGGCTTGAGAAGACAAAATTAAGTATTATGATGACATGTGCAAAGACCTGGAGATAGAAAACAAAAAGGGAAGAACACGTCCAGCATTTCTCAAGCTGAAAGAACAGAAGAAAAAATTCAAGCCTTGAATTGCAATACTGAAAGATTCTACAGGGAAAATATTAAACGATGCAGGAAGCATCAAAAGAAGATGGAAGGAATACACAAAATCACTATACCAAAAAGAATTGGTCAGTGTTCAACAATTTGAGGAGGTGATATATGATCAGGAACCAATGGTACTGAAGGAAAAAGTCCAAAATGCACTGAAGGCATTGGCAAAAAACAAGGCACCAGGAATTGACAGAATACCATTTGAGATGTTCAACAAATGGATGCTTGCTCATCTACGCCAAGAAACTTGGAAGACAGCTACGTGGCCAGCTAACTGAAGAGATCCATATTTATGCCTATTCCCAAGAATGGTGATTCAATTGAATGTAGAAATTATCCAACAATATCATTAATATCACATATAAGCAAAATTTTGCTGAAGATCATTCAAAAGCAGTTGCAGCTGTGTATCGACATGGAAATTCCAGAAATCCAAGATGAATTTAGAAGAGAACACAGAACCAGGGATATCATTGCTGATGTCAGATGGATTCTGGCTGAAAGCAGAGAATATCAGAAAGATGAAGGATTCTGGCTGAAAGCAGAGAGTATCAGAAAGATGTTTACCTGTGTGTTATTAACTATGCACAGGCATTTGTGTGGATCCTAACAAATTATGGGTAACATTGCAAAGAATGGGAATTCTGGAACACTTAATTGTGCTCCTGAGGAATCTGTACCTGGTTCAAGAGGCAGTCATGCAAACAGAACAAGGGGATGGTGCATGGTTTAAAGTCAAGAAAGGTGTAGGTCAGGGTTGTTTCCTTTCACCACTAACTATTCAATCTAAGTGCTACTACTGCTAACCAAAGGGTCTGCAGTTCGAATCCATCAGGCGCTCCTTGGAAACTCTATGGGGCAGTTCTACTCTGTCCTATAGGGTCGCTATGAGTCGGAATCGACTCGACAGCACTGGGTTTGGGATGCTGAGCAAATAATCGGAGAAGCTGGACTATATGAAGAAGAATGGGGCATCAGGATTAGAGGAAAACTTATTAACAACCTGCATAAGTACTGCGAGTCCTCTTCACTTTCAGCAAGCAAGGTTGTGCCATCTGCATAACGCAGGTTGTTAATGAGTCTTCCTCTAATCCTGATGACCCATTCTTCTTGCTTGCATGTGATACTAATGATATTGTTTGATAGTTCTGGAATTTTGTTGAATCACCTTTCTTAGGAGTAGGCATAAATATGGATCTTTTCCTGTCAGTTGGCCAGGCAGCTGTCTTCAAAAATGTCTTGGCATAAAAGAGTGAGCACTACCAGCATTGCATCCGTTGGTTGAAACATCTCAACTGGTATTCCGTCAATTCCTGGGGCCCTATTTTTTTTTGCCAGTTCCTTCATTGCAGCTTGGACATCTTCCTTCACTACCATTGGTTCTTGATCATATGCTACCTCCTAAATGGTGGAACGTCAACTGATTATTTTTTGTACAGTGACCCTGTGTTTTCCTTCCTTCCTCTTTAGAGGATTCCTTCATCATTGCAAAGAACCATTAGCTATAATTCCTTGTAGCCTAAAATGGGTTTATACTGAAATATATATATTTTTAAACTAATTTTTATTGTGCTTTAAGTGAAAATTTACAAACCAAGTCAGTCTCTTACACAAAAACCCATATACACCTTGCTACACACTCCCAATTACTCTCCCCCTAATGAGACAGCCTGCTCTCTCCCTCCACTCTCTCTTTTCATGTCCTTTTCGCCAGCTTCTAACCCCCTCCACCCTCTCCTCTCCCCTCCAGGCAGGAGACACCAACATAGTCTCACGTGTCCACCTGATCCAAGAAGCTCACTCCTCACCAGCAACCCTCTCCAACCAATTGTCCAGTCCAAGCCGTGTCTGAAGAGTTTGCTTCGGGAATGATTCCTGTCCTGGGGCAACAGAAGGTCTGGGGACCGTGACCACCGGGGTCCTTCCAGTCTCAGTCAGACCATTAAGTCTGGTCTTATGAGAAGTTGGGGTCTGCATCTCACTGCTCTCCTGCTCCCTCAGGGGTTCTCTGTTGTGTTCCCTGTCAGGGCAGTCATTGGTTGTAGTTGGGCACCATCTAGTTCTTCTGGTCTCAGGATGATGTAGTCGCTGGTTCATGTGGCCCTTTCTGTCTCTGGGGCTCGTAATCACCTTCTGACCTTGGTGTTCTTCATTCTCCTTTGATCCAGGTGGGTTGAGACCAATTGATGCATCTTAGATGGCTGCTTTCTAGTGTTTAAGACCCCAGACGCCACTCCTCAAAGTGGGATGCAGAATGTTTTCTTAATAGATTTTATTATGCCAATTGACTTAGATGTTCCCTGAAACCATGGTCCCCAGACCCCTGCCCCTGCAATGCTGGCCTTCGAAGCATTCAGTTTATTCAGGAAACTTCTTTGCTTTTGGTTTAGTCCAATTGTGCTGACCTCCCCAGAACTGTGTGCTGTCTTTCCCTTCACCTAAAGTAGTTCTTATCTACTATCTAATTAGTGAATACCCCCCTCCCACCCTCCCTCCCTCCCCCTGCTCGTGACCACAAAAGAATATTTTCTTCTCAGTTTAAACTATTTCTCAAGCTCGTATAATAGTGGTCTTATACAATATTTGTCCTTTTGCAACTGACTCATTTCACTCAGCATAATGCCTTCCAGGTTCCTCCATGTTATGAAATGTTTCACAGATTCGTCACTGTTCTTTATCGATGCTTAGTATTCTATTGTGCGAATATACCATAATTTATTCATCCATTCATCCATTGATGGGCACCTTGGTTGCTTCCATCTTTTTGATATTGTAAACAGTGCTGCAATAAACATGGGTGTGCATATGTCTGTTCTTGTAAAGGCTCTTATTTCTCTAGGATATATTCCAAGGAGTGGGATTGCTGAATCGTATGGTAGTTCTATTTCTAGCTTTTTAAGGAAGCACCAAATCGATTTCCAAAGTGGTTGTACCATTTGACTTTCCCACCAGAACTGTAGAAGTGTTCCAATCTCTCCACAGCCTCTCCAACATTTATTATTTTGTGTTTTTTGGATTAATGCCAGCCTTGTTGAAGTGAGATAAAATCTCATTGTAGTTTTGATCTGCATTTCTCTAATGGCTAATGATTGTGCACATTTCCTCATATATCTGTTAGCTACTTGAATGTCTTCTTTAGTAGTCTATTCATACCTTTTGCCCATTTTTTAATTGGGTTATTTGTCTTTTTGCAGTTGAGTTTTTGCAGTATTACGTAGATTTTAGAGATCAGGTGCTGATCAGAAATGTCATAGCTAAAACCTTTTTGTCAGTCTGTAGGTAATCTTTTTACTCTTTTGGTGAAGTCTTTGGATGAGCATAAGTGTTTGATTTTTAGGAGCTCCCATTTATCTAGTTTTCTTCTTTATAATGTTTTCTATACTGTTTATGCCATGTATTAGGGCTCCTAAAGTTGTCCATATTTTTTCTCCCATGATCTTTATCATTTTAGATTTTATATTTAGGTCTTTGATCCATTGTGAGTTAGTTTTTGTGCATGGAGTGAGGTATGGGTCTTGTTTCATTTTTTTGCAGATGGATATCCAGTTATGCCAGCACCATTTGTTAAAAAGACTATGTTTTCCCCATTTAACTGTTTTGGGGCCTTTGTCAAATATCAACCGCTCATATGTGGATGGATTTATGTCTGGGTTCTCAATTCTGTTCCATTGGACCATGTATCTGTTGTTGTACCAGTACCAGGCTGTTTTGACTACTGTGGCAGTATAATAGGTTCTAAACTCAGGTAAAGTAAGGCCTCCCACTTTGTTCTTCTTTTTCAGTAATGCCTTATTTATCCGGGGCCTCTTTCCCCTCCATATGAAATCGGTGATTTGTTTCTCCATCTCATTAAAGAATGTTGTTGGGATTTGGATGGGAATTGCATTAAATATATAGATCACTTTTGGTAGGACAGATATTTTTATAATGTTAAGTCTTCCTATCCACGAGCAAGGTATGTTCTTCCACTTATGTAGGTCCTTTTTAGTTTCTTGCAGAAGTGTACTGTAGTTTTCTTTGTATAAGTCTTTTACATCTCTGGTAAGATTTGCTCCTAAGTATTTTATGTTCTTGGGGGCTACTGTAAATGGCATTGATTTGGTGATTTCCTCTTCGATGTTCTTTTTGTTGGTGTAGAGGAATCCAACTGATTTTTGTATGTTTATCTTGTATCCTGATACTCTGCCGAACTCTTCTATTAGTTTCAGTAGTTTTGGGAGGATTTCTTATGGTTGTCTGTATATAACATCATGTCATCTACTATTATTTTGGAGCTGTTTGTCTCACTTTTCAATGCTGATAGAGTTTGTTTTATGTATCTTGCAGCCCTGTCATTGGGTGCATAAATATTTAATATGGTTATATCTTCTTGGTGTATTGTCCCTTTAATCATTATATAGTGTCCTTCCTTATCCTTTCTGATGGATTTAACTTTAAAGGCTATTTTGTCAGAAATTAATATTGCCACTCCTGCTCTTTCTTGATTGTTGTTTGCTTAATATATTTTCCATCCTTTGAGTTTTAGTTTGTTTGTGTCTCTAAGTCTAAGGTGTGTCTCTTGTAGGCAGCATATAGATGGAGCTTGTTTTTTAATCCGTTCTGCCCCTCTCTGTCTCTTTGTTGGTACATTTAGTCCGTTTACATTCAGGGTAATTATGGATAGGCATGATTTTAGTGCTATCATTTTGATGTCTTTTTTTGTGTGTTGAGAGCTTCCTTTTCCCACTTGATTTTATGTGCTGAGTAGATTTTCTTTTTATATTGTCCTTTCCTCATATTCGTTGTTGTTGATTTTGATTTTGCTGAGCCTGTATTTTTCCCTTGCATTTTATTTTGATGAGTAGGATAGTTTGTCTCCTTTGTAGTTACCTTATTATTTACCCCTATTTTTCTAAATTTATAACTAAATTTTATTTCTTTGTAACGCCATATCTTCCTCTCCATATGGATGATGTATGATTACATAGTCCCTCTTTATTATTTTAATGGTGTCTTCTTTTATATGAAAACATTGCTGTTGCCCTGTGTTGGGCTTTTTTTTTCTTTTAATATTGCCTTTTTTTTTTTTTTTTTTCAGATTTCCCTGCCTGGGTTGACTTCTGGTTGCACTGCCCAGTGTTCTAGTCTTGGGTAGATACCTGATACTATTGATTTTCTTACCAAAGAACTCCCTTTAGTATTTCTTGTAGTTTTGGTTTGGTTTTTACGAATTCCCTCAACTTGTGTTTATCTGGAAATGTCTTAATTTCATCTTCATATTTAAAAGACAGTTTTGATAGATATATGATTCTTGGCAGGCAACTTTTTTCCTTCAATTTTTTAAAGATGTCATCCCATTGTCTTCTTGCCCGCATGGTTTCTGCCAAGTAGCCTGAGCTCATTCTTATTGGCTCTGCCTTGTAGGTGACTTTTCTTTTATCCCTTGCTGCTCTTATAATTGTCTCCTTATCTTTGGTTTTGGCAAGCTTGATTATAATATGTCTTGGTGACTTTCTTTTCAGATCTACCTTATGTGGAGTTCAATGAGCATCTTGGATAGATATCTTCTCATCTTTCACAATATCAGGGAAGTTTTCTGCCAACAAATCTTCAACAATTTTCTCTGTATTTTCTGTTATCCCTCCCTCTTCTGGTAATCCAATCACTCGTAGGTTATTTCTCTTGATAGAGTCCCACATGATTCTTAAGGTTTCTTCATTTTTTTTTTAATTTTTTATCTGACTTTTCTTCAAATATATTAGTGCCAAGTGATTTATCTTTGAGTTTAGAAATTCTAGCTTCTACTTGCTCAGTTCTGCTCCTCTGACTTTCTATTGAGTTATCTAATTCTGTAATTTTATTGTTAATCTTCTGAATTTCTGATTGCTGTCTGTCTATGGATTTTTCCAGCTTATTAAACTTTTCATTATGTTCCTGAATAATCTTTCTGAGTTCTTCAGTTGCTTTATCTGTGTGTTCCTTGGCTTGTTCTGCATATTGCCTCATTTCCTTCCTGATGTCTTGAAGGGTTCTGTATATTAAACTTTTGTATTCTGCGTCTGGTAATTCCAGGAATGCGCTTTCATCTAAAAGATCTTTGGATTCTTTGTTTTGAGAGTCTGTTGAGGTGATCATAGCCTGTTTCTTTCTGTGACTTGATATTAACTGTTGTCTCTGCGCCATCTATAAGTTATTATATTAATTTATGCTTGGTTACTTTGTCGTAGCTGCTTCCTTTGTTTTGTTTTGGTATACCCCTATGGGTTGCTTGAGTGAGCTAGCTTGATTATTTTTGCCTTTGGAGCTCTGGTGTCCTGTCCCCAGCTGGCTAAAGCTGTTATCAGGTATATCAGTCTAGGAGTCCATTCAGTTTTCTTGTATGAAATTCAGCTCAGGTTTCTAGGTAGCTGATATGAAGTGTGTGGTACAAGCTCTGTCCTACAGTCTTAGAGGGGCAGGGGTGATTGGTGTATATACCCGTATCTGATTGCAGCAGGGGGTCACACTCTGGACAGGCAGGGGGCTGAGAACTGACCCCCAAGTGTCTCTGCGGAAAATGCATCTCTGTTCCCTAGAGCATGCTGGTGGGCTCTGCAGAGGGACCACGGGCACCCAAAGGTTTTGTTGTAAGGACTAGGAGGTACCAGTTATCCCTGGGCCCCTGTCGCGGGTGGCTTGGTGACCCAAGTCGAGCCACCAGTCCTTAGGTCCCTGTTGTGGATAGGTGAAAAACTAAGAGGACCTTGTTTAATAGGCAAAGCAATGTCAAACGTCAAACACCCACCTCTCCCGCGCACTCCTGAAATGGTTGGAGTTTGCCAACAAGGGCCTATTCTCCCAAAATAGGCCCACACAGGTCCACGCAGAAAGGAAAGGTGCTCAAGGTCCACGGACGGTTTATGCCTGGACATGAGCCACTTCTGTCCTGAGCTCCCCCAGTTAATGGAGCTAACAAATTATCTTTTTCCCCCAGTTAGAAATTTTTCATTCCACAAGGCCAGGAGGACGGCTCCAGGTGCTCACCAGTGTTTATTTCAGGCCTAGTGATTCAGCCGCTGATGCTGCGTTTGGGGTGGTGGGGGGCGTGGTAAAATATATGCAAGTACTTAACTTTTGCCGAGAGCGGCCTTCTGCTCAGATTCCGGAGGTGTGAGTGGGCTGTGTGGCTGGCTGCTTCTCCCTGAGGAAACTGAGGCCGAACACTAGTACCAGCCCCCTGCAGCCGCTGTCACCGCTGAAGCTGCTCCAGAAATGGTGCCTGAGGGCTTCCGTCGATTCAGGTCCAGCAATTCCTCTCTGCTTCTGAACAGTCTCTTCCTTCCCCTGCCCCTCAGTTCGTAGTCTAAGCTTGCCTTTGATGCTCAGGGCTCCCAGCTTGTCACAAATATACTCATTTCACTTATTTTTTCGTGTCTTTGTTGTAAAGAGGGCTCGATGGAAGCGTCTGTCTATTCTGCCATCCTGGCTCTGTCCCTATATTTTTTTTTTTCTGAAATGGATTTTTTATTCCACTTTGGGCTTCACTTAGTCTATAATCCAAACTACAACTGAAAACACTAGAAAGTTTTTCAATTTAAGACATTGTATATCAATTAATTCCCCCAAATTACATCTCATTGGACCAACCTAAAAACTTTCCTATCACCAAAACCAGAACCAAATCCATTGCCATTAAGTCAATTCTAAGTTATGGTAATCCCATGAGAGCTACAAAGAACTGTTACATTTTTGTTTGTTTGTTTGTTTTTGTCTGTAATCTTTACAGAAACAGATCACCAGCCCTTTCTTTGGTCATGTGCCTGGGGGAGTTCAAACTGCCATCCTTTAAGTTAGTAGTCAAGTACAAACTGCTTGCACACCCACGGATGGAATACAGATATATGGGTGGTTACTTACAGACCTGTGTGGGGGGTGAAGACCTGTATGTGGTTGAATGCAGTTCCTTACCAGTAAGATAAAGAACCATGTGTGGTTAAACATAGGCCATGTGTGATAAGACACATGCCAGAGTATGGTAAGATACAGCATCATGTGTAATTGGACATAAATCTGTGTGTAGTCAAATAGTCATATGGGTACTCAGATACAGACACATCTGTGGCTAGAAACAGATCTACATGCGGCCTCTTACAGATAAAAATGTGTGATTTGACCCAGGCCCAAGAGTGGTTAGATACAGATATGCGTGTGTGTTGAACACAGACCTATGCGTCATCTATATGTGCCCTGATAGGGATCTGCATGTGATCAAATAAAAACTCATGTGTCATAAGATACAGACACTTCTGTGATCAGATAAAGGTCCATGTGAGGTAGAGTACAACATGTGTGTTGTCAGATAAAGACCCATACGGTCAAGTGGAGACATGCGTATGGTTGGAGATACACCAGTATATGGTAATATATAAATCTTTGTATAGTCAGATACATGCGTGTTTGTTGCAAGATACACACCAAACCAAACCCACTACCAATGAGTCAATTCCAACTCATAGCAACAGTGTAAGACAGAGTAGAACTGCACCATAGAGTTTCCAAGGCTATAAATCTTTATGGAAGCAGATTGTCACATCTTGCTCCTGTGGAGTGGCTGGTGGGTTTGAACTGCCAATCCTTCAGTTAGGAGCTGAACACTTAACCACTGCACCACCAGGGTTCCTTTGTGGTAAGATACAGACCTATATATTATGGGATACAGACTCTCGTGTGGTCAAATACAGACCTATGTGTGGTTGTGTACAGAGTCTTGTGTGGTCAGATATGATAAAGACCCAAATGTGGTTGGACACAAGCCCACATGTGATTGGATACAGATCCATATATGGTTGAATCCAGACTAGTTTATTGTCAGGTACAGACCTCTGAATGGTTTGATGCAGACCTATGCATGGTTAGAAACAGACTCATGTGTTGCCAGATTGTTGTCAGACACAGGCCCTTATGGGTTTATATATTGACTTGTATGTGGTCTTATATGGATCCTCGTGTGTTCAAATGCACCCGTGTGTGACCTTATAAAGAGCCATAGTGGAGTAGTGGTTAATTTCCTATGGCTACTAACAAAAAGTCAGCAGTTCAGATCTACCAGCCACTCCTTGAAAACACTGTGGGGCAGTTCTACTCTGTCCTATAGGGTTGCTATGAGTTGAAATCGACTCAATGGCAATGGGTTTGATTTTGGTTTTTGGTGATCTTACACAGACCCATGTATGATCAGATACAGGTCTATGTGTGTTTGAATACATCTGTGCCCATGGCTTTGAGAATTGTGCACTAACTCATGCCGGCAAAAGACACTGAGTCCTTTCAGAACAGCTCACTAAAATGTGAAAAATGTAAATAAAAGAATTCCTTTTGGAAACAAGAAAAACAAAAGGTAAGTTCTATATACACTTTATGGAACAGATTACAAATTTTCATTGAGACTTATAAATTAAGCCTTCACAATGTCTCTTATTCTGGATAGGTAACCTAGACGTGATAACATTCCATCTTATCAAAATAGGAATTTAAAGCATGAAATTCTAAACGTAATTTCATAGGAAGTTTTTGAACCTTGCAAAATCATCTTAAGCTTTATCAAGAACAAAAATTTAGAAAGTACATAAAAATTGTTGAAATAGGAAATTACTGGAGATAATCACTACCAGATGGCACAGTGGTTCAGAGCTTGGCTGCTAACAAAAGGTCTGCAGTTTGAGTCTACCAGGTGCTCCTTGGAAATCCTGTGGGGTAGCTCTACTCTGTTCTGTAGGGTTGCCATGAATCAGAATCTACTCAACAGCAATATGTTTTGTTTCGTTTTGTTTTGATAACTACCATAGGGTCGCTATGAGTCAGAATCAGCTCAACGGCAGTGGGTTTTGGTTTGGCTTACCAGGTATAAATAACACTAAAAATATTTGATTACTGAAATAATAATGTGTTAGTGGCAAAGAAATAAACCAAACAGAAGAAAAAGTAGAAGATCAAAACTTTTAGATGTATGAAATAACATATTATCAGAGGAAATTTCAAATTAAACTACTGAAAATAATAAACTATGTTGGGATATTGAAAAATAAGAAAGCTATCATCAGATTTAAAAAAAAAATCTTAGATGAATGCATCACCTTTTTGCCTTCAGTATGGATTGCACCTCAACATAAAGAAAACAAAAATCCTCACAACTGGACCAATGAGCAACATCATGATAAACGAAGAAAAGATTGACGTTGTCAAGGATTTCATTTTACTTGGATCCACAACCGACAGCCATGGAAGCAGCAGTCAAGAAATCAAAAGACGCATTGCATTGGGTAAATTTGCTGCAAAGTACCTCTTCAAAGTGTTGAAGAGCAAAGATGTCACCCTGAAGACTAAGGTGTGCCTGACCCAAGCCATGGTATTTTCAATCACATCATATGCATGTGAAAGCTGGACAGTGAACAAGGAAGACCAAAGAAGAGTTGACGCCTTTGAATTGTGGTGTTGGTGAAGAATATTGAATATACCACGGACTGCAGAAAGAATGAACAAATCTGTTTTGGAAGAAGTGCGGCCAGAATGCTCCTTACAGGCAAGGATGGTGAGACTGCATCTCCTCACATACTTTGGACATATTGTCAGGAGGGATCAGTCCCTGGAGAAGGACATCATGCTTGGCAGAGTACAGGGTCAATGGAAAAGAGGAAGACCCTCAATGAGGTGGATTGACACGGTGGCTGCAACAATGAACTCAAGCATAACAATGATTGTAAGGATGGTGCAGCACTGGGCAGTGTTTCATTCTGTTATGCATAGGGTTGCTATGAGTTGGAACCAACTCGACAGCACCTAACAACAACAACAACAGCAAAGAAACCTGCTCCATTTGAGGAGGTAAAACAATTCTCAATTAGGAAAATAAGTGAGATTTAGTCATTTTTCTGCCTATCTGCCTTTCTCATTTGGATTCATCCTTCCTCATAAACCTTAATGTGCCAATTACTACAGGTAAAGTTACAGATATAAAATATCTTACAGATACAAAAATAAAAATATGTACTTCTAATATTAATAGGAGCTATCTCTGTATGGTATGCTATGATTTGTATTTTTATGTCTTATTTTGAATTGTATTATTCTGAAATCTGAAATGAGTACTATTAATTGTGAAAAATGATTAGATTTATTTAAGAAAGAGACATGAGAAAATCTTCCATTAACTAAAGTAAATTTCTGCTATTAACTGTAGCATAAGTCATAACATAGATATAAATCTATAGACTTGAAGAACCATTCTACACCAAAGAGGAACATATGTTTTCCTACGAAATGAAAATCTTAAAAATGTATTTGGAATAAAATTTATCAAAGCAAGTACCCTAATAAATGTTTTTCATCATGCATACGTTAGTTAAGGTGAGGAAATATTTACCCAAATTAAAAAAATATTACATACAGGTTGCTGGAATCAATTGAATGACAACGCATTTGGATTTTGTTGTGTTGTTGTTGTTGCTATTGTTGTTCTTTGTTTTGTTTTCCTAGAAGGAACAATTCTTTATTGAAAATAGGTGATGCATTTGCCTGTCACCTCAATTTCTTTTTCTGGTCCAAATCTTCTTCATGGCATTTTTGATCTCCACATTTCTCAGAGTATAGATCAAGGGGTTCAACATAGGGGTGAAAACTGTGTAAAACACAGCAAAAAATTTATCAATGGGTAGGGTGAATGGAGGTCTCACATACAGAAAAATACAAGGGACAAAAAACAGGACAACCACAGTTATGTGGGAACCACAGGTAGATAAGGCTTTGTGCCTCCCTTCCTGACTAAGGTTCTTCAGGGAGTGAAGAATGACTCCATAGGAGAAGAGTAACAGCATAAAGATGACCACACATATTACCCCATCATTGGCAATCACAGTGAGACCAATGACATAGATGTCAGTGCAGGCAAGTTTTAATAAGGGGTACATGTCACAGAAGAAGTGGTCAATGACATTGGGGCCACAGAAGGGAAGGTTGTAAACAAAAAGAAGGTGAGCTACAGCATGCACAAAACCTCCAACCCAGGTCACCAGCAGCAGCAGAACACGCACCTGTTGGTTCATGATGGTCATATAATGCAGGGGTTTGCAGATAGCCACATAGCGGTCATAAGCCAAGACCACCAGAAGTAAAATCTCAGCACCACCAAATAAGTGTTCTACAAAAAGCTGGGTCAGACAGGCTTGGAAGGAAATGGTTTTCTTCTCATAGAGTAAGTCTATAATCATATTTGGGGTAACTGTAGTAGAATAAACAGCATCCATAAATGATAAGTAGCCAAGAAAGACGTACATAGGGGCATCCAGTGATGGGCTGACCAACACAGTCACAACAATAAGTAGGTTGCCCATGAGTGTCACAATGTAGATCAGCAAAAACACAACAAATAATATTTTCTGACCCTGAAGACTCTGAGTGAGCCCCAAGAGGACAAACTCAGTCACATTTTTCACCTGTTCCATACGTTCCCCTGTGTCCTTATTTCAGAGTCCAGGACAAAGTTACCTGTAAATATATAGATGACAAGTGACTTTTGGAGGTCTCCAGATAACTTGTTTATTCATTCAGCAAATAGGCATTGTGATTTATTATGTTTCAACACTGTCCAATATTGTAAGAATATAAGGCTGATCAAAACACGGTCCATAACCTCTGTGAATTTATCGAATAATGAGAGACAAACAAGAAATTAGAAACATATGGGAAAAGAGCAGATTATGAAATAAATGGGGCTACCACATTAACTTGACGTCTGGAAGAAAATAAATTTGTATATATACAGTTAATACTATATATAAAAATAAATTATAAATACATGAAAGTTTTAACATAAAAATAAAGGAAGATTTACTTAATATTCACTTTCATATTAAAAATGAGATTATTTTCTACATTCTAGGAATGGCAGAATCTTTATAACTAATAACTTAAGTCTCCAATGGACATATTTCACAATTTCAAAAATTGGTACTGATAAGGTACAGTTGAGCAATAAAGCACTAAACACAAAGCTATGCATAATACTGTTATAAAACAAAACAAAAATAATAATAATATGAGGAAAGCACGGAAAGATACTTTTTTAAATTTAAACGGGTTATTTTTTGCTGGTGATGAATGTGCAGGAATGAAAAAGATGAGAGGAGAGATTCCAAGGAAAAAAGAAGACCATGTACATACACATACAAACTGTATCATAAATATCATCAATATTAACCAATCCTGCTACCTTTTAAAATAATCCTAGCAATGATATCCAGTTACTCTTGATATCTCTATTGACATTTACTTCAATATCTGACCTCATAATTCTGCTGGACCTGCCCATCACAATACATGGATTTTCTGTTTCTATGGCCAAACCCTCTGTGTATACACTAGATCCCACCCTCTTTGTCACTCTTCCTCCTGTAATTGTCTCCTCCATTTCCTACATTAACAATTTTCCTGCCTGTATTTGTATAATATACTATCATCATTGTTTAAATAATCTATCCTTAAACTCCTCTTCTTTCTCAAACAAGCAACCCAATTCTCTGTTCTTCTTTATGAAAACACCCTAGCTTCGCTAAATCTAACAATCAGTTTAAATCCTTTCTTACCCAACCTATCAGTCCTATGAATTGAAGTAATAACCTGCTTGCATAAGTATTGTCTCAGGTCCTTGAAGGTCACTCATTCAAGGTTCACAGACTTCCATCATTCTCCAGTTACTAACAGATTAACAAACAATGCTTCCAGAGCACTTCCATTGATCCTGTATATGACTTATAAGTCTCTGTCCTTTAAAATATTCCTCAAATGCTTGCCCTTGAAAGCAAGTTTCTAAGATACTGATGTTAGAGAAGGTGAATGCACTCTAGATCTTTATACTATGAAAATATTCAAATGATTATTACAGAATTAAGTCAACCTCCACATAGTTTATCAGTCGCAAAGGTTCTCTAATATGGCCGATTATCAGAATCACTTAGGAGAACTTTTAAATGACCACGACTCTCTAAATCACAATACCAATGTACTCTTGCATAATATAAACCCTTATGAAGACTCACGTATAGAAACATTTCTTGGGTTACCTGCAAAATGAAACAGTCTTTGGACCCAAGTTTTGAATTAGGGTGCCTTCTCCCTTGTCCTAAAAGACAACAATTTCATAGACTGATGCCATCTCTGTGGACACAGACAGTAAGATAGTACTTGCACCATTACCAGACCTAGAAATGTGTCTCTGTGGCCAGTTCTTTCCATATTTCAGGAAGTCTGTCTCATCTCAGACTTTCAGAAAATTGTTACCTTTTAAATAGCTGAGATTTTTAATACAAATACAAAAAATGTTATCTAACAAAAAGAAGTCTGAATCTTGATTACAATCAGAGAACCAACAACTCCATCACTGGCATAATTTGTCCTAAAACAAACAAATGTTAAATAAGTAGTATGAGGTTGAAAAATAAAAAGTAAATTTCATGGTAAAGAGAACTGTGAATTGTTTAGAGAAATATTTTCCAGGTTATAGTTTACAAGTGAAATACCTTGTACCTGATTTTGATTCTCAGGCCTTTATACTGGCCTGGCTTCATACAGCATAGTTAAACTACAGTCTGCCTGAAGGATGAAAAATAATTTCATGTTCATATTTTGTTATGCTTTGAGTCCATCATTTCAGTTCTTGAAAAACCCAGTCCTATAACTACTCATGTAAGTAAATACTCTCTGTGGTAAGGGTAACAGTCTTTGGACACTTTATTTGCATTTGAACTACAACAAATACTGTTGAGTCATTTAATTGGTGCATCTCGAAGTGTGACTCCTCTGTAATTAAACTCATTGGGACCTTAGTCACAATTGTGAGAGTAGATTCTGCATCTCCAGAGATGCTACAAGAATAATCACCCACATAGAACAGGATTTACAGGGCAGGTCCTTGGGGGAGAAAAATCACAAATGTAAAATCCATAGTCAAATCAACAAAAGGGAAGAGTCGAAGTTGGGAATAGTTTGAATATGTAAAAACTCTCTTAAGTTATGACTTTCAAAATAGGCAAAACTGTTGGACATGTAAGTTGGAGTTAAACCTTTGCAGATGACATCTGAATTCACTCCAAGAACACCAGAAAGTTGATTTCAGGACAAGTCATTTAAAACTTGATTCAAATTATATAAAGCAGGGTTCTCCCCTATTATGGATTGAATTGTGTTCCCCACAAAGATATGTTGAAGCCTGAATGCTATGCTTGTGAATGTGACCCTATAAACAGGGCCTATGAAGATGTTATCAGTAAGGTTAAAATGAGGGTATACTCGAGTAGGGTGGCTCCCACTAGTGTTCTTATAAAAGAGAAGATTCCCAGAGACAGAGACAGATGAAGCATTACAGGTGATGCTACAGTAGCAACCCATGAATTCCTGGGGTTTTTACTAGATGTTAGGAGATATGAGAACAGATCTCTGTCAAAGCCTCAGAAGGAATCAACACAGCTGACAACCTGATGCTGGACTTCAGCCTCCAGAAATTGTGAGACAATGAATTTCTGTTGATTGAAACCACCCACTTTGTACAATTTTGTTATGGTAACCCTAGGAAACTAATACATATCACCCTAGCAGTAAGAGTCTTGAGTTTCTCACAGAAAGAATTTCAGACAGGCAAGTTGGTAAAATCAGTGATGAACATGAAAAAAAAAAAAGTATAAAAGATTTGAAGGAATGGCTTGAAAATCTATGCATTCTAAGTCCTTATCATACAGCCCTTTCTGAGGAAAATATCACCAACTGTTTCTTTCTACGCAAAGTTTCAAGGAACTGTGCTCTTGCTGGAGGAGCAAATTCCATCACTTGGAAATATGCTTAAAGAGAAAGAAGTATAGTTGGAATTATAGACTTCCGGTTGCCTTATTGTATTTTCTCCCCCCTTACCTAATTATTAGACCTTATATTTTCAGGGAAATCAATAGTCCTAGATTAAAAAACATCACATTTCTCACCATCCCTTAAATATTGAAGTGGCCTATAAGATACTAGTTATGTAATTAATTGAGACATGCAAGAAGTGACATGATTCAACTGAAAGCCAAACTCCCTTTTGCCCTTTGCCCTTGATACTTTTCTAGATCTCAGATAAATTGCCCAGAGCTCCAAAAACCACCCTGTGACCATGATCATACCATAAGAATGGAAATCAAGAGATCTGAGGTGAGTGTCCTTCTACTGTGGTCTTTTTTTCAAGATTTCTTAGGCTATTTGGGGCCCTTGGCAGTTTCATGTTATTTGAGGATTGATTTTTCCATTTCTGTATAAAAGGCTTTTGGGATTATGAGGGAGATTTCCTTGAATTTGGAAACCCTGGTGGCATAGTAGTTAAGTGTTATGGCTGCTAACCAAAGGGTTGGCAGTTCGAAATTGCCAGGGGCTCTTTGGAAACTCTATGGGGCAGTTCTACTCTGTCATACAGGGTTCCTATGAGTTGGAATCCACTTGATGGCACTGGGTTTGTGTATTTTTGTTTGTTTTAATCTATCTTATTCATTACATCACAATGATAGGATTTGCAACACATAGAGAAATCACATAAAATGGCAGACAATCACACAATACTGGGACTCATGGCCCAGCTAAGTTGACAAGTATTTTGGAGGGACACAATTCAATCCATGACAGATGCTATTGTAAAGGGGATTTATTTTCTTAATTTCCTTTTTCATTGCTGATATAGAAACAACATATTCTTGTGAGCACAAGAAATTTTGCCCTGAGATAATCTTTAAATCTTAAACCAAAAATATTCCCTGAAGTCTTCTTTGAACCAAAAAAGAGATTATTTTAATCAATAAATTACCTCTGCTTTGAGTATTGTGCTCTTTTAAAGAATTATCTGTGCGATATCAAATTTACAACCAGCAACTCAAAACACTAGATGGGAAACACAGGCAGCAGTTAGTTTAACATAATTGTCATGGAATATGTGGAAAAGGATAACTATGGAGAATGGCAGCACAATTCAAAGAATGTAATCAATGTCATTGAAATGTACTTGGAGAAATTGTTGAAATACTGTATTTTGGCTCTGTATATTTTCCTCAAAAAAATTATTTAATTAAATACAAGAGCCAGTAATTGCTGAGCAGAAGAAATCAGTGTCCATAAACATTTGGGACCAATTTCAGTCAACCTGGGCTGTATTTCTTTTACAAGATAGAAAATCAAAACCCTATCTTGTTAATGTCACAATTCTTTCAAATCTTTGTTACTAGCAGTCGAAAACCATCTTAATTACATTTCTCAATGTCTCCTGAAGGATTTTATGGTATATTCCAGTTCTCCTTAAGGATCCTCAGTCTTGACAGCACTGAAATTTGTTACATACATTGTAATAGTTCTTGCATGTTTCCATGGCTAATAAATCCAAAAGGTCAAACATTACACGAGTGTGTCTATTTACCACCAAAAGCACCTAGCTTAAATTTTTTAAATATTTCATATAATTTTATTAGTCAATGTTCATAAAAGCGTGATTTAAATTGACAATGTCCTATATTTCTTTGTGACGAACATTATAGAAATAAATATTTTTATATTGGAATATAATTATAGATATAAATTTCATTTTGGAATCCATTTTAAGGAATTAATAAGAAATATATTCACTACAACTTATACTGCAATAAAATATGTATATAATCATCTCTTAACATTGCTGTTGTTATTGTTAGGTGCCGTCAGGTTGGTTCTGACTCATAGCGACCCTATGCACAACAGAACCAAATGTTGCCCAGTTCCGTGCCATCCTTACAATTGTTGTTATGCTTGAGCCCATTGTTGCAGCCACTGTGTCAACCTACCTAGTTGAGGGTCTTCCTCTTTTCCACTGGCCCTGTACTTTGCCAAGCATGATGGCCTTCCCCAGGGACTGATTCCTTCTGAAAACATGTCCAAAGTATGTAAGATGCAGTCTCACCATCCTTGCTTCTAAGGAGCATTATGGTTGTTCTTCTTCCAAGACAGATTTGTTCATTCTTTTGGCAGTCCGTGGTATATTCAATATTCTTTGCCAACACCACAATTTAAAGGTGTCAACTCTTCTTCTTGTACTACTGAGGGGGCTTGCATATTGCTGTGATGCTGGAAGCTATGCCACTGGTATTCAGATACTAGCAGGATGCATGGATGACAGGCTTCAGCTGAGCTTCCAGACTAAGACAGACTAGGAAGATGGACCTGGCAGTCTACTTCTGAAAAGAATTAGCCAGTGAAAACCTTACGAATAGCAGCAGAACGTTGTCTCCTAACATTAAATCTGACAATAAAACACAGAAACACATAAAAGTGTCAGGGATATTCCTTAGTTGTCTTTGTGCTTTCTGTTTCTTTCACAATGTCTGGGACATAAATAGACAACGGACCATGAACATAAATAGACAGACATAGAATTCACTCCATAACCTTTGTAAATTATTTGTGTTCAGTCTTTTCGCCATTTCTTTCATTTCTTCTACTTTTTTTTTTAATCCTCTACACTAACACACTATTTCAGTGATCGAAGATTTTTAACGTGTATTTATATTATCTGGTAGCAATAATCTTCCCTATTGCTTACCCATTTAAAATGGTTTTTTTTTGCAATTTCCAATATTAATTCTTCTTGACAAATCTTAAAGTCATTTTATAAGGCTCAGAAATTCCTAAAAAATTATATTTAGAATTTCATGTCTTGAAATACCTCTACTGAAAAAAAGAGTATATCATAATAATCTGGATTTCTCATACTGAATAAGCAGCATATTGTGAAGTCTTGATTTAAAAATCTCTATAAAACATGTAGTTGGTTCCACAGAGTGTACATACAACTTGCCTTTCTGTTTTCTGATTTACAAAGGGAATTCTCTTATTTACATTTGATTCACACTTTCAATGAGTTGATCTGAAAAGATTCAGTGTTTTTTGCTAGCATGAGTTACTGCACAATCCTCAAAACTAAAGACACAGGTGTGTACCAAACACACATAGACTTGTATCAGTCTACACATGGGTCTAAGGTCACACAGGGATCTATATATAAACACACAAGTGTCTGTATCTGAGCACACAGGGGTCTATACCTGATCACATATGAGTCAATATGTGAACACATAAGAGTCTAAGACTGACAAACCGTTAAGTCTGTGTCTAACCACACACAGGTCTTTATCCAACCATTCAGATATCTATCTACCATAACCAGGTCTGTGTCCACCACAAACAATTTTCTATCTGTTTACACGTGATTAATCTTTTAAAAAAATTTTTACTGTGCTTTAGCTGAAAGTTTACAGCATGAATTAGTTTCTCACTCAAATTTTATACGTAAATCATTTTGTGTCCTTGGTTGTAATTCCCACAAAGTGTCAACCCTCTCCCTCCTTTGCATTATACCCTGGGTACCCCTCGTCCATTCCTACACTTTTCTAGTCCCTTCCTGCCTTCTCATCTTTGCTTTTGGGGCAGGGCGGTTACCCATTTAATCTCCTGCAATTGACTGAACGAAGAAGGATGTTCCTCACATGTGTTACTCTTTGTTTTATAGATGTGTCTAGCCTTTGACTGAAACATGGACTTCAGGAGTGGCTTCAGCTCTGAGTCAGGAGGGTGTCTGGGGGCCATAGTCTTGGGGGTTCCTCAAGTCTCTGTCAGACCAGTAAGTCTGGTCTTTTTTTGTGAATTTCAATTTTGCTCTACATTTTTCGCCCACTCTGTCTGGGACCCTCTATTGTGATCTTTGTCAGAGCAGCCGGTAGTGGTAGCCAGGCACCAGCTAATTATTCTGGGCTTAGCCTGGTGGAGGCTGTGGTTCTTTGGTCCTTTGGACTAATATTGTCCTTATGTCTTTGGTTTTCTTCAATCTCCTCTGCTCCACACAGGATGGGATCAGCAGATGTATCTTAGAGGGAGCTCACAAGCTTTTAGGACCCCAGATGCCACTACTCAGCAAAGTAGGATTTTAAACCTTTTGTTTATGAATTATTTTATGCCAGTTGTGCTACATGTCCCCAGAGATCATGGCCTCCAGCCCTCAACCCCAGTAACTCTGTCCCTCGAGGTGTTTGGGTTTGTCTAGGAAGCTTCTAAGACTTTGCCTTGGTCAAGAAGTACTGACTTCCCATGTATTGTGTGTTGTCTTCCCCATCACCAAAGTTAGCACTTGCCTACTGTCTAGTTAGTGGTTCTCTCAACACATCCCTCCCCTCCCTCGTAATCATCAGATTGGTTTTTCTGCGTGTGTATAAAACTTTTCTCTAGTGGTCTCACACAATAGTCATCCTTTAGTGATTGACTAATTTCGCTCAGCATAATGTACTCCAGATTCATCCATGTTGTGCAATGTTTTGAGGATTTATCTTTTTTCTTTATTATTATGTAGTATGCATATGTACCATAATTTGTGTGATGGGCACATAGGTTGCTTCCATTTTTTTCTGTTATGAATAATGCTACAATGAACATTAGTGTGCATATGTTTATTCTTGTGACAGTTCTTATTTCTCTAGGATATATTCCTAGGAATGGGATTACTGGATTGTATGGTATTTTATTTCTAGCATTTCAAGGAGTCACCATATTTTACATTTCCACCAGTAGTGCATAAGAGAGCCAATCTCCCCACGACCTCTCCAACATTTGTCATTTTCTGTTTTATTTTTATGAGTTCCAGTAATGTCCGGGCGACACGATATCTCTTTGTAGTTTTGATTTGCATTTCCCTAATGGCTAGTGAACAATGAAGTAAAGCAGTTGAACACACAATTTCAAAGGACTGCTTGAAAAGACAAAGTAAAGCATTACAAAATGCACAAAGACCTAGAGTTAGAAAAAGAAAAGGGAAGAACACACTCGTCATTTTTTAAGCTGAAAGAACTGAAGAAAAATTCAAGCCTTGAGTTGCAACATTAAAGTATGGGAAAATATTAAGTGATTCGGGAAGCATCAAAACAATGGAAGCAATATACAGAGTCACCATATTAAAAAGAATTTGTTGACATTCAACCATTTCAGGAGGTAGCATGTGATCAGGAATCAATGGTACTAAAGGAAGAGGTCCAAGCTGCACTGAAGGCACTGGCATAAAACAAGGCTCCAGGAATTGACAGAATACCAACTGAAATGTTTCAACAAATTCATGCAGCGCTGGAAGTCCACACTTGTTTATGCCAAGAAATTTGGAAGACAGCTACCTGGCCAACCAACTAGAAGAGATCCATATTTGTGATCATTTAAAAGAAATTATCGTTTGCAGAAATTATCAAAGAATATCATTAATACCACCCAGAAGTAAAATGTTGCTCAAGATTATTCAAAAACAGTTGCAGCAGTACATTGACAGGGAGCTTCCAGAAATTCAAGCACGATTTGGAGGATGAGGAACAAAGGATATCATTGCTGATGACAGATGAATCTTGGCTGAAACTAGAGAATGCCAGAAAGCTGTTTACTGTGTTTATTGACTATGCCAAAGTATCCAAATTATGGGTAACGTTAAGAAGAATGGGAATTCCAGAACGCTTAATTGTGCTCATGTGGAATATATATACAGACCAAGAGGCAGTCTTTCAAACAGAACAAAAGAATACTGTGTGGTTGAAAATCAGGAAAGGTGTAGGTCAGGTTTGTATCCTTTCACCATGCTTATTCAATCTGTATGCTGAACAAATAATCCAAGCAGCTAAACTATATGAAGAAGAACAGGCGGGCAACAGAATTGGAGGAGGACTCATTAACAACCTATGTTATGCAGATGACACAACCCTGCTTGCTAAAAGTGAAGAGGACTTGAAGTTCTTGAACACCAAAAACTATAGCTTTCAGTATAGATTAAACCTTAACATAAAGAAAATAAAAGCCTTCACAAGTGGACCAATAAACAACATCATGATAAACAGAGAAACAATTGAAGTTGTCAAGAAATTCATTTTACTTGCATCAACAATCAACAGCAATGGAAGCAGCAGTCAAGAAATCAAAGAGCATATTGCATTGGGCAAGTCTGCTGCAAAACACCTCTTTAAAGTGTGAAAGAGTAAAGATGTCACTTTAAGGACTAAGGTGTGCCTGACCGAACCATGGTGTTTTCAATTGCCTCATATGCGTGTGAAAACTAGACAATGAATAAGGATGTATGAAGAAAAGACATCTTTGAATTGTGCTGTTGATGAGGAATATTGCATATACCATATACCACGGACTGCCAGAAGAACGAACACATCTGTTTCTGAGTAAGCACAGCCAGAATGCTCCTTAGTACCAAGAATAGCAGGACTTCCTGTCAAATACTTTGGGCATGTTATCGGGGGGAGGAGTCACTGGAAAAGAACACCATACTTGGCAAAGCAGGGGGTCAGCAAAAAAGAGGAAGATCTTCAAGGCGATGGTTTGATACAGAGGTTACAACAATGGGCTCAAGCATAACAACTGTGAGGACAGCGTAGGACCGGCCAGTGTTTCTTTCTGTTGTACATAGGGTCACTATGTGTTGGAAATGACTGGAAGGCACCTAACAACAACAACAATGGCTAATGATTGTGAACATTTTCTCGTATGTCGTAGCTGCCTGAATATCTTCTTTGATGAAGTGTGTGTTCGTATCCTTTGCTCATTTTTCAATTGGATTTTTGTCTTTTTGTTGTTTTGGTGTTGAAGTATTCTATAGATTTGAGACATTAGAACCTTCTTGGATATGTCTTAGTCAAATTTTTTTTTTTTTCTCTGTGTGTTCTCTTGTTACCCCTTTGGTGAAGTCTTTTGATGAGCATAATTGTTTAATTTTTAGAAGATCCCAGTTATCTAACTTATTTTCTTGTGTGTGTCCATTGTAAGTAATGGTTTGCATTGTATTTATGCCATATAACAGGGCCCCTAGCATTTCCCTATTTTTTCTTCCATGATCTTTATCATTTAACTTTTTATATTTATGACTTCGATCCATTTTGAGTTAATTTTTGTGTATGGTGTGAAGTATGGGGTCCTGTTTCATTTTTTTACAGATGGATGTCCAGATTTGCCAGCACCATGTTTTGAAAAGTCTTTTTCTTATTTAATGGATTTTAGTCCTTTGTCAAAGATCAACTGACAATTGGTGGAATGATTTACCTCTGGGTTCTTGATTGTGTTCGTTTGGCCTATGCATCTGTCATTTTACCAGTACAAGGTTGTTTTCACTACTGTGGCTATATAGTAAGCTCTGATATCAGGTAGTGTGAGGCCTTCCTACTTTGTTCTTTTTCTTCAATAATGCCTTTTTTATCTGGGACACTTTCTTTTCCATTTAAAGAGATTTGTTTATCCATCTTGTTAAAGAATGCTGTTGGTATTTGGATTGGGATTGCATTATATCTGTAGATCTCTTCGGTAAAATTGACATTTTCTCAATGTTGACTCCTCCTATTCATGAGCATGGTATGTTATTTTCCATTTATGTAGGTCTCTTTTGGATTCTTGTTGTAGTGTTCTGAATTTTTCTTTGTATAGGTCTTTTACGTTCCTGGTTAGATTTATACCTAAGTATTTTATCTTTTTAGGGGCTATTATAAATGGTATTGTTTTCCTGATTTCCTTTACAAAGCTCTCTTTGTTTATGTATATGAATCCAAATGATTTGTATACGTTGATCTTGTATCCCACTACTCTGCTGTATCTTTGTACTAGTTCCAGGAGTTTTTTTGTTTTTTTTTTTTTCTTGTATGTGTGTGTGTTTGTGGAATATTTGGGGTTTTCTATGTGTAAGATCATATCATCAGCAAATAGGGATAGTTTTATTTCTTCCTTCCCAATTTGGAGAGCCTTTATTTCTTTTTCTTACCTTATGTTAAATAAGAGTACCAATAAAGCACATCATTGTCTTCTTCCCATTCTTAGGGTGAATGCTTTCAGCCTCTCTCCATTGAGAATGACACTGGATGATAATTTTGTATGTTGTTGTTAGGTGCCATCTATTTGGCTTAAATTCATAGCGACCCTATGTACAACAGAAAGAAATATTACTCAGTCCTGCACCATCCTCACAATCATTGTTATGCTTAAGCCTACTGTTGCAGCCATTGTATCAATCCATCTCTTTGAAGTTCTTCTTCTTTTTCACTGATGGTCTACTTTACCAAGTATGATGTTCTTCTCAAGGGAACAATCCCTCCTGATAACATGTTCAAATTATGTGAGACATAATCTCACCATCGTTGTCTCTAAGGAGCATTTTGGTTGTGCTCTTTCCAAGATAGACTTGTTCATTTCTCTGGCAGTTCATAGTATATTCAATATTCTTTGCCAACACCAAATTCAAAAGTGTCAGTTCTTCTCCGTCTTCCTTATTCATCCTCCAGCTTTCACATGCATATGAGGAGATTGAAAACACAATGACTTGGGTCCGGCACACCTTAGTCTTCAAGGTGACATCTCTGCTTTTGAACATTTTGAAGAGGTTTCTTGCACCAGATTTGCCCAGTGCAATGGGTTTTTGGATTTCTTGCCTGTTGCTTCCATAGGTGTCGATTGTGGATCCAAGTAAAAAGGATTCCTTGACAACTTCAATCTTTTCTTCGTTTATCATGATGCTGCTTATTGGTCCACTTGTGAGGGTTTTTGTTTTCTTTATGTCGAAGTGTAAATCCATACTGAAGGTTGTGGTTATTGATCTTAATTAGTAAGTGCTTCAAGTCCTCTTCACTTTCAGCAAGCACGTTTGTGTCATCTGCATAACCCAGGTTGTTAATAAGTCTTCCTCCAATCCTAATGCCACATTCTTCTTCATATGGACCAGTTTCTTGGATTATTTGCCCAGCATGCAGATTAAATAGGTATGGTGAAAGGATACAACCCTGACACACGCCTTTCCTGAATTTAAACCATGCAGTATCTCTTTGTTCTGTTCAAAAGACTGCCTCTTGATCCACGTACAGATTCCTCAAGAGCACAATTAAGTGTTTTGGAAGTCCCATTTTTCACAATGCTATCCATAATGTGTTATGATCCACACAGTCGAATGTCTTTGCATAGTCAATAAAAGCCAGGCAAGCATCTTTCTGATATTCATTGCTTTCAGCCAGGATCCATCTGACATCAGCATTGATAATCCTCATTCTATGTCCTCTTCTGAATCTAGGTTGAATATCTGACAGTTCCCTGTTGATGTACTGCTGTAGCCACTTTTGAATGATCTTCAGCAAAATTTTACATGCATGTAATAATGATGACATTGTTCGATAATTTACACATTTAGTTGGGTCACTTCTCTTGGGAATGGGCACAAATACGGATCTCTTCCAGTCAGATGGCCAAGTAGCAGTCTTTCAAATTTCTTGGCATAGACAAGTGAGCACTTCCAGTGCTGCATCCATCTGTTGAAACATCTCAACTGGCATTCTGTCAATTCCTAGAGCTTTGTTTGTCGCCGATGCCTTCAGTGCAACTTTCTCCTCTTCCTTCAGTACCATAGGTTACCTCCTGAAATGCTTAAACATTGACCAATTCTTTTTGGTATAGCGACTCTGTGTATTTTTTTTTTTTTTTTCATCTTGTTTTGATGCTTCCTGGGTTGTTTACTATTTTCCCTGTAGACTCTTTTACTGTTGCAACAAGGATCTTGAATTTTCTCTTGAGTTCTTTCAGCTTGAGAAATGCAGAACATGTTCTTCTCTTTTGGACAAACTCTTTGCACATACCCTTATAATACTTTAGTTTGTCTTCTCAAGCTGCTATTTTAAATCTTCTGATCAGCAATTTTACTGGTTTTGTATAGCCCCCCCAAAAAATATAGGTGCTTTTTAATATATTCAGGAATTTCCCATCTATTCCTATTCTATTGAGAATTTTGGGTTTTTTTTTTTTTCCTTTTTTTAAATCAGGACTTTGTGTTGGATTTTATCAAATCCTTTTCCACTTTGAATGACATAATTATGTGATTCTTTCCTCTTGTTTTATTTATGTGGTAGATTACATTGTTTGATTTTCTAACGTTGAACTACCTTTGCATACCTAGTATGAGTCCTGCGTGGTTGTGGTTTTTTTTTTTTTGTTTTGTTTTGTTTTTTTATGATGCTGTATTCTATTGAGTAGAATTTTTTCATGTATATTCATGAGATTTTTTTTTTTTATGTGTTTTGGGTCAGTTCCTACCCATAAACCAAAAAAAAAAAAAAAAGCCATTGCTGTGGAGTTGATTCTGACTCATAGTGACCCTACAGGACAGAGTAGAACTGCTCCATGGTTTACAAGGAACTCCTAGTGGATTCGAAGTGCTGCCGTTTAGTTAGCAGCCATAGCACTTAACAACTACAACACCAGGATTTTCATTGTGACTCATAGGGACTCTGTTTACAACAGATCCTCACAATCCTTGCTATGCTTGAGCTCATTGTTGCAGCCACTGTGTCAATTCACCTCATTGAGGGTCTTCCTCTTTTCTGCGGACCTTCTACTTTACAAAGCATCATGTCTTTCTCCAGGGACTGATTCTCCCTGATAACATATCCAAAGAATGTGAGATGTAGTTTTGCCATCCTTGCTTCCAAGGAGCATTCAGGTTGTGCTTCTTCCAAGGAGCATTCAGGTTGTGCTTCTTCCAAGACAGATTTGTTCATTCTTTTGTTAGTCCATGGAACATTTCAAAGAATGGGACTTCCAGAATACTTGATTGTGTTCATGAGGAATCTGTACATGGATAAAGAGGCAGTCTTTTGAACAGAACAAGGGGACACTGCATGGTTTAAACTCAAGAAAGATGCATATCAGCGTTGTATCCTTTCACCGTATTCAATCTGCATGCTGGGCAAATAATCCAAGACACTGGACTACATGAAGAAGAGTGTGGCATTAGCATTGGAGGAAGACTTATTAACAACCTGCGTTATGCAGACGACACAAACTTGCTTGCTGAAAATGAAGAGAACTTGAAGAACTTGCTAATGAAGATCAAAGACCACACCCTTCAGTATGGATCATACCTCAACATAAAGAAAACAAAAATCCTCACAAGTGGACCAATAAGCAGCATCATGATAAATGGAGAAAAGATTGAAGTTGTCAAGGAACCCTTTCTACTTGGATCCACAATCAACATCCATGGAAACAGCAGTCAAGAAATGAAAAAAAACCATTAACATTGGGCAAATCCGGTGCAAGAAACCTCTTCAAAATGTTGAGAAGCAAAGATGTCACCTTGAAGACTAGGAGCGCCTAACCCAAGTCATGGAGTTTTCAATCGCTTCATATGCATGTGAAAGCTGGAGGATGAATAAGGAAGATGGAGAAGAATTGACACTTTTGAATTTGGTGGTGGCAAAGAATATTGAATATACCAGAGGAATGAACAAATCCGTCCTAGAAGAAGCACAACCAGAATGCTCCTTAGAAACAAGGATGGCGAGACTATGTCTCACATAATTTGAACATATTATCAGGAGGGATTGTTCCCTTGAGAAGAACATCACATTTGGTAAAGCAGAGGATCAGTAAAAAAGCAGAATACCCTCAACAAGATGGATTGACACAATGGTTGCAACAGTGGGCTTAAGCATAACAATGATCTTGAGGACGGGGCAGGGTTGGGCAATGTTTTCTTCTGTTTTATATAGGGTCACTATGAATTTAAGGAGAAACCCTGGTGGTGTAGTGGTTAAGTGCTAGGGCTGCTAACCAAAGGGTTAGCAGTTCGAGTCGGCCAGGCACTCCTTGGAAACTCTATGGGGCAGTTCTACTCTGTCCTATAGAGTCGCTATGAGTCGGAATCAACTCGATGGCACAAGGTTTGGTTTTGATTTGGTTATGAATTTAAGCCAACTACATGGCACCTAACAACAAAAACGTACGAAACCAACAAACAATGTCATTCTCAATGGAGAGAGGCTGAAAGCATTCACCCTGAGGCTGGGAACAAGACCATGATATGCTTTATTGCCACACTTATTTAACATATTGCTAGAAGTAACCTAGGGCAACAAAGTTAAGAAAAAGAAATAAGGGCATCCAAATTGGAAAGGAAGAAATAAAACTACCCCTATTTGCAGATATGGTCCTATACACAGAAAACCCTAAATATTCCACATACACACACACACACAAAAGGAAAAAAAACAAAACAAACAAACAAAAAAAAAACACTGGAACTAATAGAAAGATTCAACAGAGAAGCAGAATACAAGATCAACATAAAAAAATTATTTGGATTCGTATACACCAACAAAGAGAGCTTTGTAAAGGATATCAGGAAAACAATACCGTTTATCGTTGTTGTTGTTAGGTGCCATCGAGTCAGTTCTGATTCATAGCGATCCTATGCACAACAGAACAAAACACTGCCCGGTCCTGTGCCATCCTTACAATCGATGTTGTGCTTGAGCTCATTGTTGCAGCCACTGTGTCAATCTACCTCATTGAGGGTCTTCCACTTTTCCACTGACCCTGTACTCTGCCAAGTATGATGTCCTTCTCCAGGGACTAATCCGTCCTGACAACATGTCCAAAGTATGTAAGACCCAGTCTCGCCATCCTTGCTTCTAAGGAGCATTCTGGTTGTACTTCTTCTAAGACAGATTTGTTCATTCTTTTGGCAGTCTATGGTATATTCAATATTCTTCAGCAACACCACAATTCAAAGGTATCAACTCTTCTTCAGTCTTCCTTAATCATTGTCCAGCTTTCACATGCATATGATATGATTGAAAATACCATGGCTTGGGTCAGGCGCACCTTAGTCTTCAGGGTGACATCTTTGCTCTTCAACACGTTGAAGAGGTCCTTTGCAGCAGATTTGCCCAATGCAATGCATCTTTTGATTTCTTGACTGCTGCTTCCATGGCTGTTGATTGTGGATCCAAGTAAAATGAAATCCTTGGCAACTTCAATCTTTTCTCCGTTTATCATGATGTTGGTCATTGGTCCAGTTGTGAGGATTTTTGTTTTCTTTATGTTGAGGTGTAATCCATACTGAAGGCTGTGGTCCTTGATCTTCATTAGTAAGTGCTTCAAGTCCTCTTCACATTCAGCAAGCAAGGTTGTGTCATCTGCATAACACAGGTTGTTAATGAGTCTTCCTCCAATCCTGATGCCCCGTTCCTCTTCGTATAGTCCAGCTTCTCGTATTATTTGTTCAGCATACAGATTGAATAGGTATGGTGAAAGAATACAATCCAGACGCACACCTTTCCTGACTTTAAACCATTCGCTATCCCCTCGTTCTGTCCGAACAACTGCCTCTTGATCTATGTAAAGGTTCCTCATGAGCACAATTAAGTGTTCTGGAATTCCCATTCTTCGCAGTGTTGTCCATAGTTTGTTACGATCCACACAGTCAAATGTTTTTGCATAATCAATAAAACACAGGTAAACATCCTTCTGGTATTCTCTGCTTTCAGCCTGGATCCATCTGACATCAGCAATGATATCCCTGGTTCCACGTCCTCTTCTGAAACCGGCCTGAATTTCTGTCAGTTCCCTGTCGATATACTGCTGCAGCCGTTTTTGAATGATCTTCAGCAGAATTTTGCTTGCGTGTGATAGTAATGATATTGTTCTATAATTTCCACATTCAGTTGGATCACCTTTCTTGGGAATAGGCATAAATATGGATCTCTTCCAATCAGTTTGCCAGGAAGCTGTCTTCCATATTTCTTGGCATAGACAAGTGAGCACCTACAGCGCTGCATCTGTTTGTTGAAACATCTCAATTGATATTCCATCAATTCCTGGAGCCTTGTTTTTCGCCATTGCCTTCAGAGCAGCTTGGACTTCTTCCTTCAGTACCATCAGCTCCTGATCATATGCCACGTATTGAAATGGTTGAATATCGACTAATTCTTTTTGGTATAATGACTGTGTATTCCTTGCATCTTTTTTTGATGCTTCCTGCATCATTTACTATTTTCCCCATGGAATCCTTTACTATTGCAACTTGAGGCTTGAATTACTTACTAAATATCCATATAATAATATTAGGAATAAAAGCAAGGTTACAAAATCGTGCATACGGTATGATTTATCAGTGAAAAGGGCCTGTTCTTCCATGCTCTTTGCCCCTCATGAAGCCAAACTAGGAGAGGCAGAAACCGTATCTTTGATCACATGTTCCTACAATATTAGGGGTAGTTAATATTCTATTTTAAGCTTGATTCAGAAAGAGAAAGGTTTACAAATATTTTATGATTGAGACCTCTGTCAAACAGAATAATATATTCTGATCTCTTTATTACCTAATAATCTGTATTCCCTTATTAAGGGATGTGAGAATGGAAAAAAGTATGAATTGTCAGCATCTTTCCTGACAATGAAATCATGTAAAATAATCCAGTGTTAATTTCTGTATTTTGTATTTGAGACTCATTTATTATGGATTGTTTCTAATTTTACATATGAAAGGGAATGTCTGTGATTCCATTAGAAAGCCATGAGACAATATAAGCAAGAAGGAGATAAAAAAAAAAAAAGAAAAACCATTGCCATCAAATCGATTCCAACTTATAATGACCCTATAGGACAGGGCAGAACTGTCCCATAGAGTTTCCAAGGAGTGCCTGGTGGTTTTGAACTGCCGACATTTTGCTTAGCAGCTGTAGCACTTAACCACTACACCACCAGGGTTTCCAGGAAGGAGATGGGGATGTTAAAAATAATAAAGCTATCATCAGATATTTTAAACTTTCAGGGAAGATGAATAGTTCATCTTTAGAAAATTATAACTCCAGACAAAGCGGCTCCACTTAAGGAAATAAGATCATTCTCTAATTGGAAAAATAAATATGACGTAGTCATTTGTCTGCCTATCTGCCTATCTATCATTTTGATTCCTTTTGTATATTTAGCCATCTTATGATCAATATGAATAGTAGAATGTTTCCAGAGTGGCACAAATGGCTACATGATCAAATACTAACAAAAAGCTTGGCAGTTCAAGCATAATCAGTGGTGCCTCAGAAAAATGTCCTGAAGATCTATTTATGAAAACTCAAAGGAGTATAATTCTACTATGTAACACATGAGGTCACCATAAGTCGAAAGTGACCCAACTATAACTGGATGATTAATATTCAAACTCTGAAGCCTCTTTCCTCTTCAACTGCAACATACTAAGCAAAAGAAGCAAAACTAAATACTTAAAATGCCTTACTGATACAAAAATAAGAATATGTAGTTTAAATGTTAACATGGGCTATCTCTGTGTGGAGAGGTGTCTTAGTCATCTAGTGCTGCTATAACAGAAATACCACAAGTGAATGGCTTTAACAAACAGAAGTTTATTCTCTCACAGTCTAGTAGGTTAGAAGTCCAAATTCAGGGTGCCAGCACAAGGCGAAGGCTTTCTCTCTGTGTTGGCTCTGGAGGAAGGTCCTTGTTATCAATCATCCCCTGGTCTAGGAGATTCTCAGTGCAGGGACCCAGGGTCCAAAGGACTTGTTCAGCTCCTGGCATTACTCTCTTGGTGTTGTGAGGACCCCTTGTCTCTCTATTGGCTTCTCTCTTCTATATCTCAAAAGGGATTGAGTCAAGAAAAGCCTAACCTTTTAAATTAAGTCCTGCTTCATTAATATAACTGCTTCTAAACCTGTCTCATTAACTTCCTAGAGGTAGGATTTATAGCACTTAGGAAAATCACATCGGATGATGAAATGGTGGACAATCACGCAATACTAGGAATCAAGGCATAGCCAAGATGACACACATTTTGCAGGGACACAATTAATTCCATGACAAAAACATTCAATCATGTTTTTTCATCTTATTTTATTATTGTGAAATCAGTAATGAGACCTATTAATTCTGAAAAACAATTGAATTGATTAAGAAAGAGACATGAGAAAATTTTCCATCAACTAAAATAAATTTCTGGTATTAACTTTAGCATAACTCATCACATGGAATATAAATCCATAGTCTCAAGAAAATGATTTTATACCCCCAAAAATTAACAAATATTTGCCAAGACATGAAAGTCTTAAAAATATATTTTGAACAAAACTAATCATTGGAAGTATACACATAATAAGTATTTTTAATCATTTATAACTTATTAAATGGGGAGAAAATTTTACCACAATTATAATTACACAGGGCATTTTTGAAGGAGCTGTTTTTCACTGAAAGTAGGTGATGCATTTGCCTCCAAGCTTATTTGCATTTTCTGGTCCAGAGCTTCTTCATGGCATTTTTCATCTCTGCATTTCTCAGAGTATAGATTAAGGGGTTCAACATAGGAGTGATGACAGTGTAAAACACAGTCAAAGATTTATCAATGGATAAGGTGGAAGGAGGTCTCACATACATAAAAATACAAGGGACAAAGCAGAGAAACACCACGGTGATGTGGGAGCCACAGGTGGATAAAGCTTTGCGCCTCCCTTCCTGACTAAGATTCTTGAGGGAGTGTAGAATGACTCCATAGGAGATGAGTAACAGCATAAAAATGACCATACATATTACCCCATCATTGGCAACCACAGTGAGACCAATGATATAGGTGTCAATGCAGGCAAGTTTTAATAAGGGGTACATGTCACAGATGAAGTGGTCTATGACATTGGGACCACAGAAGGGAAGATTGCAAACAAAGAGAAGCTGAACTACAGCATGCACAAAACCTCCAACCCAGGCCACCAAGAGCAGCAGAACACACACCTTTTGGTTCATTATGGTCGTATAATGCAGGGGTTTGCAGATAGCCAAATAACGATCATAGGCTATAACCACCAGAAGTAAAATCTCAGCACCACCGAATAGGTGTCCTACAAAAAGCTGAGTCATGCAAGCTCGGAAAGAAATGATTTTCTTCTCATAGAGTAAGTCTATAATCATGTTTGGGGTAACTGTAGTAGAATAAACAGCATCTGTAAAGGATAAGTAGCCAAGAAAGAAGTACATAGGGGCATCCAGGGTAGGGCTGATCACCACAGTCATGACAATGAGGAGGTTGCCCACCATTGTCACAATGTAGATGAGCAAGAACAAAACAAAAAATATTTTCTGACCATGGAGACTCTGAGTGAGGCCCAAGAGGACAAATTCAGTCACATTGTTCCTTTGCCCCATAAGTTCTTCTGTGTGTCCTTATTTCAGAGATCAGAAAAAATTAACCTGTAAATATAATGATTTTCAGTGATTTTTTTGAAGTCCCAAGCTGATTTGTTTATTCATTCAACAAATAGGCATTATGATTTATTATGTTTCAGCCCTGTCCCAGATGATAAGACTACAAGGCTGATTTATTAAAACATGGTCCCTGACCTCAGTGATTGTATAGACTAATGGAGAGACAAATTAGAAACGCACATGGGAAATGGAGAGATTATTAAATAATGGGACTGTCACACTGACTTTCATCTGGAAGAAAGTAAAATTGTACCTATAGGTAGTACCATAAAGAAAAATAAAATAGAAATTCAGTAAAGGTTTAATGTTAAAATGAAGTACAGTTTACTTTATATTTACTTTCAAGTCAGTAAAATAAATTATTTTCTATATTCTAGGAATGGAAGAATCTTCTTAACTAATAACTAAATTCCCAATTAAGCATATTTAATAATTTCAAAATTTTTTAAGTATTTTTGTTGATACAATAAACACAGTCCATAGATAAAAAATATCTTAGGGAAAATATGTACACTTTAGAGAACATACATAATATTCGTACCAAATGTAGATAAATAATTCCAACTAGTTAACCAGGAAAAGACAATCTAATGGCAAAGTGGGCAAATGATATAAACAAGCAATTAAAAGAAGAATACATACAAATGGCCAACAAACGTATGCTAGGATGCTGAAACTCATCTGTAAGTAGCGAAATGAAAAATCAAATAAGAGATGTCACTTTGCACCGATTAGATTGACAAAAAAGTTAAAAAAAAAAAGTATTAATTGCTATAACTGGCAAAAATAGAGAAAAGGGCTTTCTCTTCCATTGCTACTAAAAAATGTTAATTTTATAATATCTTTGGAATGAAATCTAGCCATCTCTGTTGAAAATAAAAACACATATACTTTTCATTACAACAATTACACATCTTAGATTCTATCCATAGGAAGCAAGGCATCAGTGCATAAGAATACACTCCTGGTATGTTTTTGTTGTATTATTTATAATGACATTAAATAACAAATATGAGAGAAAGATATTTAAGTGAATTCCAATCAATAGAGAAATAGTTGAATATATCTAAAGAAAAAATCAATTACATGGAATACATTCATTTGAATGAATGAATTAGAACTATGCTGGTATCATTAGAGAAATTCCCACAAGGTACTGTTGAGTAAAAAGGAAACGAACATAAAACTATCCATAATATATTATTATAGAATGAAAATAAAAATATAAATATATTAGCTAATAAATGTTTGTATATGATTATATGAGCATAAGAAAAATATGGAAGGAAACAGTTGTTGTTGTTGTTGTAGACAGTTTACATTTGTGCTGGTGCTGTATGTGAAAGAATGAAAATAATGAGAGGGCAGATTCCAAAAAGAAAAAGAAAACTGCACACATAGAGAAAAAAAGTCAAAATATTATTGATACGCACCCACATTTGTGTCTTCAAATAATCCTAGTAATGATATCCAGATGCTCTCTAAGTCTCTATTGACATTGACTTCAATCTCTGACCTCAAAATTCTATCTGACCTCCTTTTCACAATACACGGATTGTCCATGTTTCTAACTACGGCCAAGTCCCCTGCATGTGCACTAGGTCCCATAGTGTTTATCACACTCAAAACAGTGCTCCTGTAATTGTCTCCTCCATTTCTACATCATTAGTTTTCCTCTACAATTTGCATTTTTCTGTCTACATATTTATACAGCATAATATCTCCATTGCTTAAATAATCTATCCACCAACTCCACATCTCTTTCAAAAAAGCAACCCAATTCTCTCTTCTTCTTCATAAAAAACACTTTCACCTTTGCTAAATGTAATGGTTCATTGCACTCCTTTTCTTACCCAGCTTATTATTTCTATGGGTTGAAGTAATAGCTTTCTTGCATAATATCATCTTAGGTTCTTGAAAGTCAATCATTCAAGTTTTATGGATGCTACATCATTTTCTAAGAATTAAAGGATTAACAGCCAACGCTTCAGAACACTGCAATTGATCCTACAATGATATTTACAAATGTGTGCCCATTAAAATATCCCCCAAATAGTTACACTTTAATTAGTTTCTAAAAATACCAGTGTTCAAGAAAGTAAATGTAATATGGATCTTTATAGCATAAAATATCCAAAAGAGCATTACAGAACTGACTCAATATTCATATACTCTATTGATCATAAAGGATCTCCAACATGACTGATTATAAGAATCACATGGGAGAACTTTTAAAAGTCTATGACATTCCAAATCACACTACCAAAGTACTTTTGGATAATGTAAAGCCAAGTAAAGACATTCACGTATAAAAACACTTCCTGGTTTACCTGCATAATGAGGCAGTCATTCAGCACAAATTCTGGATTGTGGTGCCTTCTCCCTTGTCCTAAAAGATAATATCTTCATTCACTGATGCCTTCCCTGTGAACACAGAGAGTAAGATAGTACACGCACCATCTCCAGATCAAGGAATGCTTCCATATTACTATTTCCATGCTGCAAAAAGTCTGTCTCATCTCAGACTTTCAGAAAAATGGTACCTTCGAAACTGTTGGGATTTTCAAGATGGGTATCAAAAATGGCCTGTAACCAAAAGAAGCCTGAACCTTGATTGTAAAAACAAAAGTCAAACAACTAATATGAAGTTGTAAAAAAAGTCAATTCTGTGAAAGAAAAAAAATTATGAATTGTTTGAATATTTTACAGTTTGTGTTTTGGAAGTGAAATAGTGAAAAACCTTCACAACATTTTGATTCTCAAACTGTTATACTGGCCTGACTTCATACAGCATAGTTGAACTTTGGTTTGCCTGAAGGATGAAGAATAATTTCATATCCATATTTCATTATGCTTTGAGTTCATCATTTCAAGTCCTGAAAAAGCCAGTCATGTAAATACTCATGTAGACAAACACTCTCTGTGGTAAGGGCAAAAGTCTATGGACACTTTATATACATATGAACTACAAGACATATTGTTGAGTCATTCAATGGGTGCAACACCAAGGACGACTCTACCATAATTAAACTCATTGGGACCTTAATTATAATTCTAAGAGTAGATTCTGCATCTCCAGAGATGGCGCAAGGATAATCATCCACATAGAGCATGACTTACATGACCAGGTTCTTGGGGGAGAAAATCACCAAAGAACAATATGAGGGCAAGTCACCCAAATGGAAGAGGGCATGGTAGACAGAATTTGAATATGTAAAAATCATGAACTTCAAAATAGATAGTCCTTTGAGTATATAAGTTTAAGCTATACATATGTAGAATACATTTGAACTCACTCCCAGAGAACCATGAAAGTTATTTCAGAACAAGTCATTGAAAACTTGGTTCAAATGCATATAAACCACGGTTCTCACCTGTTATGGATTTAATTCTGTCCCCCAAAATGATATGTTGGAGTCCTAACCCCTGTGCCTGTGAATGTGACTCTGATTGTAAATATCTTCTATAAAGATGTTATCAATTAGGTTAAACTGAGGTCATACGGAAGAAAGGTGGGTCCTACAGGTATTCTTATAAATGAGCAGAAGATACACAGAAACAGAGAGATAGTTGAAGGATGCAGTGTGATGCTGCAGTTGCAAGCCCAGGAATGCCTGGAGGTACCAGAAGCTAGGAGAGAGGAGTAGAACAGATTCTCAGTCCAAGCCTCAGAAGGAATCAACATGTCACGCTGACTTTGGACTATGAGCCTTCAGAACTGTGAGACAATAAATTTCTGTTGTTAAAGCCACCTACTTTGTAGACTTTTGTTATGCAGCCCTAGGAAACGAATACATCACCGCAGCAATAAGAGTCTTGATTTTGTTACAGAAAGAGTTTCAGATAGATGAGTTGATAAAATATGTATAGAACATGGAAAAAAAAAGTATAAAACATTTAAAGGGATAACTTGAAAATGCATCTTTTCTAAGTCCTTATCATATAGGTTTTCTGAGGAAAATATTAACGCCCTGTGTTTCTACACAAAGTTTCAAAGAACTGTATTAGTGTGAGAGGAGGGAATTCTAGCACTTGGTAATGTGATAGAGAAGGAAGACTAGTAGATATTGTAGAGTTCTGATTGTTTTCTTCATATTTTGCCCCTTCAAAGTTATTCCAAACCAAATCCACTGCTGTCGAGTCAAGTCTGACTCATAGCAACCCTGTAGGACAGAGTGGAACTGCCCCCACAGTGTTTCCAAGGCATAAGTCTTTACAGAAGCTGTCACATCTTTCTCCCATGGACAAGTAGCTGAGTTTGAACCACTGGCCTCTCAGTTAGCAGTCAAGCACTTAAGCACTGGGCCATCAGGATTCTTTTCTACCTTATTATTAGATCCTACATTTTCAGGAAAAGCAATAGTTCCAGACTGAAAAAAATTACATTTCACAGCAACTTTTGATTATTAAGGTGGTCAATAGCATACAAACTAAGTCATTAGGCGGGACTTGCAGGAACTGAGATGATTCAACTGGAAGTGAAACTCCATTTTGACCTTCCTCCTTGATGCTTCTCTAGATCTCAGACAAGTTGTCCAGAGCTCCAACAGCCATCCTGTGACCATGATCATACCACAAGAATGGAAGTCAAGAGTTTGGGTGGTGAGAGTTCTCGAATTCTGCTTCTCTTTTTCAGGGATATTTAGACTATTTAGGACCCTTGGCAGTTTCATATAAATTTGAGGATTGATTTTTTTCCATTTCTGTAAAGAAGACTATAGAAACTCTGAGGGGGATTCCACTGAATTTATAGACTTTTGTAGGTAGTATTGATATCTTGACAATATTGAGTCTTCTGATACATGAGCATGAAATATCCTTCCATTTATTTAGATCATCTCTAAGTTCTTTTAGTACTGTTCTATAGTTTTCTGTATGTAAGTCTCTAACTTCCTCGGCTAAAGTTATTCATTGGAATTTTAATCTTTTATATGCTATTATAAAGGGGATTCTTGATTTTCTTTTTAAGTTGCTCATTGCTGATTTATAAAAAAATGACTGATTTTGTGAGCCCTCAAAATATTTCCCCTGGTAATCTTTAAACTTTAAACCTTAAACCAAAACTATCACCTAAGTCTTCTATGAACAACAACAACAAAAAGAAATTAAAAAATAGCTTATTTTAATTAGCAAAGTACCTCTGCTTTGAGGACTGTGCTCTTTTACAGAATTACTTATGTGAGATCATATTGGCAACCAGCAACTCAAAAGGTTAGACAGGAAACAGGCAGCAGCGAGTTTACGATAATGGCAGCGGGATAATGTGAAAAAGGATAGGGAGAATGGTAGCACAACTTGAAGAATGTATCCCATGTCCCCGAATTGTACATGTGAAAATTGTTGAAATAGTGTATGTTGGCTCTCTACACTTTCACCAAAATGAAAAAAAATTAAAAAATATAATAACCTGAAAGTTAACAGCTAGTAATTACTGAGCTGAAGGAATCAGTGTCTATAAGCATTTGGGACCAACTTCAGTCAACCTCTTCTGCACTTCTTTTACAGGACAGAAAATCAAAACTCTATCATGTTGCCTTAGGCTGGGTTATCTTGAGGAGCAAAACCAGTGAAGCATATCTACATAAACACAGAATCATATATATATATATATATATATATATATTTCAGAGAAATGGCTCACACAGTAGTGGAGGCTGGCAAGTCCCAAATCCGTTGGCCAGGCATCAGGCTGGAGGCTTCTCCTGACTCACATGGTTGAAGGGGCTGACAAACCCAAAATCAGCAGACCAGATGACAGCATACTATCTCACATCCCATGAACCAGAGATCAGAGGGTGACAAGTCAGAGGCAGGATCAAGAGGAAGAGAGCTTCGCCAGGACATCCTATATATTGGGTGAAGTCCATACCCTCAAGGAAACTCAATATTCAACTGATTGGCTGCTCACAATAGATCACATTGTAGATGATAATATCTGCTGAATCACTGAGAATCATGGCCTAGCAAAGTAGATACTTAACCTTAACCATCACAGGCCACCACTTGTCAACTTGGCACCTGTACACATCTCCTTAAACTATACATAACCTCTAAGCAAAGACAATTATAAAGCCATATTGCACTTGACATGATACAACTAACATGCATACAACCAAACGCACTAGCCCCAATTACATCTTATATTTTGTAAGTAACAGAATAAGGGAGGGAAGAAAACAAAGATAATTTCAAGACAGGGAGAGAAAGAAGAGCCCTGGTGGCCCAGTGGTGAAGAAATTGGCTGCTAACCAAAAAATCAGCAGTTCTAGTCAACCAGCCACTCCTTGGAAACCCTACAGGGGCAGTTCCACTCTGTCCTATAGGGTCACTATGAGTCAGAATCGAAGGCAACAAGGACATATATATATATATATATATATATATATATATACATGCACACATACACACACATATAACAAAACAAGGAAAACATACTAAAAGCAGTTATGGTCCTTGTTTCTGAAACAGCACCAACTATATATAGTAAGCTGGTCACATGGTCGTAGCTGGTATTTGAACTACTTTCTTCCACCACCCATTCTGTATTCTCTTTGCCCTCAGCAAGCACCTAGGCTGGTTGTTGTTCTTTGCTTGTTGGGGTGACCCAAGCCTTCCTTCCTGAAGTGTCTGGGCCATAAGTAGTCATGTCAGAATTGGGTTGCTGTAGATTTCCATTAATTTTCATCACAAAGCTTGGTACTACTACGACACACCCTAAAGAATCTCCTATATTTCGGACATACTGTTCTTTATCTCCATTATGTAATATCAATCTGATTTTCTCTTGGTAATCAGGATCAATCATACCAGCCAATATAACTCTCTTCTTTGCCTGTTGATTCAGAGGCATGAGGAACCCAAATTGGCTAGGCAGCATTCTTATCTCCCAGTTCGATGGAATCAATCAATGTTATCTCCCCAGGCGGGGGCATTTCTCCCTTTGGAACTAAGACCTCTAGACTTGCAGGGCAAGGGTCACAAAAACGGGAAGGCAAAATTTTGCAACTAGGGGTAATAGTGAGTAATACCGCTCCCATTTCCACCCCTTGATTCCAGGACCCGTGGATCTTGCCTTTGGGAGAAAGAGCACCAACTATATATAGTAAGCTGATTTACAGCATACACAGCCTCCTGGAGAACACTGGCCCAACCCTGCAAGGTATCGCCACATAGCTAGGACAATAATTGTGTTTTTAGAAGGCCATTCCTTCATCCTATCAAGCCAGCTGTTTCAGGATAATAGGAAACATGGTCAGGCCAGTGAATTCCCTGAGATGGGAATTCATGTTATTTGTTGTGAAGTAAGTTTCCTGATCTGAAGCAATGCTGTGTGGGATACCACGACAGTGGATAAGGCATTCTGTAAGTCCATGGACAGTAATTTTGGCAAAGAAAGCAAATCCATAATTTGGATTTTCTCTATCTTTTGAAAGAGTTTAAACAGCATTGGTTTATTTCTTCTCTAAATGTTTGTTTAGAATTCCCCAGTGAAGCCTTCTTGTCAAGCCTTTTTTTTTGGTGGGGGGGAGGTTTTTGATCACTGATTGGATATTTTCACTTGTTATGAGTCTGTTGAAACTATTTCCTTTTGAGTTGGTTTGGGTAGGTTGTGTGCTTCTAAGAGCTTGTCTATATCATCTAGGTTATCCAGTTTTCTGCTTATAGCTATTCATAATAGTTTCTCATATTTTTCTTTATTTCTGTTGGGTCAGTATTATAATGTTCCTTTTTTCATTTTTTATTTTTGATTATTTGCATCTTTTCTTTGTCAGTCTAGCTAAAGGTTTGTCAATTGTATCGATCTTTTCAAAGAGGCAATTCTGGTTTTATTGATTCTCTCTGTTGTTTTTCTGTTTTTGATTTTATTTATTTATGCTCTGGTCTTTGTAATTTCCTTTCTTCTTGTAGGTTGAGGCTCAGTTTACTGTTCTCTTTCTAGTTCCTGGAGTTGTCAAGTTAGTCTGTTAATTTGAGATCTTTCTTTTTCTTTTATGTAGGCATTTATTGCTCTAAGTTTCCCACTGAGTACTGCCTTTGTGGATTTGTGCTGCGAATTACTATTTTTACAGGGTATTGTATGAAGTGTCTGGAATTTTGATAGGAAAAATAGAAATTTTGAAAATTTTTATTTGGGACACATACATCCCAGTGGACTCCGGTGGGACTCTGGGGGTGGAATTAGTGGGACAAAGTATGTCCCTTGGGACTGTAAAGGTAGGCTTATGGTATGAGGCAAGAAAAAAAATCTATACTATCAAAAAATTCAGAAACTCGCAAGGATTTGGCATGCTTCCATTCATGAAAACACATGGTATCAAAAGAAAAAAAAAAACTCATATCAGAAAATAATTGTTTAATTAAAGGGTTAACTCAGTTAGGGCAGGTCCCACTGTCAAACCTGACTCACGTAAAATAGCAATTGTTGTAATCTTCAAGGATCTTGGGTCTTTCTTCACAAATTTTTTCCTTACAGTTGTGGTAAAAGTGTTCTCTGGGCACTACGTGTGGGTGGGTCTGTGGGCACAACCTGATAAGTCTACACTGATATGACAATTTCCTTAAGTGTTTGGGTACCTTCTTCTACAATATACCAAGGCAGGTATGATCTTTAAACTTGATTTACCCAGTGGGCCAAATCCATGCTTTAGTGAACCAACAAAATAAACTACTAGATCCTTTTCTAACCTTTCGAACTAAAACACTGAGTAAAGAATCTGTGCTTAGTGGGCCCATATCAATAAACTCAGACCTGATAACAACTTTATATCCCTTGCGTCATTATCCCACACCCTTAATAGCCATCCCACTCATATTTCCCAGGTTTCTGTTTGTATATATTGTAAAAATCAAGCAGTTCATTTGGAGTGTACTGTACCTCCTCCTGGGTCATACTTCGTAATTCATCTTTTGGGGCTTGCTGGAACTTAAGTCTAAATATAGATCTAGAAAAAAAAAGAGGAGTAGGGGTGAGTCCTGGGGACATTAAGCAATGACTTTTAAGGCATCTACCTCAGGTGATGGCCTAGGTAATGCCCCAAGCCCTGCCCCAGCCTTCAGACACAGCTGGGCTAATCTCATCTGATGGGTGTAGAAAGAATAATGGTTTCATTTGGGAGGGTAGCTTAGCAGACAGATAAAGAAGAAATATTCCCTAATATAGTCTGTGATGCAAACATAATCCTGATACCCAAACTAGACAAAGACAACACAAGAAAACTGCAGGCCCATATCTCTTATGAATATAGATATATGAATTCTTCACTTGTCTTCTTTTTTTCATTAGCCAGCATTTGCATAAGAAAGCCATAATCCTAGTGCTCAGATAACTTTGGAAATGTCTATTATATGAACATATGTAGCCTGAAGACACTGTCAGAAGCCTACAGCCACTCAGTGACAAGCACTAGGGGGTGGGATTTGAAAGTTCCCTGATAGGGTGGTGAGATCCATGCTATCTGAAATAAAGCTAGTGGAAAGTCATTGAACTTTCATAAAGGCACAAAGAAATGACATCATGAGTGCCCTTTATGGCATGGGTGATGTTAGAGGGTCATTCATTAAAAGATTGAGCAGGATAACAAAACTCTTTAATAAAAACAAAATACTACAGACAGGTATATAGCATAGGAGGTGGCTCAAGGGAAGTATATCATATTCAGGAGCATAACTTTCAGAACAAATTGGAATCTCTGGCAAGATTTCCACTTCTGTTGTTGATTGATATGAATGCAATATTCACTTCCTGCTAAAGAAAAACAGATATTTATTTACAAAAAAAAAGTATCAAGGAAGTTCTCAAATAGAAGGGTATGATTCAATATGGAAATCTGCTGAAATTTTCCCTCTGAATGGTACAACCTTAGTCAAAGAAGCAAAGTTAAATCTACCCAATGGCCAGATGTATGAGCAGCATATTTAATGCGCAGGGAGCCCTTGGTTCTCACAGTCAGAGCAATGTCTGGCTATTTACATGCTAATGGGTTGTGGATAATACCCTCACCGTTTGGGCAGACAAACAATCCCCTGAGGAATGGACAATCAAGAAATGCTGTTATGGAAGGCGTTATGGGTATTCTGAGGAAAGATTAAAGTGGGTCCTGTAGATGACAAGAAGAAAACCAGGCATTGGCTCAAAAAAGGAATAGAATGCCTTTGGCGTAACCTCCAGAAGTGACCACTTGGATATATAAGATGAATGATATGCAATTATGCATGGAATAGCAGCATATCCCACTAAAGCAACCAAAGTCACTAATGTTTTGGGAGACAATGCCAAATAACAGTAGCAGGAAAGCTCTTAATACAGCTTCCGGGAAGATTCCTCTGGGTCAAGGACCAACACAGGTTTTTGTTGTTGTTACGTGCCTTCAAGTCAGTTCTGTCTCATAGCTACCCCATTCACAACAGAAGGAAACACTGTCCGGTCCTGTGCCATCTTCACAATCATTGTTATTCTTGAGCCCACTGTTGCAGCCACTGTGTCAATCCGTCACTCTGAGGGTCTTCCCTTTTTTGCGGACCCTCTACTTTGCCAAGCAATATGTCTTTTTCTAGGGACTAGTCCTTCCTGATAATATGTCCAAAGTATGTGAGAGTAAGTCTTCCCATCCTTGCTTCTAATCAGCATTCTGGTTATACTTCTTCTAAGACAGCTTTGTTCATTCTTCTGACAGTGCTTTATTCAATATTCTTCACACACCATAATTCAAAGAAGTCAATTCTTCAGTCTCCCTTATTCATTTTCCAGCTTTCACAGGTATATGAGGCAATTGAAAACACCATGCTTGGATCAGGCCCACCTTAGTCTTTAAAGTGACATCTTTGCTTTTTAACACTTTAAAGAGATTTTTGTGCCGCAGATTTGCCCAGTGCAATGAGTCATTTGATTTCTTGACTGCTGTTTCTGTGGGTGTTAATTGTGGATCCAAGTAAAATGAAATCCTTTAAAACTTAAGTATTTTCTCCCTTTATCATCATGTTGCTTATTGGTCCAGTTGTGAGGATTTTTGCTTTCTTTACTTTGAGATGTAATCCATACTGAAGGCTGTGGTCTTTGATCTTCATTAGTAAGGGCTTCGAGTCCTCTTCACTTTCAGAAAACAAGGTTGTGTCATCTGAATATCGAAGATTTTTAATGAGTCTTCCTCCAATATTGATGCCATGTTCTTCTTCATATAGTCCAGCTTCTTGGATTATCTGCTCAGCATACAGATTGAATAAGTATGGTAAAAGGATACAACCCTGATGCACACCTTGCCTGAATTTAAACCACACAGTATCCCCCTTGTGCTATTCAAAGGACTGCCTCTTGGTCTACGAACAGCTTCCTCAAGAACACAATTAAGCGTTCTGAAATTCCAAATTTTGCAATGTTGTCCATAATTTGTATATTCATATGTACACCCCTGTGTGACCTTATACAGAGCCATAGTGGCATACTGATTAAGTGCTATGGCTGCAACCAAAAGGTCAGCAGTTCAGATGCACCAGCCACTCCTTGGAAACCCTATGGGGCAATTCTACTTTGTCCTACAGAGTCATGAAGAATCGGAATCAACTCAAAGGCAGTGGGTTTGGTTTTGTTTTTTGGTGACCTTACACAGACCCATGTGTAATCAGACACCAGTCTATGTGCCCGTGGTTTTGAGGATTGTGCACTAATTCATGCCAGCAAAAGACACTGAGTCCTTTCAGGACAACTCACTAAAATGTGAATCAAATGTAAATAAGAGAATTCCCTTTGTAAACAAGAAAAACAAAAGGTAAGTTCTATGTACGCTGTGTGGAGCTGATTACAAATTTTCACTGAGACTTATAAACTAAGGCTTCACGGTATGTCTCTTATTCTGGATGGGAAAGCTAGACATGACAACATACCATTTAATCAAAATAGAAATTTAAAACATGAAATTCTAAATGTAATGCATAGGAAGTGTTTGAAACTTACAAAATGATCTTAACATTTATCAAGAAGAATAAAAATTTAGAAATTATACAAAATTTTTTGAAATAGGTGAATAATTACTGGAGTTTATCACTACCAGATGGTGCAGTGTTTAACAGCTTGATTGCTTACAAAAGGTCTGCAGTTTGAATCCACCAGGCACTTCTTGGGAGTCCTATGGGGAAGTTCTACTCTGTCCTATATAGTTGTGATGAGTCAAAATCGACTCGACAGCAATAGGTTTGGTTTTTTTGTTTTATAACTACTGGGTATAAATAACATTAAAAATAATTATTGAAATAATGTGTTAGTGGAAGAGAAATAAACCAAACAGAAAAAAAAGTAGAAGAAAAGATTGAATATTTTGGGTGTATAAAATGGCATTTACCAGGAGAAATTTCAGATTAGTGCTGAAAATAATTAATACGCTATGTTGGAAGAATATTTTATCAATTTTGAGAAAATAGATTTCGATATTCTCTCACCACAAATAAATAAATTCTAGGTGGGTTGAAACAGAATTATTTGAAAAGTTTTTTAACAAAAAAAAAGACAGAGAGAGAAAAAATATTAAAATGTATAAAGTCAACGAAAAGGAACAGAGTTCTCCAAGTATGTGTTAAAGAAGAAATTTAAAAAAAAAACTAAAAGAATTTTTAAATATTAAATATTTAAATATAATATCTACATATAAAAACACTCATAATTATAATATGAAAAACATGGTAAGGTAAACGTTTATAGCAAATATCAAAGAAAAATGGTACATATATTTGATATATAAAGAGTTCATTAAAATCTATCAGTAAAAATTCTGACTCCAATAGAGAATTCAATAATACCAAAAATTTACAAAGTTTCTAGGATGAAATCTATATCCCAGATGTTGGGTGAGAAACATAGAACACAAAAATTTTCCCTGCCTTCAGGGAACTTAGAGATCAGTGAAAATATGTACTCAATTAACCAGGATTTTTGTTGCATCACTTGATATCACTATACAAATTTGAAAACTGACTAAATGTCTTAAAGTAGAGGATTTAGTTAGGTTAAGTCAGACCCAAACAAATGGGTAATATTATTTGATGAATAGTGTTATGCATAGGAAGAGATGAGATGATGTAAGAAATATCCACATGATAACACTAGGCATAAAAACCAGGATACAAAGTCATGCATACAGTGTGCTTTACCAATGAAGTGTACCCAATCCTCCATCGCCTCAGAACCTCGTGAAACAGGACTAAATAGGGGTGACAGGGACCATGAGTATCTTTGGCCACAAATTTTCTATTACATCAGAGGCAGACAATATTCTATTTTAAGCCCAATTCAAAAGAGAAATGTTCACAAAGATTTTATGAATGAGGTCTTTGTCAAATAAAACAACATATTCCAGTCTCTCTACTACCTAATAATCTACATTCCTATAGGAAGAGATGTGAGAATTGAAATAGTATGGTCGGCATCTTTCTTGAAAACAAAATCATGCAAAATAATCCAGTGTCAAGTTCCAGGCTATATATATGAAGCTCATTGATTATGGATTTTGCTGATTTTACATATGAAAGGCAGAGTTTCAGTCCCTATTAGAAGACAAATGACAGACTATAAGCAAGAAGGAGATGGGACATTGAGAAATAGAAAAGCTATCATAAGATATTTTAAACAATCTGGGAAGATGAATGCATCATCTTTGTGAAAACATAACACCAAAGAAAGCTGCTCTACTTGAAGAGATAAAATGATTTCCCAATTGGGAAAATAAGTAAGGTCTAGTCATTTTTCTGCCTGTCTGCCTTTTTCATTTGGATTCTTTTTGTATATTTAGCATACTGATGATTAATTTAGAACTCTGAGACATCCTTTCTCGTAAACCTTAATATGCTAAGCAATATAACCAAAGCTACAGATATAAAATATCATACAGATACAAATATAAAAATATATGTCTCTAAGGTTGCTATGAGTTATCTCTGCATGGGGTGCTATGAATCATATTTTTGTGTCTTATTTTGAATCGTATTACTCTGAAATCTGTAATGAACACTATTAATTGTGAAAAAGGATTAGATTTATTTAAGAAAGAGACATGAGAAAATCTTCCATCAACTAAGATAAATTTCTGGTATTAACTGTAGCATAAGTCATAACTTAGATATAGACTCAACAGAACTATTCTACACCAAAAAAGAACATACATTTTCCTAAGAAATGAAAATCTTAAAATATATTTGGAATAAACTTATCATTGGAAGTATCCTAATAAATGTTTTTCATCATGCGCAAGTTATTTAATGTGAGGAAATACCCAAATTAAAAAATTACACACAAGTTTCTGGAATCAATTCAATGACAATGGATTTGGATTTTTGTTGTGTTGTTGTTTTTGTTTTGTTTTGTTTTCCAAGAAGGGGCAATTCTTTATTGAAAGTAGATGATTCATTTGCATGTTGCCCCATTTTCTTTTTCTGGTCCAAAGCCTCTTCATGGCATTTTTCATCTCTGCACTTCTCAGGGTATATATTAAGGGGTTCAACATAGGAGTGAAAATAGTGTAAAACACAGCCAAAAATTTATCAGTGGATAAGGTGAAAGGAGGTCTCACATACAGAAAAATACAGGGGACAAAGAAAAGGACCACCACAGTGATGTGGGAACCACAGGTGGATAAGGCTTTGTGCCTCCCTTCCTGACTAAGGTTCTTCAAGGAGTGCATAATAACTCCGTAGGAGATGAGTAACAGAATAAAGATGACCACACATATTGCTCCATCATTGGCAATCACGGTGAGACCAATGACATAGGTGTCAGTGCAGGCAAGTTTTAATAAGGGGTACATGTCACAGCCAAAGTGGTCAATGACATTGGGACCACAGAAGGGAAGGTTGTAAACAAAGAGAAGGTGAGCTACAGCATGCACAAAACCTCCAACCCAGGTCACCAGCAGCAGCAGAACACGCACCTGTTGGTTCATGATGGTCATATAACGCAGGGGTTTGCAGATAGCCGCATAGCGGTCATAAGCCATGACCACCAGAAGTAAAATCTCAGCACCACCAAATAAGTGTTCTACAAAAAGCTGGGTCAGACAGGCTTGGAAGGAAATGGTTTTCTTCTCATACAGTAAGTCTATAATCATATTTGGGGTAACTGTAGTAGAATAAACAGCATCCATAAATGATAAGCAGCCAAGAAAGAAGTACATAGGGGCATCCAGTGTTGGGCTGATCACCACAGTCATGACAATAAGTCGGTTGCCCACAACTGTCACAACGTAGATCAGCAAAAATGCAACAAATAATATTTTCTGACCCTGAAGGCTCTGCGTGAGCCCCAAGAGGACAAACTCAGTCACATTGTTCCTTTGTTCCATATGTTCTTCTGTGTGTCCTTATTTCAGAATTCAGGACAAATTTACCTGTAAATATAATGATCACTAGTGACTTTTGGAGGTCTCCAGATAATTTGTTTATTCATTCAATAAATAGACATTATGTTTTATTATGTTTCAGCACTGTCCAAGATTTTAAGAATATAAGGCTGAACAAAACACAGTCTATAACCTCAGTGAACTTGTCAGATAATGAGAGACAAACAAACATATGGGAAAAGAGTAGATTGTGAAACAAATGGGGTTACCACATTAACTTAGCATCCAGTAGAAAATAAAATTATATATATATATATATACAGTTAATACTACATATAAAAATAAAATATAAATAGATGAAAATTTTAATGTAAAACAAAGGAAGTTTATTTAATATCCACTTTCATATTAATACTTGAGATTGTTTTCTACATTCTAAGAATGGCAGGACCTTTTTAATGAATAACTTAAATCCCCAGTGGACATATGTCACAATTTCAAAAATTGGTAGTGATAAGGTACAGTTGAGCAATAAAGAAATAAGCATAAAACTATGTATAACACTATTATCAAGCAAAATAAAAATAATTATATGAGCATGAGGAAATCATGGAAAGATACACTTTTTTCTTGGAAATGGGTTACTTTTTTGCTGGTGATGAATGTGCAGGAATGAAAAAGAAGAGAGGAGAGATTCCAAGAAAAAAAAGAAAAAGAAGACTGTGTACGCACACACACACACCCCCAAAAACAGTGCATCATAAATATCATCAATATTAACCAACCCTCCTATCTCTTAAAATAATCCTAGTGATGATATCCAGTTACTCTTGATAACTCTACCGGTATTTGCTCCAATATCTGACTTCATAATTCTGCTGGACCTCTTCTTCACAATACATGGATTTTCTGTTTCTTTTTATGGCCAAACCCTCTGTGTGTACACTAGATCCCATCCTCTTTGTCACTTTTCCTCCTGTAATTGTCTCCTCCATTTCCTACATTAACTATTTTCTTCTCTGTATTTAGACAGTATAGTAACATCATTGTTTAAATAATTTATCCTTCCACTCCTCATCTTTTGCAAACATGCAGCCCAATTCTCTGTTCTTTATGAGAACACCTTAGCTTTGCTAAAACTAATGATCAATTTCAAACCTTTTCTTACCCAACCTATCACTCCTATGAGTTGAAGTAATAACCTGCTTGCATAAGTATTAGGCCTTTGAAGGTCACTCATTCGAGGTTGACAGATTTACATCATTCTCTAATTATTAACAGATTAACAAACAATGCTTCCAGAGCACTTCCGTTGATCCTACATATGTCCATTAACATATTCCCCTAATTGTTACCCTTGAAATTCCTTTCTAAGAATACTGATATTAAAGAAGGTGAAGGTACTCTAGATCTTTGCGCTATGAAAATATTCAAAAGGGTATTATAGAATTAAGTCAATCTCCACACATTTTATCAATCACCTAGAATGTCTAACATGGCTGATTATTTTCTTAGAAGAACTTTTAAAAGACCATGACTTTCTAAATCATACTACCAATGTACTCTTGTGTAATAAAAACCCTTCTGAAGACTCATGTATAAAAACACTTCCTGGGTTACCTGCAGAATGAAACAGACATTCACTTCAAGTTCTGGATTGTGGTGCCTTCTCCCTTGTACTAAAAGATAACAACTTCATACACTGACGCCATCTCTGTGGACACAGACAGTAAGATAGTACACGCACCATCACTGGACCTAGAAATGTTCCTCTGTGGCCAATTCTTTCCATGCTTCAGGAAGTCTGTCTCACCTCAGCCTTAAAGAAAATTGTTACCTTTTCAATAGTTGAGATTTTTAATACAAATATCAAAAATGTCCTCCAACAAAAAGGAGTCTGAATACTGATTAAAACAAAGACAGCCAAAAACTCAATTGCTGGCATAATTTGTCCTAAAACAAACAAATGTTAAATAAGCAGTATGAGGTTAAAAAGTAAATTTTGTGGGAAAGAGAACTGTGAATTGTTTAGAGAAATATTTTGCAGTTTGCAGTTTAGGAGTGAAATAGCTTGTTACCTGATTTTGATTCTCAGTCCTTTATACTGGCCTGACTTCAAATGACATAGTTGAACTATGGCCTACCTGAAGAAAGAAAAATAATTTCATGTTCATAGTTTGTTGTGCTTTGAGTTCATCATTTCAATTCCTGAAAAACCCAGTCCTGTAACTACTCATATAAACAAGCACTCTCTGTGCTAAGGGTAACAGTCTTTGGACACTTTATTTCCATTTGAACTACAACAAATACTGTTGAGTCATTTCATTGGTGCATCTCAAAGTGTGACTCTTCTGTAAGTAAACTCATTGGGACCTTAGTCACAATTCTGAGAGTAGATTCTGCATCTCCAGAGATGCTATAAGAATAATCTCCCACATGGAATACGACTTACAGGACCAGGCCCTCGGGGGAGAAAAATCACAAATGCATAATCCAGGGTCAACTCACCAAAAGGGAAAAGTCCAGGTTGGGAATAACTTGAATATGTAAAAACTTTCTTGTTTAAATCATGACCTTCAAAATGGGCAAAAACGTTGGACCTATAAGTTTAAGTTGAACCTTTGCAGATGACATCTGAATTCATTCCAAGAACACCAAGAAAGTTGATTTCAGAACAAGTCATTTAAAACTTGATTCAAATGCATATAAAGCAAGGTTCTCCCCTACTATGGATTGAATTGTGTTCCCCACAAAGATATACTGAAGCCTGAATGCTATGTTTGTGACTCTATAAATAGGGTCTAAGAAGATGTTATCAGTAAGGTTAACAGGAAGGTATACTAGAGTAGGATGGGTCCCACTGGTGTTCTTATAAAAGAGAAGATAACCAGAGACAGAGAGAGAAAGGAGAAGGATTACATGTGATGCTGCAATAGCAACCCATGAATTCCTGGAGCTATTAGAGGTTGGGAGATATGAGTAGAACAGATCTCTGTCAAAGCCTCAGAAGGAATCAACACAGCTGACACCCTGACGTTGGACCTCAGGCTCCAGAAACTGTGAGACAATGAATCTCTGTTGATTGAAACCACCCACTTTGTAGAATTTTCTTATGGTAGCTCTAGGAAACTAATATATCGCCCTAGTAGTAAGAGTCTTGAGTTTGTCCCAGAAAGAATTTCAAACAGCCAAATTGTTAAAATCAGTGATGAATATGAAAAATATAAATATATATGTATATATAAAATTTGAAAGAATGACTTGAAAATCTATGAATTCAAAGTCTTTATCATAAAGCCCTTTCTGAGGAAAATATTACCAACTCTTTCTTTCTACACAATGTTTCAAGGAACTGCGTTCTTGTGGGAGGAGGAAATTCTATCACTTGGAAATATGACTAAAGAGAAGGAAGTACAGTTGAAATTGTAGACTTCCAGTTGCCTTCACTGTATTTTCTCCCCCCTTCCTGCTTCACCTAAGTACTAGATCTTATATTTCCAAGGCAATCAATAGTCCTAGATTTAAAAAATTACATTTCCCAGCATCCTTTGAAAATTAAGGTGGCCTTTTTTTTTTACATATACACATATATAAGATACGAGTTATGTAATTAATTGAGACATGCAGGAAGTGAGATGATTTAACTGAACGCCAAACTCCCTTTTGCCCTTCACCCTTGATGCATTTCCAGATCTCGGGTAAATTGTCCCAAGCTCCAACAACCATCCTGTGACCATGATCATACCATAAGAATGGAAGTCAAGAGATCTGAGGTGGAGGTGGGGCCAAGATGGTGGAATAGCCAGACTCTTCCTGTGTACCCTCTTACAATAAAGACCCCCCCAAAAAACAAGTCAAGTGAATCTATTATATTTATGACAACCTAAACAAACAAACAAAAAAACCTAGGAGCCCTGAAAATCAAAGGTAAAGTTAGAAAATGGACTAAGCAGCAGGGTGAGAGGGAGGCAGTTCAGAAGCAGAGAGGAGTTGCCAGACCTGAACCGCTGGGATACCTCAGGCACCATTCCCGGGAGAGGCTGTGGCGGGCTGGTAGTACCGTTCGGCCACAGTTTCTTCAGGGAGAAGCAGCCAGATGCACAGCCTACTCACACTTCCAGAACCAGAGAAGAATGATGCTCTCATCAAAACTAAGGACTAACGTATTTTTAACTGTGCCCCCCACCCCCTAGCTGGCTTCAGTAGCTGTTGATTTCCCTGGACGTGAGATAGGCCCTGCTGAGCGCCTGGAGCCATCCTCCCAGCTGTGAAGAAGGAATAAGTTTGCAATTGGGGGGAAAGATAATTTGCCAGTTCCACTACCCTGGGTAGCTCAGGACAGAAGCAGCTCCTGTCGAATCATAAACAGTCTATGGACTTTGAATACCTTTCTCCACTTCATGGACCCGTGTGGGCCTATTTCAGGAGAGTAGGCCCTTGTTGGCAGACTATGACTGTTTCAGCTGTGCCACGGAGAGGTGGGTGTTTGATGTTTGACACCGCTTTGCCTCTAAACAGGGTCCTCTCCTACCCACATCAGGGGACTAACAACTGGTGACTCCACTCAGGCCGCCCAGCCACACAACACAGGAGTCCAAGAATAACTGGTACCTTCCAGTCCTTACAACCAAAAACATTGGGTGCTCATGGTCCATCTGCAGAACTCACCCACCTGTACGCTGTAGGGAAGAGGGAAGCACTTTCCTCAGAGACACTTGGGGGATGATTCTCAGCTCACTGCCTTTTCAGAGCATGACTCCCTGCTATAACCAGATATCAGTACCTACACTAATCACCCCCGCCCCTCTAAAACTGTAGGACAGAGCCTGTACCACACACTTGATGATCAGCTACCTGGACACCTGAGCTGAATTCATACAAGAAAAGTGAATGGACTACTAGACTGATATACCTTATAACAGCTCTAGGCATCTGAAGACAGGATGTCAGAGCTCCAAAGGCAAAAATAATCAAGATAGCTCACTCAAGCAACCCATATGGGCATATCAAAAAAAAAAAAAGAAAAGGCAAGAAGCTAGGATACAGTAAGCAAACATAAAATATACCAATACAATAACTTATAGATGACTCAGAGACAACAGTCAATATCAAGTAGCATAAAGAAACAGAACATGATCACCTCGACCAGCTCTCAAAAAAAAAAAAGAATCAACAGATCTTCTGGATGAAGGTGGCTTCCTGGAATTACCAGATGCAGAATTCAAAAGGTTAATATACAAAACTCTTAAAGACATCAGGAATGAAATTAGGAAAGAGATCAGGCAATATGCAGAACAAGCCAGGGAACACACAGATAAAGTAATTGAAGAAATTAAAAAGGTTATTCAAGAACATAATGAAAAATTTAATAAGCTGCAAGAATCCATAGAGAGATAGCAATCAGAAATTTGAAGATTAACAATGAAAGTACAGAATTAGACAACTGAGTAGAAAGTCAGAGGAGCAGAATTGAGCAAGTGGAAGCCAGCATTGGTGAACTTGAAAATAAAGCACTTGACACCAATATATATGAAGAAAAATCAGATAAAAGAATTCTAAAAAACTAAAGAAACCTTAAAAATCATGTGGGACTCTATCAAGAGAAATAACCTACAAGTGATTGGAGTACCAAAAGAGGGAGGGATAACAAAAAGCACAGAGAGATTTGTAGATGATATGTTCACAGAAAACTTCCTTGGTAACATGAAAGATGGGAAGATTTCTATCCACGATTCTCATTGAACTCCACATAAGGTAGATTTTAAAAGAGTCACCAAGACATAATCAAACTTGCCAAAACCAAAGATAAAGAGAGAATTTTAAGAGCAGCTAGGGATAAACAAAAAGTCACCTACAAAGGACAGTCAATAAGAATAAGCTCGGACTACTCGGCAGAAACCACGCAGGCAAGAAACTAGATATCCACCTGCAAAAAAATGAAACAAGACCCATACCTTACACCATACACAAAAACTAACTCAAAATTAATCAAAGACCTAAATATAAAATCTAAAATAATAAAGATTATGGAAGAAAAAATAGGGACTACGGTAGAAGACCTAATACATAGCATAAACAGTGTAAAAACATTACTAACAATGCAGAAGAGAAAGTAGAAAACTGGGAGCTCCTAAAAATCAAAAACCTATGCTCATCCAAAGACTTCACCAAAAGAGTAAAAAGATTACCTATAGACTGGGAAAAAAAAATTTAGCTATGACATTTCCAATCTGTGCCTGATTTCTAAAATCTACATGATACTGCAAAATCTCAACTACAAAAAAACAAATAATGCAATTAAAAAATGGGCAAAAAATATGAACAGACACTTCACTAAAGAAGACATTCAGGTAGCTAACAGATACATGAGGACATGCTCATGATCATTAGCCATTAGAGAAATGCAAATCAAAACTACAATGAGATTCCAACTCACTCCAACAAGGCTGGCATTAATCCAAAAAACACAGAATAAGAAATGTTGGAGAGGTTGTGGAGGGACTGGAACACTTATACACTGCTGATGGGAATATAAAATGGTACAGCCACTTTGGAAATCGATTTGTCACTTCCTTAAAAAGCTAGAAATAGAACTACCATACAATCCAGCAATCCCACTCCTTGGAATATATCCTAGAAAAATAAGAGCCTTTACACAAACAGATATATGCACACCCATGTTCCTCGCAGCACTCTACAATAGCAAAAAGATGGAAGCAACCAAGGTGCCCATCAATGGATGAATGGATAAATAAATTATGGTATATTCACACAATGGGATACTACACATCGATAAAGAACAGTGATGAATCTGTGAAACATTTCATAACATGGAGGAATCTAGAAGGTATTCTGCTGAGTGAAATTAGTCAGCTGCAAAAGGACAAATATTGTATAAGACCACTGTTATAAGAACTTGAGAAATAGATTAAACAAAGAAGAAAATATTCTTTGATGGTTATGAGATGGGTGAGGAAGGGAGGGAGGGAGGGAGAGGGGTATACACTAATTAGATAGTAGATTAAAACTATTTTAGGTGAAGGGAAAGCCAACACATAATACAGGAGAGGTCAGCATAAATGAACTAAACCAAAAGCAAAGAAGTTTCCTGAATAAACTGAATGCATTGAAAGCCAGCGTAGCAGGCGTAGGATTTGCGGACCATGGTCTCAGCGGACATCCAAGTCAATTGGCAAAATAAAATCTATCAAGAAAACATTCTGCAACCCACTTTGGAGAGTGGCATCTGGGGTCTTAAACACTAGCAAGCAGCCATCTAAGATGCATCAATTGGTCTCAACCCACCTGGAGTAAGGAAGAATGAAGAACACCAAAGACACAAAGTAATTATGAGCCCAAGAGACAGAAATGACCACATAAACCAGAAACAACCTCAGCCTGAGACCAGAAGAACTAGATGGTGCCTGGCTATAATCAATGACTGCCTTGACAAGGAGCACAACAGAGAACCCCTGAGGGAGCAGGAGAGCAGTGGGATGCAGACCCCAAATTCTCATAAAAAGAGCAGACTTAATGGTGTGACTGAGGCTAGAAGGATCCTGGTGGTCATGGCCCCCAGACTTTCTGTTAGCCCAAGACAGGAACCATTTGACAGCCAACTCTTCCGACCAGGACTGGACTGTACAATGGGGTAAAAAATGATGCTAGTGAAGGGTGAGCTTCTTGGATCAAGTAGATACATGAGATTATGTTGGCAACTCCTATATGGATGGGAGATGAGAGGGCAGAGGGGGTCAGAAACTGGCATAATGGACATGAAAAAAGAGAGTGGTGGGAAGGAGTGTGCTGTCATATTGGGGGACAGCAATTAGGAGTATATAGCAAGGTGTATATAAATTTCTGTTTGAGGGAATGACTGAATTTGTAAATTTCACTTAAAGCACAATAAAAAAAAGAGATCTGAGGTGAGAGTCCTTCTACTTTGGCCTTTTCTTTTCAGGATTGCTTAGGCTATTTGGGGCCCTCGGCAGTTTTATATTATTTCAGGATTGATATTTCCATTTCTTTAAAGAAGGCTGTTGGAATGTTGAGGGGGATTTCCTTGAATTTACAAATTTCTTTAGGTAGTATTTACATCTTGACAACACTGAGTCTTCCATTCCATGAACACTAAATGTCCTTGCATTTATCTAGGTCATCTTTAATTTCTTTCAATACCATTTTACAGTTTTCTGTGTACAAGTCTCTCACTTCCTTGGCTAAAATTATGCCTAGGAATTTTATTCCTTTAGATGCTGTCTTGCTCATCTAGTGCTACTATAACAGAAATACCACCAGTGGATGACTTTAACAAAAAGATTATTCTCTCACAGTCCAGTAGGCTAGAACTACTAATTCAGGGCCTTGGCTCCAGGGGAAGGCTTTCTGTCTCTGTCCACTCTGGAGGAAATTCCTTGTGATGCTTCATCTTCCCTTGGTCTGGGAGCATCTCAGCACAGAAACTCCAGGTCCAAAAGATGTCCTCTGCTCCTGGAACTGCTTTCTTGGTGGTATGATGTCCACCTGTCTCTTTGCTCACTTCTCTCTTTTATGTCTCAAACGAGATTCACTTCAGATACTATGTAATCTTGTAGATTTCACCAATATACCTGTCTCTAATCCATCTTATTTATTACATCATAGTGATAGGATTTACAACACATAGGGAAATCACATAAAGTGGTGGACAATCGCAAAATACTGGGATTCATGGCCCAGCTTAATTTACAGATATTTTAGGGGGACACAATTCAACCCATGACCAATACTATTGTAAAGGAGATTTTTTTTTTCGTAATTTCCTTTTTCATTGCTGATCTAAAAACAATCACCTTATTTTTCTGAGCAAAAGAAACTTGTGCCCTGAGATATCTTTAAATCTTAAACCAAAAATATCCCCTGAAGTCTTCTTTGAAACAAAAAAGAGATTATTTTAATCAGTAAATTACCTCTGCTTTTAGTATTTTGGTCTTTCAAAGAATTATCTATGTGTTATCAAATTTACAACCAGCAAATCAAAACATTGGGTAGGAAACTTAGGCAGTAGTTAAAGACAGTTGTCATAGAATAGTGCGGAAAAGGATAACTATGGAGAATGGTAGCACAATTTAAAGAATGTAACTAATGTCATTCAAATGTAAGTGGAGAAATTGTTGAAAGAGTGTATCTTGGCTCTGTATACTTTCACCAAAAAAAATTTTTTTTAATTAAATAACATTAAATAACAAGAACTAATAATTGCTGAGCAGAAGAAATCAGTGTCCATGAGAATTTGGGGCCAACTTCAGCCAACCTATCCTATATATTTTTTACAAGACAGAAAATCGAAACTTTACCTTGTTATTGTCACAGTTCTTTTGAATCTTTGTTACTAGCAGTCCAAAACCATCTTAATTACATTTTAGAATATCTCCTGAAGGATTCTATGGCTTGATTCCAGTTTTCCCTAAGGCTCCTCAGTCTTGACAGCAATGAAATTTGCTGTATACATTGTAACAATTCTTAGATGTTGCCCTGTCTAACAAATCCTAATGGTAAAACATTACATGAGTGTGTCTAGTTACCACCAAAAACACCTAGCTTAATTTTTTTAAACATTTCATATAATTGCATTAGCCAATGCTCAACAGAGTGTGATAAAATTAACAATGTCCTGTATTTCCTTCTTAAGAACATTATAGAAATAAATATTGTTAGATTGGAATGTAATGATACATATAAATTTCATTTTGGAATCCATTTCACTACAACTTATATTGAAATAAAATATGTATATAATCATCTCTTCACATTAAATCTGGTTACAAAACTTAGAAACACAAATACCTATAATTATACTAAAAGGAGAAATTATACTCGGTAGAATAAAATGCTGATTAACTACCATCTGAATCTAAAGTTTACGTTAAGCCATAAGACAAATATAAGATGACTGTATGGAGAAGGAAAAGAAAATCTGTGGCTATTCTACTTACCCCGAAGTGCTCATGGAACCGTCACCAAAATAGACAATATCCTAGACCACAAATAAGTTGCAATACATTTCAAAGGACTTATACAGAAATATGTCTGATAATAATAACATTCAACTAGAAAAATTGACTGAAAAAGAACTAAACACTTCTCAATTATTTACAAATTAAACAACACAGTTCTAAATAAGCTGTGGGTCAAAGAAGAAATCACAATGGAAATTAGAAATATTTTTGAACTGTAAGATAATAAAAACAAAACAGTAAAATTTATTGGATGCAGATAAGATAGTACTTAGAAAGAAATATATAACTTAAACACACGTATGAGAAAATAAGAAAGATTAAAGGGAGGCATAAAGACATCATACCAACAAGAAAGAAGCACCAAGAGCATAGCATTTCCTTTGGACCATGGATCCACATGCTGGGAAGTTCCTCAACCAGGGTCCTGGAACTGGTACCCTAAATTCGGACTTCCAACCTACTCTACTGTGAAAAAATAAACTTATCTTTGTGATTAAATTTGTGATATTTTTGTTGTAGCAGCACTAGATAACTAAGACACAGACCAAGCCTTTGAAAAACACAATTTTCTTCACACACATGTACAAAATTAAACATTAGGATAATACGATAGTAGTTAAATGAATTGATTCTTTAAATAGGATATTCCCCCCACACACAAAAAATAAAATCCATTCACAAATAGCTTTATTAATGAAATCCATTTAGTATTTAGGCAAGAAATATTACTAATCTTACACAAATACTTTTGGGTACAAGAGAAAATTAAAACACTTTCAAACTCATTTTATACAGCCAGCATAACTCTTAAGCACAGATGAAACAAAAGCATTACAAGATTTTTAAAAAACTCATCATATAAACACAGAATTTCTCACCTATTATTTAGTAATTCAAATATAGCTACGTATTTTAGAATGCTAATACGACAAAGTAGAAATTATTACAGGAATAAATGTTGTTTAACATTTGATATAAATTGATGTAAGTCAACTGACTACAGGAAGCATCAGAGCCTTCTCCTTGACACTCTTTTGAAAAGTAGCATTTATTTTGGTTATCTTGCCATGGTTTTTATGTCGTGTATGTAGAAAAGAGAAAATGTCTCCAGTTCACATATCTTTAAATACAGAGAAGCAATAGTTTGGAAGCTGTACAAAACTAACCGTACTCAAGGAACCACATGTACAGCACTTATGGATTTAGAAGTTGAGGTCCTGGACTTCAAGCTGATGTTGTGATGGGATAAGATGTTGGTGAAAGGGATGTGTGTACCTTGCACATTTAGTATGTGTATTATTGTGACCAGAGGCAAACTGGAACAAAATGTGTTTCTAAAGGTGGACACAACATCTCCCTTGCCATGCTTTTACCCATGTTACGTTATCACAACTCAAAGATATAGAACCAGTTTCTCCAATCTTCTCAATCTGGACAAGTCTATGGTTGCTTCAACCAATAAAATATGACAAAATAATATTGGGCCAGTTGTGGGGATAGTACTTACCTACTCTGGCAGCTTCTGCCATCTCCCTCTGAGAACCCTAAGCTGCCATTTTAGAAGTCTAACAAGCTCACTGGAGAGAACTATTCTTCATATCTCTACACGGAGAGGGAGTGGAACCCAACAGATGTATCTCTGCCAGGGCACCATTCACATGAATAAGGTCATCTTGAACCCACCATAAGTCCAGCCCTTAGCAGAACATCAGAGAATGAACTAACTCCATGCCATATGGAGAAAAATTGCTTAGCCAAGATCTGCCTAAATTTCTAACCTCAAAAATAAGTGACATATAACAAAATATGTCTTTTTTTTTTTTTTAAGTTTTAGGGTAGTTATGCATCAGTGCATAAATGGAACAGTAGTGATTCTAAAAAGTATATTAAATTGAAAAGATTCCACAACTAAAATAATCTTGAAAATAAAAGTGGTAGGATAACACTACATGATTTTAGAATTTACTACAAAACAGATGAAATTAATACTCTGTGTTGCTGGTGAAAGATTAGGCAAATAGTTGAACAAAGTAAACTTCAGAGTCTAGAAACAGAACCACATATATATGCTAACATATTTTCAACAGTTTCCATTCAGCACAACAGGGAAGAGAGAGAATTTTAAGGAACCAGTATTTGAACAACTGATATCCACATTAAAACATTAATCATGTGATCCAGCTAACATGGACCTTAGACAGATGCACCATGCCATCTCTCTGCAGCAAAAACCTGAAAAAGATGATAAAACAGATACAAATATCAATCCTAGAATTCTAAGCATCAGATGAAAGGATAAAGAACTGGATTGAATACTGAATGGAAGATGAAATTGACAGACAGCAGAGAACAAGGAGACATATGAGGAGGCCCCTGCCCACTAACATGGCACAGCATCACCATCTTGAAGCATAGCCAGCAATGACTGCAGACATGGAGTATAGAACAGCAACTTCATGGAGTTCTCAACATGAGACAGACACCTTGTAACCAGAGAAACATGCTTTCTCACCCCTCACACATCTGCCACATACACCAACTTCCCCAATTCCTTCTGGTACCTGCTGAGCTGCTGTGGCTAGAGAATCCCTGATACTCTTAGGCCATCCCCACGCTGGACCCACACTGCCCCTCCACTCCTGCCACTTGACAAGCTGCTGAATGGTGGAAAGGGAGACCATCTGGCAAGGGGCTGTGAACAGTTCACACCACTGGACCAACATCAGGAGGCAGGCTGTACATGCCCCAGTCCACCTTCAGCCACCTTGCCAAAGCAGTGTACAGCAATGCGGGCTTGCTCTACCAGCTGCTGCCTTCCCATCTGCACAAGGTGGTGAGAGTTATTGTGCACACAAACTATCAAGCAGCAAAGCATGCCCAACTTGCCCACCCTGACTTATCAAAAGAAAACAAAGCAACAGGACAAACAAGAGAATATAAAATCAATAAATAAAGAAAATAATACATTACTGTCTCAAAGACAGCAGAAAATGTCCAAATATACAAAAAGCTGGACAAGATGGCTCCAGCAAGTGACCAAAATAAAGAATCAGATGACCTTCTCGTAGATGAAAAGGCAGTGGAACTACCTGATAATTCAAAAGTCTGGTATTTATGGCTCTCCAAGACGTAAGGAAAGAGATCAAGGAAAACACAAAACCAAGGAAAAAAATAGACAAAATCATGGGAGAAAAAAAAAAAAGACAAAATCAGTGCAAACATACTCAAAATCAATGAAAACACAGGAAAAGCAATGGAAGAAGTCTGGAAAATAGAAAAAAAGGTCAAAATAAATGAACAAATAGAAGTCATGCAAAAACGGCAAATAGATGCCCAAAATAAAAACAATAGAATTTCAGAAATGGACAGCTCCATAGAAGGTACTGGGAGCAAATTTGAAACAATAAAAGACAGAATAAGTGAAATTAAATACAAATCCATGGACACCACTTTCTTTGAGAAAAAATCAGAGACAAGAATGAAGAAAACCTAAGACTTATGTGGGACACAACCAATAGCAAAAATCTGCATGTGATCAGAGTTCTAGAACACGAGAAGAAAGTGAAAAACACAGAGAAGATTGTGGAAGGTTTGCTGGCAGAAAACTTCCAAAATTGCATGAAAGAAGAAAAGTTGACCATACAGGATGCACAAAGAATTCCATACTGGATAGACCCCCAAAAGAAAATCAACAAGATATATCATAGTCACACTTTCCAAAATCAAAGATGGAAAGAATCCTGAGGGCATCTTGAGACAAGTGAAAAGTCATATACAAAGGGGAAACAATAAGAATAAGCTTTGATTACTTGGCAGAAACTATGCAGGCAAACCACTGGCCTAACTGACAAAAATAAAAAGGAGAGGAAACAAATAATCCAATAAGATGAGATGGAAGAAAACACGACAGACCTAATCGAAATAAAAAAGATCCTAACAAGATACTCTAGAAACCTTGGTGCCGTACTTGTTAAGTGCTATGGCTGTTAACCAAAAGGCTGGCAGTTCGAATCCACCAGGTGCTCCTCATAAACTCTACGGGGCAGTTCTACTCTGTCCTATAGGGTCGCTATGAGTCAGAATTGACTTGATGGCAATGGGCTTATGGGTAACAAGATACTAAGGAAAATTGTGCTCTGACAGATTTGAGAACCTAGGAGAAATGGATCATTTTCTAAAAATGTACTACCTATCTAAGCTAACACAAACTAAAGTAGAAAATCTGAACAGACCCATAACAAGAGAAAAGATTGAAGAGATTAAAAAAAAAAAAAAAAAGCCCTGGTCTGGATGGCTTCACTGAAGAATAACATTAAACATTTAGAAAAGGGCTGTCATCAGTACTACTCAAACTATTTCAGAACATAGAAATGAACAATACTCCCAAATTCATTTCATGAAGCCAGCAAAACCCTGATACCAAAGCCAGGAAGAGAAACCAAAAAAAAAGGAAAATTACAGACCAATATCTCCCATGACAAATCAGCTGCAAAATACCTCTTTAGGGTGTTAAGAAACAAAGACGTCACCTTGAAGACTAAGATAAGCCTGAGCAAAGCCATGGGGTTTTCAATCACCTCATATGCATGTGAAAGCTGGATGATAAATAATGAAGACAAAAGAAGAATTGACACCTTTGAATTGTGGTGTTGGCAAAGAAAATTGAATATACCATGGACTAACAAAAGAACGAACAAATATGTCTTGGAAGAAGTACAACCTGAATGCTCCTTAGAAGCAACAATGGCAAAACTACATCTCACACACTTCGGATGTTATCAGGAAGAATTAGTCCCTGGAGAAGGACATCGGGCTTCCTAAAGTAGAGGGTCAGCAGAAAAGAGCAAGACCCTCAACAAGGTGAATTGATGCAGTGGCTGCAAAAATGGTTTCAAGCATAACAATGATTGCAAGGATGGCACAGGACAGGGCAGTGTTTTGTTCTGTTGTAAATAGAGCCCCCATGAGTCAGAACAGAAATCCTGGTGGTGTAGTGGTTTACTGCTAAGGCTGCTAACTAAAAAGTTGGCAGTTCGAATCCACCAGGTGCTCCTTGGAGACTCTATGGGGAGGTTCTACAATGTCCTATAGGGTTGCTCTGAGTCGGAATCAATTCCACAGCAATGGGTTTGATTGGTTTTTTTTTGTTTGTTTATGGGTCAGAACTGACTCAACATCACCTAACAACAACATCTCTCATGAATACACAAGCAAGAATTCTCAACAAAATTCTAGCCAATAGCATCATATAAATAATAATAATAATACACCACGACCAAGCAGGATTCATACTAGGTATAGAAAGGTGGTTTAACATCAGAAAATCAAACATTGTAATCTACCACATAAATAAAACAAGAGGAAAGAATCACATAATCATCTCATTCAAAGTGGAAAAGGCATTCAATAAACTCCAACACACATTCCTGATTTAAAAAAAGAAAAAAAAAACTCTCAATAAAATAAGAATAGATGGGAAATTCCCCAATATATTAAAGGGCATCTATTTTTTTTTTATATAAAACCAGTAAAAAAGCTGAACAGAATATTTGGAAGAGCAACTTGAGAAGACAAAGTAAAATATTATAAGGATATGTGCAAAGACCTGGGGATAGAAAACCAAGTGAAGAACACACTCAGCATTTCTCAAGCTGAAATAACTCAAGAAAAAATTCAAGCCTTAAGCTGCAATAGTAAAGGATTCTACAGGGAAAATATTAAATCATGCAGGAAGCATCAAAAGAAGATGAAAGGAATATGCAGAGTCACTATACCAAAAAGAATTGGTTGACATTTAAGCATTTCAGCAGGTAGCCTATGGTACTGAAGGAAGACGTCAAAGTTGCACTGAAGGCACTGGTGAGAAATAAGGCTCTAGGAATGGACAGAATACCAACCGAGATGTTTCAGCAGATGGATGCAGCTCTGGAAGTGCTCATTTGTCTATGTCAAGAAATTTGGAAGACAGGTACTTGGCCAACTGACTGGAAGAGATCGATATTTGTACCCATTGCCAAGGAAGGTGACCCAAACAATTGTGTAAATTATCGAACAAGATCATTAATATCACGTGAAAGTAACTTTCTGTTGAAGATCATTCAAAAGTAGCTGCAGCAGTACATTAACAGGAACTGTCAGATATTCAAGCTGGACTCAGAAGAGGACTTGGAATGAGGGATATCATTGCTGATGTCAAATGGATCCTGGCTGAAAGCAAAAAATATTAGAAAGATGTTTACCTGTGTTTTATTGACTACGCAAAGGCATTTGACTGTGTGGACCATAAAAAATTATGGACAACATTTCAAAGAATGGGACTTTCGGAACACTTAATTGTGCTCTTGAGGAATCTGTACGTGGATAAAGAGGCAGTCCTTTGAACAGAACGAAGGGATACTGCATGGTTTAAACTAAGGAAAGGTGTTTGTCAGGGTTGTATCCTTTCACCATACCTATTCAATCTGCATGCTGGGCAAATAATCCAAGAAACTAGACTATATGAAGAAGAATGTGGCATTGGGATTGGAGGAAGACTTATTAACAACCTGCATTATGCAGATGACACAAACTTGCTTGCTCAAAGTGAAGAAGACTTGAAGCACTTACTGATGAAGATCAAAGACCACAGCCTTCAGTACGGATTACACCGCAATGAAAAGGAAAGAAAAACCCTCACAACTGGACCAATAAGCAGCATCACGATAGATGGAGAAAAGATTAAAGTTGTTAAGGAATTCATTTTACTTAGGTCCACAATCAACACCCATGGAAGCAGCAGGCCAGAAATCAAAACACCCATTGCATTGGGCAAATCTGGTGCAAAGGACCTCTTCAAAATGTTGAAAAGTAAAGACGTCACCTTGAAGACTAAGGTGTGCCGGACCCAAGTCAAGGTGTTTTCAATCACCTCATATGCATGCAAAAGCTAGACGATGAATAAGAAAGACCGAGGAAGAATTGGCGCTTTTGAATTTGGTGCTGGTGAAGAATATTGAATATAATACGCTTGGACTGCCAGAAGAACGAATAAATCTGTCTTGGAAAAAGTACAAACAGAATGCTCCTTAGAAGCAAAGATGGCGAGATTACGTCTCGCATAATTTGAACATGTTATCACGAGGGATTGTTCCCTGGAGGACATCATGCTTGGTAAAGTAGAGGGTCAGTGAAAAAGAAGACCCTCAACCAGATGGATTGACACAGTGGCTGTAACTATGGGCTTTAGCATAACAATGATTATGAGGATGGCACAGGATCGGGCAATATTTCTTTCTGCTCTACAAAGGGTTTCTATGAATTTAAATTTACTAGATGGCACCTAACCAAAAAAAAAAAAAATACAAAACCAACAACCAGTGTCATTCTCAATGGAGAGAGGCTGAAAACATTCACCCTGAGAGTGGGAACCAGATAATGATGTGCTTTATCGCCACTCTTATTTAACATATTGTTGGAAGTAATCTAGGGCAACAAGATAAGAAAAAGAAACAAGGGGCATCCAAATTGAAAAGGAAAAAATAAAACTATCCCTATTTGCAGATGATAAGATCCTACACACAGAAAACCTCAAATATTCCACATCCCCCCTCCCCCCAAAAAAAACCTACTGGAACTAATACAAAGATGCAGCAGAGTAGCAGGATATAAGATCAACATACAAAAATCATTTGGATTTGTATACACCAATGAAAAGAGCTTTGTAAAGGAAATCAGGAAAACAATACCATTTATAATAGCCCCTAAAAAGATAAAATACTTAGGAATAAATCTAACCAGGGACATAAAAAACCTATACAAAGAAAACTACAAAACACTACTACAAGAAGCCAAGAGAGACTTACATAAATGGAAAAAAGCATACCCTGCTCATGAATCGGAGGAGTCAACATTGTAAAAATGTGAATTCTACCAAAGAGATCTACAGATATAATGCAATCCCAATAAAAAATACCAACAGCATTCTTTAACAAGATGGGAAAACTAATCTCTTTATATGGAAAAGAAAGTGGCCTGGATAAGCAAGGCATTATTGAAGAAAAAGAACAAAGTAGGAAGGCCTCATGCTACCTGATATCAGAACTTAGTATATAGCGGTGAAAACAGCCTTGTACTGGTAAAATGACAGACACATAGACCAATGGAACACAATCAATAACCCAGACATAGATCAATCCACCAACTGTCAGCTGATCTTTGACAAAAGACTGAAGTATATTAAACAAGAAAAAGTCTTTTCAAAACATGGCACTACAAATCTGGATGTCCATCTGTAAAAAAAAAAGAAACAGGACCCATACTTCACAGCACACACAAAAATTAATTCAAGATGGATCAAAGACCTAAATATAAAAAGTAAAATGATAAAGATCATGGAAGAAAAAATAGGGGAAATGCCAGGGGCCCTATTACATGGCATAAATACAATACAAACCATAATTAACAATGGCACAAACACCAGAAAATAAGTTAGATAACTGGGATCTTCTAAATTTAAACACTTAAAAGACTTCACCAAAGGAGTAACGAGAGAATACACAGACAGGGAAAAAAAAATTGGCTAAGACATATCCAGCAAGGTTCTAATCTCTAAAATCTATAGAATACTTTGACACCAAAACAACAAAAAGACAAAAATCCAATTAAAAAATGATCAAAGGATATGAACAGACACTTCATCAAAGAGGACGGTCAGGCAGCTAGCAGACACATGAGAAAATGTTTGTGATTATTAGCCACTGTTGTTGTTGTCAGATTCCTTCCAGTCATTTCCAACTAAAAGTGACCCCATATGTACAACAGAAAGACACATTGCTGGGTTCTTTGCCTTCCTCACAATTGTTGTTATGCTTGAGCCCATTGTTGCTGCCACTTTATCAAATCATCTCATTGAATATCTTCCTCTTTTTGGCTGACTCTCTGCTTTAACAAGCATGATACCCTTTTTCAGTGACTCTTCCTGAAAACATGCCCAAAGATATGAGAGGAAGTCCTGCAGTTCTTGCTACTAAGGAGCTTTCTGGCAGTACTTACTCCAAAACAGGCTTGTTTTTACTTCTGGCAGTCCATGGTATATTCAATATTTTTCACCAACACCATAAATCAAAGATATCTGTTCTTCACACTTTCTTATTCATTGTCCAGCTTTCACATGCATATGAGGTGATTGAAAACATGAGAGCATCAGTCAGGCACACCTTAGTCCTTAAAGTGACATCTTTACTTTTTAACACTTTAAAAGGCTCTTTTGCAGCAGCTTTGCCCAATGTAATGTGTCCTTTGATTTCTTGACTGCTGCTTCCATGGGTGTTGATTGTGGATCCAAGTAAAATTAATTCCTTGACAACTTCAGTCTTTTCTCCATTTATCATGACATTGCTTATTGGTCCAGTTCTGAGGATTTTTATTTTCTTTAGGTTAAGGTGTAATCTATACTGAAGACTGTAGTCTTTGGTGTTCAAGTGCTTCAAGTCCTCTTTACTTTCAGCAAGCAAGGATGTGTCATTTGCATAACTCAGGTTGTTAATGAGTCTTCCTCCAATCATGATGCCAACCTGTTCTTCTTCATATAGTCCACCTACTTGGATTATTTGCTCAGCATACAGATTGAATAAGTATGGTGAAAGGATACAAACCTGACCCAAACCTTTCCTGATTTTAAACCACGTAGTATCCTCTTGCTCTGTTCAAAAGACTGCCTCTTGGTCTATATACATTTTTCACATGAGCACAATTAAGTGTTCTGGAATTCCCATTCTTCTTAATGTTACCCATAATTTGTTATGGACACTTCAGCATAGTCAATAAACACAACAAACATCTTCCTGGTATTCTCTACTCTCAGCCAAGATTCATCTGTCATCGATTAATCAGATGTCATCTTCTGAATCCTGCTTGAATTTCTGGAAGTTCCCTGTCAATGAATTGCTGCAACCACTTTTGAATAATCTTCAGCAAAATTTTACTTCTGGGTGATATTAATGATATTCTTTGATAATTTCTGTACTGTGTTGGATCACCTTTCTCTTAAATGAGCACAAATATGGATCTCTTCCAGTTGGTTGGCCATCTAGGTGTCTTCCAAATTTCTTGGCATAGACAAATGAACACTCCCAGCGCTGCATCCATTTGTTGAAACATCTCAGTTGGTATTCTGTCAATTCCTGGAGCCTTGTTTTTTGCCAGTGCCTTCAGTGCAGCATGGACCTCTTCCTTTAGTACCATTGATTCCTGATCATATGCTACTTCATGAAATGATTGAAAGTCAACAAATTATTTTTGATACAGTGACTCTATATTGGTTCCATCTTCTTTTGATGCTTCCTGAATCATTTAATATTTTCCCCCACGGAATCCTTTAACATTACAACTCAAGGCTTGAATTTTTCTTCAGCTCTTTCAGCTTGAAAAATGACAAGCGTGTTCTTCCCTTGTTTTTCTATTTCTAGGTCTTTGTACATTTCATTATAATACTTAGTCTTCTCAAGCCATCCTTTAAAATTGTTCAACTCTTTTACTTCATCATTCTTTAGCCATTAGAGAAATGCAAATCAAAACTACAATGAGATATCATGTCACCCTGACATTACTGGAACTAATAAAAATAAAAACAGAAAATAACTAATGTTGGAGAGGTTGTGGGAAGATTGGATCCCTTATGCACTGCTGGTGGGCTTGTAAAATGTAAATCCACTATGGAAAATATGGTGCCTCCTTGAAATGCTAGAAATAAAAATATCATACAATACAGCAATCCCACTCCTTGGAATATATCCTAGAGAAGTAAGAACTATCACAAAAATAGACATATACACATTCATGTTCATTGCAGCATTATTCATAATAGAAAAAAATGGAAGCTACCTATATGACCATCAACAGATGAATGGATGAACAAATTATGGTATGTACACATAATGGTATACTACGTAATAATAAAGAACAATGGTAAATCCTCAAAACATCTCACAACATGTATGAATCTGGAGGACATTATGCTTAGTAAAATTAGTCAATCACAAAAGGATGAATATTCTCTGAGACCACCCAAGAAAAGATTTATACACAGAAAAAAAAAAAAAAACAATCTGATGATTATGAGGGAGGGGAGGGGTGGTTTGGGAGAATCACTAACTAGACAATAGACAAGAGTAAACTTTGGTGAAGGGGAAGACAGCACACAATATAGGGGAAGTTAGTACCTCTTGACCAAGGCAAAGGCTTAGAAGCTTCCTAGACAAATCTAAACACCTTGAGGGAGAGAGTTGCTGTGGTTGAAGGGTGGATGCCATGGCCTCTGGGGACATCTAGCACAATTGGCACAACATAGTTCATAAATGAAAGGTTTTAAATCCTACTTTGCTGAGTAGTGGTGTCTGGAGTCTTAAAAGCTTGTGAGCACCCTCTAAGATACATCAATTGATCCCATCCTGTGTGAAGCAAAGGAGAATGAAGAAAACCAAAGACATAATGACAATATTATTCCAAAGAACTAATGAACCACAGCCTCCACCAGCCTGAGCCCAGAATAATTAGCTGGTGCCTGGCTACCGCCACCAGCCACTCTGACAAGGATCACAATAGAGGGTCCTAGACAGAGCAGGAGAAAAATGTTCAGCAAAATTCATATTCACACACACACAAAAAAGACCAGACTTACCAGTCTGACAGAGACTTGAGGAACCCCTGAGAATATGGCCCCCAGAAACCGTGCTAACTCAGAACTGAAGCCACTCCTAAGTCCACGTTTCAGGCAAAATTTAGACAGACCTATAAAACACACAGTAACATGTGAGGAATATGCTTCTTAGTTCAATCAATTGCAGGAGACTAATTGGGTAACCCCAGCCCAAAAGCAAAGAAGAGAAGGCAGAAAGGGACAAGAAAACTGTAGGAATGTACAAGGGGTACCTGGGGTGTAATGGGAAAGACAGTGTTGACACATTGTGAGAATTGCAACCAAGGACATAAAATAACATGTAAAAAATTTGAGTAAGAAACAAATTTGTGCTGTAAACTTCACCTAAAATACAGGAAAATTTTAAAAAATGAATCATGTGTAAACAGATACAGCATTGTTTGTGGTGGACACAGACATGTGTATGGTAGATATAGGTATCTGAGTGGTTGGATATAGACCTGTGTGTGGTTACAGACAGGCTTATGACTTGTCAGACTCAGACCCTTATGTGTTCACATATTAACTCATGTGTGATCAGATACAGGCCCATGTGTGGTCAGATACAGTTACCTGTGTATTTAAATATAGACCCATGTGTGACCTTAGACCCATGTGTAGACAGATATAAATCTATGTGTGTTTGGTATAGACCTGTGTCTCTAGTTTTGAGGATTGTGCAATAACTTATGCCAGCAAAAGACACTGAATCCTTTCAGATGAACACATTGAAAATGAGAATCAAATGTAAATAAGAGAATTCCCTTTGTAAGTCAGAAAACAGAAGGGCAAGTTGTATGTACACTCTGTGGAACTAACTACAAATTTTATTGAGATTTTTAAATCAAGACTTAAAAATATGCTTCTTATTCAGGATGAGAAATCTAGATTATTATGATATACTCTTTTTTTCAATAGAAGTATTTCAAGACATGAAATTCTAAATGTAATTTTTTAGGAATTTCTGAGCCTTATAAAATGGCTTTAAGATTTATTAGGAAGAGTTAATATTTGAGAATTGCAAGAAAATGCTTTAAATGGGTCAGTAATAAGGGAGATTATCCCTACCAGATAATATAAACAAACATTAAAAATCTTCAATCCCTGAAATAGAGTGTTAGTAGTAGAGGATTAAAAAAAAAAAAAAAAGTAGAAGAAATAAATAGTGAAAAGATTGAATAACACAAATAATTTACAAAGCTTATGGAGTGAATTCTATGTCCCAGACATTGTGACAGAAACAGAGAGCACAAAGACAATTAAGGAGTATCCCTGCCTTCAGGGAACTTATACACAATGAACATAAATATACAACAGACCAAGATTATCATCTCATCACTCCATACATAACTACGTAAATTTGAAAATTAACTTAATTTCCAAAAGTGGAGAACTTAGTCATGTTAACTCTGGTTCAACCAAATTCTCTATATTATTTGGTGAATAATGTTATGTTTAGGAACAGTTTGAGATGATGTAAGAAATATCCATGTAATAGTATTAGGAATGAATATAAGTTTACAAAGTCATGCACACAGTGTGCTTTACCGGTGCAAAGGGGCCTTTCTCCTATGCCCTGAGCCCCTCATGAAATCAAACTTATAGGGGAGGCAGGAACCGTAAGTGTCTTTGATCACATGCTCCTACAATATTAGGGGTAGGTAATTTATTTTAAGCCTGTTTCAGAGGGGGAAAGGTTCACAAAGATTTTATGATTGAGGCCTCTGTCAAGTAGGACAATATATTCTGATCCCTGTATTACCCAATAATCTGCATTCCCGTAGTAAGGGAGGTGAGAATGGAAACAATAGGAATTGTCAGCATCTTTCTTGACAATGAAATCATGTAAAATAATCCAGTGTCACTTCCTGTATTTTATATTTGAAGCTCATTGATTATGGACCTCTTCTAATTTTACATATGAAAGCCAGGGTCTTTGTCCCCATTAGAAAGTAAAGAGAAGCTATAACCAAGAAGGAGATGGGGATATTAAAAATAATAAAGCTATCGGAAACCCTGGTGGCATAGTGGTTAAGTGCTACAGCTGCTAACCAAAGGGTTGGCAGTTCGAATCCACCAGGCGCTCCTTGGAAACTTTATGGGGCAGTTCTACTCTGTCCTATAGGGTCGCTATGAGACGGAATTGACTCCACGGCACTGGGTTTGGTTTTTTTTTTTTTTATCATCAGATATTTCAAACTTTCAGGGAAGATGAATGGATCATCTTTAGAAAAATATAACCCCAAACAAAGCTGCTCCACTTAAAGAAATGAGATGATTTCCCAAATGGGAAAAAAAATAAAATTTATTGATTTATTTGCCTATCTGCTTTGTTCATTTTTTGATTCTTGTTGTATAATTAGCCTTCTTATGATTAATATGAATAATAGGTTTCTAGAGTGGTAAGTGGTTACATGCTCAACCAGTAACAAAAATCAGTTCAAGCACAGTCAGAGGTGCCTTAGGAAAAAGTTCTGGAGATCTCTGTCTGAAAGTTCAGAGCCATGAAAACTCAGAGGAGTGCAGTTCTACTGTATAACACATGGGGTCGCCATAAGTCAAAACTGACCCAAATGTAACTCAATGATTACTGTGAGAACTCTGAAGCCGCCTTCCTCTTCGACCTTAACATACTAAACAAAATAAGCAAAACTAAATATTTAAAAAACCTTACTGATACAAAAATAAGAATATATAGTTCAAATGTTAATATGGGCTATCTCTGTGCAGGGAAGTGTCTTAGTCATCTAGTGCTGCTATAACATAAATACCACAAGTGGATGGCTCTCGCAGTCTAGTAGGCTAGAAGTCCAAATTCAGGGTGCCAGGTCAAGGCGAAGGCTTTCTCTCTCTGTCAGCTCTGGAGGAAGGTCCTTGTTATCAATCTTCCCCTGGTCTAGAAGCCTCTCAGTGCAGGGTCCAAAGGATATGTTCAGCTCCTGGAACTAATTTTTTAGTGTTATGAGGTCCCCCTGCCTCTCTACTGGCTTCTCTCTTTTATATTTCAAAAGGGACTTATTCAAGAAACAGCCTAATCTTTTAAACTGAGCCCCGCCTAATTAACATAACTGCCTCTAATCCTGCCTTATTAATATCATAGAGGTAGGAGTTATAACACATAGGAAAATCATATCAGATGACAAAATGGAGGACAATCACACAATACTGGGAATCATGGTCTAGCCAAGTTGACACACAATTTGCTGGGACACAATTAAATCCATGATAGGAGGATTGAATCATGTTTTTATGTCTTATTTTATTATTGTCAAATCAGTAATGAGACCTATGAATTCTGAAAAAGGATTAAATTTATTTAAGAAAGAGATATGAGAAAATCTTCCATCAACTAAAATAACTTTCTGGTATTAACTGAAACATAACTCATGACATAGAATATAAGTCTATAGTCTCAGCAGAACCATTTTACACCCCCCAAAAGTGACGTATATTTGCCAAGAAATGAAAATCTTAAAAATATGTTTTCAACAAAACTAATCATTGGAAGCACACACATAATAAATATTTGTAATCATTTATAAGTTACTAAATGGGAGGAAAAATTTTACCACAGTTATAATTACACAGGGCATTTCTGAAGGAGCTGTTTTTCATTGAAAGCAAGTGATGCATTTAACCCCCAGCTCATTTGTGTTTTCTGGTCCAGAGCTTCTTCATGGCATTTTTCATCTCTGCATTTCTCAGAGTATAAATTAAGGGGTTCAACATAGGAGTGATGGCAGTGCAAAATACAGTCAAAAATTTACCAGTTGGTAAGGTGAAAGGAGGTCTCACATACATTAAAATACAAGGGACAAAGAAGAGGGCCACCACAGTGATGTGGGAACCACAGGTGGATAAAGCTTTGCGCCTCCCTTCCTGACTAAGATTCTTCAGGTGGTGTAGAATGACTCCATAGGAGTTGAGTAACAGCATAAAAATGACCACACACGTTGCGCTGTCACTGGCAACCACAGTGAGACCAATAACATAGGTGTCAGCGCAGGCAAGTTTTAATAAGGGGTACATGTCACAAATGAAGTGGTCTGTGACATTGGGGCCACAGAAGGGAAGGTTATAAACAAAAAGAAGCTGAACTACACCATGCACGAAACCTCCAACACAGGCCACCAACAGCAGGAGAATACACGCACGTTGGTTCATGATGATCATATAATGCAGGGGTTTACAGATAGCCATGTAGCGGTCATAAGCCATGACCACCAGAAGTCAAATCTCCACACCACCAAATAAGTGTCCTATAAAAAGCTGAGTCATGCAAGCCTGGAAAGAAAATGTTTTCTTCCCGTAGAGTAAGTCTGTAATCATATTTGGGGTAACTGTAGTAGAATAAACAGCATCCATAAATGATAAGTAGCCAAGAAAGAAGAACATAGGAGCATCCAGTGTTGGGCTGACCACCACAGTCACCACAATGAGGATGTTGCCCACCATTGTCACAATGTAGATGAGCAAGAACAAAACAAATAATACTTTCTGACCCTGGAGATTCTGAGTGAGGCCCAAGAGGACAAATTCAGTCACATTGTTCCTTTGGTCCATATGTTCTTCTGTGTGTTCTTATTTCAGAGTTCAGGACAAATTTGCCTGTAAATGTAATGATGACTAGTGATTTTTTGAAATCTCAACAAATAGGTTTAATGATTTACTATGTTTCAGCCCTGTCCCAGATGATAAGATTACAAGGCTGATTTATTAAAACATGGTCCCTGACTTCAGTGATCATATAGATTAATGGGGAGACAAATTAGAAACATGCGTGGGAAAAGGAGAGATTACTAAATATTGGACTGTCACACTAACTTCCATCTGGAAGAAAATAAAATTGTATCTATAAACAAAAACAAAATACAAATCCAGCAAAGATTTAATGTTAAAGTACAATTTATATTTACTTTCAAGTAAGTAAAATAAACTATTTTCTACATTCTAGAGATAGAAGAACCTCCCTAATTAATAACTGAAGTCCCATCTAGACATATTTCACAATTTCAAAAATTTTAAAAGGTTTTTTAAAGATACAATAAACAGTCTATAGACAAAAAATATCTTGGGGGAAATACGTGTAAAATAGACAAATAATTCTAACTAGTTAACCAGAAAAAGAGAAACAACCTAATGGCAAAGGATATAAACAAGTAATTAAAAGAAGAGTACATCCAAATGGCCAACAAACATTAATAGGATGCTGAAACTCACCTATCAATAGCAAAATGTAAAATAAAATAACAGATATCACTCTGCACCTATTACACTGATAAAAAAAAGTTTTTTAAAAAGTATTAACAGCTATTACTGGCAAAAATAGAGAAAAAGGCTTTCTCTTCCATCACTAGTAAAAATGTTATTTTTATAGTATCCATCTAGCCATCTCTACTGAAAATAAAAACTCATATACTTTTCATCATAACAATTACACTCTTTAGAGTCTATCCATAGGAAGTAAAACAACGGTACATAAGAACATACTTGTGGTACGTTTTTGCTGTGTTATTTACAATGGCCTTAAGTAACAAATATGAAAGAAAAATAATTTAAGTGATTTCCGTTCAATAGAGAAATGGTTGAATATATCTAAAAAAAAAAAAAATCCAGTAAATGGAATACTTGCATTTGAAAGAATGAATTAGAACTATGTTGGTAATGTTACAGAAATTCCCACAAGGTACTGCTGAGTAACAAAGAAATGAACATAAAACTATCCATAATATATTATTATAAAACAAAAAAAAATAGAAATGTATCAGTTTATAAAAGTTTATATACGATTATATGAGTATGGGAAAAATACGGAAGGAAACTTTGTTGTTATAAACAGGTTACATTTGTGCTGGCGATGCATGTGAAAGAATGAAAATGATGAGAGGGCAGATTCTAAAAAAAAAACTGCACAAATACAAAAAAATTATTTGAAAATATTATGGATATTCACGGGCCTTTTTATCTCTTAAAGTAATCCTAATGATGATATCCAGATACTAAGTCTCTATTGACATTGACTTCAGTATCTAACGTCATAATTCTGTCCGACCTCCTCTTCACAATATATGGATTGTCCATGTTTCTAACTATGGCCAAGCCCTCTGCAGGTACACTGACTAGGTTCCACAGTCTTTATCGCACTCAAAACAGTGCTCCTGTAATTGTCTCCTCCATTTTCTATATCATTAGTTTTCCTCTCTATTTTGCATTATTCTGTATAATATCTCTATTGCTAAAATAATCTATCCCCAACTCCACATTTCTTTCAAGTGAGCAGCACAATTCTCTCTTTTTCTTCATTAAAAACACCTTCACCTTGCTAAATCCAATGGTCCATTACACGCCTTTCCTTACCCAGCATATCATTCCTATGGATTGAAGTAATAGCTTGTTTGCATAATGTCACCTTAGGTTCTTGGAAGTCAATCATTCAAGTTTTATGGATGCTACATCACTTTCTAAGAATTCAAGGATTAACAAGCAATGCTTCAGAACACTACAATTCATCCTACAATGATATTTACAAATCTCTGCCCATTAAAATAGCCCCCAAATTGTTACACTTAAATTAGTTTCTAAGAATACTAATGTTAGAGAAAATAAATGTACTATGGGTCTTTACAGGATGAAAATATCCAAGGGAAAATTACAGAATTGAGTCAAAACTCATATATTTTATTGACCAAAAAGCATCTGTAACACACCTGATTATCGGAATCACGTAGAACTTTCAAAAGTCTATGACATTCCAAATCACACTACCAATGTGCTCTTGCATAATCTAAAGCCTAGTGCAGACTCCTATGCACAAAAACACTTCCTCAGTTACCTGCATAATGACGTAGTCATTCAGCTCAAATTCTGGATTGTGGTGCTTCTCCTGTGTCCTAAAAGATAATATCTTCATGCCCTGATGCCATCTCTGTGAACACAGAGAGTAAGATGGTACACGCACCATTATCTGGATCAAGAAATGTTTCCATGTACCTTTTATATAGCTGGAAGTTTTATATAGCTGGTAGTTTTAATACAAATATAAAAAATGTCCTTTAAGAAAAACAAGTCTGAATCTTGATTATAAACAGAGTCAAAAACTCCACTGCTGGCATACGTTGCCCTGAAACAAACAAATGTTAAAAAAAAAAAAAAAGCAGTATGAGGTTAAAAATAAACAAATTAATAAATTTTGTGGGAAAAAGAATTGTTGATAGTTTTGATAAATATTTTGCAGTTTGTGGTTTAGAAGTGAAATAGCCTTTACAACATATTCTCAAGCCATTATTCTGGCCTGACATCATACAGCATAGTTGAACTTTGGCTTGCCTGAAGGACAGAAATATATTTCATGTTCATATTTTGTTATGCCTTGAGTCCATTGCTTCAATCCTGAAAAAGCCAGTCATGTAAATATTCATATAGACAAGCACTTCTCTATGGTAAGGGTAAGAGTCTTTGCACACTTTATTTGCATTTGAACTAAAACAAATATTGTTGCTTCATTTAATTGGTGCACCTCAAAGGATGACTCTTCTATAATTAAACTCATTGGGACCTTAATCATAATTCTAAGAGTAGATTCAACATCTCCAGAGATCATGCAAGGATAATCACCCACATAGAACAGGACTTTCAGAAGCAGGTCTTTGAGGAGAAAATCACAAAAGAATGACCCGAGGTCAAACCACCCAAAGAGAAGAGTCCAAGTTGGGCAGAATTTGAATATGTAAAAACTCTCTTGTTTAAATCATGACCTTCAAAATACGCTATTGGGTGTGTAAGTTTAAGTTATACCTTTGCAGATGATATCTGAACTAACGCCAAGAGCACCAAGAAAGTTGATTTCAGAAAAAGTCATTGAAAACTTGATTCAAATACATATAAAGCAGAGTTCTCCCCTGTAATGGATTGAATTCTGTTCCCCAAAAAGATATGTTGAAGTCCTAAACCCTATACCTGTTAATGTGACTCTGTTTGTAAACTGGGTCAAAAAGATATTCAGTTAAGTCTCACTAATGTTCTTATAAAAGAGAAGATAAGCAGAGACAGAGAGGTGAAGGTTGCCATGCAATGCTGCAGCTGCAACCCAAGAATCCCTGGAGCTACCAGAATCTAGGAGAGAGGAACAGATCTCCATCAAAGCTTCAGAAGGAATCAACACAGCTGTCACCCTAATCTTGGACTCTCAGTCTCTAGCAACTGTGAGACAATCAATTTCGTTGTTAAAGCTACCTAGTTTGCAGAATTTGGTTATTGCAGCCCTAGGAAACTAATACATCACCCTAGCAGTAAGAGTCTTGATTTTTTCACAGAAAGAGTTTCAGACAGGCAAACTGGTAAAATCTACATTGACTATAAAAAAAAACAGGTATAAAACATTTAAAGGGATAGCTTGAAAAATCTATGAATTCTAAATCTTTACCATACAGCCCTTTCTGAAGAAAATATTACCAACTGTTTCTTTCTACCCAACGTTTCAAGGAACTGTGTTATTGTGTGTCTTAGTTATCTACTGCCACTGTAACAGAAATACCACAAGTGGATGGCTTTAACAAACAGAGATTTGTTCCCTAACAGTTTAGGAGGCTATAAGTTTGAATTTGGGGCGTCAGCTCCAGGGTAAGCCTTTCTTTCGGTGTTAGCTCTGGAGGAAGGTCATTCTCATCAGTCTTCCCCTGGTCTAGGAGTTTCTTAGCGCAGAGACCCCAGGTCCACAGGAAACACTCAACTCCTTGCTCTCCTTTCTTGACACTAATGAGGTCTCTCTCCTCTCTGCTTGTTTCTCTTTTTTTATCTCAAAAGATACTGAATGAAGATAAAACCTAATCCTGTAGATTATGTCCTGGCTCACGAACATAACTGCCTCTAATCCTGCCTAATTAACATCATAGAGGTTAGGATTTACAACACATATGATAGTTTAAATAACAAACTGGAAGAAAACCACACAATCATGGGAATCGTGGCCTAGCCAAGTTGACATACATTTTTGGAGGACACATTTCAGTCCATAACTGTGTGGGAGGTGGGAATTTCATCACTTGGAAATGTGCATAAGGAGAAGGAAGACTGGTAGAAATTGTAGAGTTTTAGTTACATTCTATATATTTTCTCCCCTCTTCCCCATTCACTTTAGTATTAGACTTTGTATTTCCAGGGAAAGCAGTAGTCTCAGATTTAAAAAATTACATTTCACAGCATCCTTTGTAAATTAAGTTGGCCTATAAGACACTAGTTAAGTCATTAATTGGGACTTGCAGGAAGTGAGATAATTCAACTGAAAGCCAAATTACCTTTTGTCCTTTCTTCTTGATGCTTCTCTAGATCTCAAATTGTCCAGAGCTCTAACAGCCATTCTGTGACCACGATCATACCGCAGGAATGGAAGTGGTGACAGTCCTCCTACTCTGTTCTTTTTTTCAAGGCTGCTTAGGTTATTCAGGGCCCGTGGCAGTTCCATATAAATCTGAGGGCTGATTTTTCCATTTATGTAAGGAAGGCTGTCGGGATTTTGAGGACTATTGCATTGAGTTTATAAATTGCTTTAGGTAGTATTGATATCCTGACAGTATTGAGCCTTCTGGTCCATGAGGATGAAATGTACTTCTATTTAGGTTATCTTTAATTTCTATTGGAGCCCTGGTGGTGGAGGGGTTAAGAGCTAGGCTGCTAACCAAAAGACCAGCAGTCTGAAACTACCGGCTGCTCCTTGGAAATCCTATGGGGCAGTTCTACTCTGTCCTATAGCTCCACTATGAGTTGGAATCAACTTGATGGCAACAGGTTATTGGTTTACTAATTTCTTTTAGTATTGTTTTACAGTTTTCTGTGTACAAGTCTTTCACTTCCTTGGCTAAAATTATTCTAGGAATTTTATTCTTTTAGATGCTATTGTAAAGGTGTGATAGAGTAATCATCCATACTCAGTGATGTAAAGTTGAGAGATATATTAAAAGGAAAGAGGTGGCTTGAGCTGAGACTAGACAGAACCCCATGCAGTGGAATCCAGTAATCCAAAATGACAACTCAGAAGTTACATTTTATAGGCAGGGAACAATGAAAATTAAACACATTACTTGACTGGTATTTACAGGCTTAGGTCACTGAAAGATTATTTACTCAATTGGCAGCAGGTCATTTTAAGGCAGAAATTCCTATGGCAAGGTCTGTGAGGAGATTGGCTTAAAAGGGTATACATCTCTTTCTTAGATTGGTTATAGTTTGGCAATTACATGAGTATGTCACAGGGAGGGGTAGCAGTATACTTACATCATTACTAGACATTCCTCTCTTAGAAACAATATGGAAGATGGCTGCCTCTAGGGTGGAAAATGAGCCAGCAAACAAGGAATCACACCCAATCCTCAAACACCATTTCAGATCTTACTAGGCACCTCAAATTTTTTTCTTTGATTCCCTTACACATTCCCCCATTTTGATCAAGGATTTTGAGAAAAATTCTTTGATCAGTTCACTAACCACTATTCTGAAAGAAGGCTTTTTTTTTCCGCAGGGACTTTGAGCATAAGTTTATTCTGGACAGCTGCTTATTTACACATCCACAAGCCCTTGGGTGCTACGCATGTGAAAAGATTGTTATTGTTAGATGCCATTGAGTTGGCTCTGATTCATTAGGGACTCCACGCACAACAGAACAAACCCCCACCTGGGACTTTTTCAAGACAAATTTGCTCACTCTTCTGGCAGCCCATTGCACATTCAGTATTCTTTGCCAACTCTCTTAATACAAAGGTGTCAATTCTTTTTCGTTCTTCCTTATTCACCATCCAACAGTCACATACATATGAAGCTACCAAAAATGTTATAGTCTGATACAAGTGCACCCTAGTACTCAACGTGACACCCCGATTTTTAACGTTTCAAAAAGGTCTTTTGCTGAAGATTTGTCCAAATATAACATGTCCTTTGATCTCCTGACTGCTGCTTCCAGGGTTGCCAACTACGGATTTGAGAAAAATGAAATCAAACTGTAAATAGCAGCAGAACACTGTGAAAAGGTAGCTGGGCAGTATTTGATGTCTTCACCAAGCCATGGCTTTAGCCTCTTGCTTCCATGGTTTTATTATTTGAGGGCCATTGCAGTGTGGGCCACAGTACAGGAATAACCTTACATCTGGTGGCTTAGTCAAAGAGTGGGCTTCAGTCATTCTGAAATGTGTTGATGTTGATGTTGTTGTTAGATGCCGTCAATTCAGCTCTGACTCACAGTGACCATATGTACAAGAGAACAAAACACTCCTTGGTCATGCACCATCCTCACAATCGTCATGCTTGAGCTCATTGTTGCAGCCACTGTGTGAATCCATCTTATTGAAGGTCTTCCTCTTTTTCCCTGACTCTCTAACTTACCAAGCATGATGTCCTTTTCCAGTGACTGATCCCTCCTGATAACATGTCTAAAGTATACGAGATGAAGTCTTGCCATTCATGCTCTAAGGATCATTCTGGCTATACTTCCTCCAAGACAGATTTGTTCATTCTTTGAGCATTCTATGGTATATTCAATATTCTTCGCCAACGCCATAATTCAAAAGCATCAGGTTTTCTTCAGTCTTCCTTATTCATGGTCCAGCTTTCGCATGCATATGAAGCAATTGAAAACACCATGGTTTGGGTAAGGTGCACATTAGTCTTTTGTGACACCTTCACTTTTTAACATTTTAAAGAGGTCTTTTGCACAGATTTTCCCAATGCAATATGTCATTTGATTTTTAGACTGCTGCTTCAATGGGCATCGATTGGGGATCCAAGTAAAATGAAATCCCTGACAACTTCAATCTTTTCTGTGTTTATCATAATGTTGCTTATTGATCTAGTTGTGAAGATTTTTGTTTTATTTATGTTGAGGCATAACCCATGCTGAAGATTGTAATCATTGATCTTCATCAATAAGTACCTCAAGTCTTCTTCACTTTCAGCAAGCAAGGTTGTGTCATCTGCATATTGCAGGTTGTTAATGAGTCTTCCTCCAACCCAGATGTCCCATTCTTCTTCATATAGCCCAGTTCTTGGATTATTTGTTCAGTATACAGATTGAATAAGTGTGGTGAAAGGATGCAACCCTGATACACATCTTTCCTGACAAGAAACCATGCAGTACTCCTTTGTTATGTTTGAATGACTACCTCTTGTTCTATGCACAGGTTCCATTTGAGCACAATTAAGTGTTCTGGAATCCCCATTCTTTATAATATTATCCATTATTTGTTATGATTCACATAGTCATATGCCTTTGTGTAGTCAATAAAACACAGATAAACATCTTTGTGATATTCTTTGCTTTCAGACAGGATCCATCTGACATCAGCAATGATATCCCTTGTTCCAAGCTGTCTTCTAAATCCAGCTGGAATTTCTGGCAGTTCCATGTCGATGTACTGCTGCAGCCACTTTTGAATGATCTTTAGCAAAATTTTACTTGTGTGTGATATTAATGATATTGTTTGATAATTTCCACATTTGGTTGGATCACCTTTCTTGGGAACAGGCATAAATATGGATCTCTTCTAGTTGATTGGCCAGGTAGCTGTCTTCCAAATTCTTGACAGAGGCAAGTGAGCACTTCCAGCACTGCATCCATTTGTTGAAACATCTCAGTTAGTATTCAATTCCTGGAGCCTTGTTTTTCGCCAATGCCTTCAGTGCAGCTTGGACTTCTTCCTTCAGTACCATTGGTTCCTGATCATATGCTATCTCTTGAAACGGTTGAACATCTACTAATTCTTTTTGGTATAATGACTCTGTGTATTCCTTACATCTTCTTTTAATGCTTCCTGAGTCGTTTAATATTTTCCCCATAGAATCCTTCAATATTGCAACTCAAGGTTTGAAGTATTATTTCTGTTCTTTCAGCTTGACAAATGCTGAGCATGTTCTTCTCTTTTGGTTTTCTAATTCCATGCCTTTGCACATGTCATTATAATACTTTATTTTGTCTTCTCAAGCCACCCTTTGAGATCTGCTCAGCTCTTTAACTTCGTCATTTCTTCCATTTGATTTAGCTACTCGACCTTCAAGAGCCAGTTTCAGAGTCTCTTCCGACATCCATTTTGGTCTTTTCTTTCTTTTCTGTCTTTTTAAAGACCTTGTTTTCTGCATGTACGATGTTCTTGATGTCATTCCACAAGTCTTCTGGTCTTCAGTCATTAGTGTTCAAAAAGTCATATCTATTCTTGAGATGGTCTCTAAATTACAGGCTTAGGTCATAGAAAGACATTAATTGATTAGTAATACCTCATTTTAAGGCAGGAATTCCTGTGGTGGAACTCATAAGGCAGGAATTCCTGTGGCAAGGTCTGTAAGGCAATTGGCTTAAAAGGGTATATGGCTTTTTCTCAGATTTGTTAAAGTGCGGTAATTATACAGGTATGTGACAAGGAGGGATTACAACGTAGTTGCATAATGATTACCAGACATTCCTCTCTTAGCAACAATATGGCTGCAGCTAGGTGGAAAAAGAACTGGTAAACAAGGAATGGCACCCAGTCTTCAAACTGGCCATTTCAGCTCTTAACAGGTACCTCAAAATTTTTTACTCTTTAATTCCCTCACGCAAAGGGGATTTTTTTCTTAATTTCCTTTTTTAGCTTGTTCATTGCTGCTGTAGAAGAAACAACTTATTTTCATTAGCACAAGAAACTACTGCCCTGAGATGAACTTTAAATCTTAAACCAAAACTATCCTCTGAAGTCTTCTTTTAACCAAGAAAGATTATTATAATTAGTGAAGGATCTCTGTTTTGAGTGTTGTGCTCTTTTCTAAAGAGCACTATTTTTTTTTTTATGTGAGATCAAATTTTTAACCACCAAAAGATTGGATGGGAAACTTCTAGGGCAGTTAAAGATAATGGTGGTGGAATAATGTGGAAAAGGTAACTAGGGAGAATGGTAGCACAATTTGAAGACTGTAACCAATGTCACTGAATTGTACATGTAGAAATTGTTAAAATGGTAGATCTTCAGTTTTTATACTTTCACTAAAATATAAAAAAATAATAATTTGGAAATCAAGAGCTAATAATTGATGAGCAGAAGAAATCAGTATTCATAAGCATTTGGGACCAACTTCAGTCAATCTATCTTGTATTTCTTTTACAAAGCAGAAAATCAAAACCCTACCTTGTCAAATCTTTGTTACTAGCAGCCCAAAATCATCTTAATTACAGTTCAGAATGTATCCTGAAGGATGCTGTGGCATGACCCCCTTCTCCTTAAGTTTCCTCAGGCTTGACAGCAAAGAAACTTGTTACATACATGGATGGTTCCCCCACTATCTATTTTCCCTGTGTAATAAATCCCCATTGTCAAACATCACAAGTGTGTCTATTTACAACTAAAAACACCTAGCTTAATTTTTTTAACATTTCATGTAATTTTAGTAGTCAGTGTTCATAAAAGTGTGCTTAAATTGACAATTTCCTATAATTCTCTCTGAAGAACACTTTAGAAATAAGTGTTTTGAATTAGAATATAATTACAGATATAAATTTCACTTTGGAATTCATTTTGAGGCAATCATTAGAAAAATATTCATTACAACTTATACTGTAATAAAAATGTGTTTATGATAATCAACATTAAATCTGATTGTGAAATTGAAACTGAAATTCCTTAAAAAATCATGTGTAAAGAGATACAACACTGTTTGTGATGGACACAGACCTGTGTATAGTAGATATAGATCTCTGAATGGTTGAATATAGACCTGTGTGTGGGTAGGCACAGACTTATGGCTTCTCAGACTTAGATCCTTGTTTTCACATTTTGACTCATGTGTGATCAGATATAGACCCATGTGTGGTCAGATATAGACACGTTGTATATAGACCTGTGTGTGACCTGAAACATATCTGTGTATGGACAGATACAGGTCTGTATATTTGGATACACCTGTGCCCATGGCTTTGATGATTGTGAGGTAATTCATGCCAGCAAAAGACACCGCATCCTTTAAAATCAATTCATTTAAAATGTGAATCAGGTGTAAATAAAAGAATTTCTTTTGTAAATAAGAAAGCAAAAAGGCAAGCTGCTGTAGATTCTATGGAGCTGATTACAAATTTCAGTGAGATTTTTGAATCAAGTCTTTTCAATATGTCTTTTATTTTGGATGAGAAACCTAGATTACTGTAACATACCCTTTTTTTCAAAAGAAATATTTCAAGACATGAAATTCTAAATGTAATTTTTCAGGAAGGTTTTGAACTTTGCAAAATGACTGTAAGATTTATCAGGGAGAATTAATACTTAGAAATTGCAAGTTTTTTTTTTTTAAAAATACGGGAGTTATAGGGAAGATTATCCCTACCAGATATAAATACACATTAAAAATTTTTGATCACTGAAAGATAATCAAAGATGATAAAGGCAGAGAAATAAACCAAAAAAAAAAAAGTAGAAGAAATTAAAGAAATGGGGAAAAGGTTGACTCTTTTACATGTATAATATGACATATTGAAAGGAGAAATGCTAAATTACTACTGAAAATAATAAATTATGTTGGCAGAATATTTTACATATTTGGGGAAAAAGATTTGGTTATTCCTTCATCAGAAACAAAAATAAATACTAGATAGGTTCAAAAACAAAATTGAAAAATTGTTTAGAAAAAAATGAGGATAAAATGTATCAAGTCAGTGAAGAAAAATAGAATTTTATAATTTCTGTCATTGAAGAAATCAAAAAGCAGAATTTTAAAATAAAATATCTGTATATAAAAACACTCATAATTTGGAAACCCTGGTGACATACTGGTTAAGTGCTATGGCTGCTAACCAAAAGGTCAGCAGTTCAAACCCACCAGGTGCTTCTTGGAAACTTTATGGAGCAGTTCTACTCTGTCCTATAGGGTCAGAGTAGATTAAATAAGATAGTCAAATCATAGCAAATATCAAAGAAAAATGATACCTATATTTAATATATAGAGTTCAAAATTCATCAGTAAAGATTCTGACTCCAGACAATTGAGAATTCATGAATACAAATAATTTAAAAGTTTAAATAGTGAATTCTATGTCCCAGACATTGTGAAATAAACAGAGACCACAAAGACAATTAAGGAACTTTCCCTGCCTTCAGGGAGCTTATAGACAATGAACATAAATACACAACCTAATAGCAAAGTAGGCAAGGGTATAAACAAACAATTAAAGGAATAGTACATCCAAATGGCCAACATATGATAGGATGATGAAACTCACCTGTAAATAGCAAAATGCAAAATAAAATAACAGATAAAATTTTACATGCATCAAAATGACAAAATAGAGAAAATAGGGAAAAGGGCTTTTTCTTACTGCTAGTGAATATTTTAATTTTATAATATTTTTGGAACAAAATCCAACCATCTCTATTGAAAATAAAAATACATATACACTTCATCACAGCAATTATGCTCTTTAGAATCTATAGGAATTTAGGTGCCATTACATAAGAATATACTCATGAGATGTTTTTGCTGTATTGTCTACAAACCCAAAACCCACTGCCGTCGAGTCAATTCCAATTCATAGCGACCCTATAGGACAGAGTAGAACTGTCCCATAGAGTTTCCAAGGAGCCCTTATTTATCATGGCATTAAATAACAAAAACAAAACAAAAAAATTAAAATGAGTTCCACTCAGTACAGAAATGGTTGAATATATCTTTAAAATCTATTAAATGTAATACATCCCTTTAAAATAATTAATTGGAGTACTGTTAGAGAAATTCCCGCAAGGTACTGTTGAGTAAGAAAGAAATGAGCATAAAATTATGCATAATATATTATTATAAAACCAAATAAAAAATCAATACATCAGCTTATAAATATTTGCATATGATTATGTGGGAAAAATATGGAAGGGTAGTGCTGTGTGATTAAGGTAATTGTGGCCTACAAAGGGGATTTTGTCACTTTTGCCTTAAAAGAGAGCCAATTTCAGAACAGGAGGAAGAACTCACCACCAAGGAAGGAGAGACCAGCAGGAGAAAACTAGCAGCAGAGACCCAGCAGCAGGAAACAGCATAGTGGGCTTCCCAGCCGATGGAGAGAGAAAGCTGAGTCCCTTTGGGTAGAGGCTGAGGGCCAGGAAGAGGCTGCCTGCAAGCACAGATGGGGAGAGGCTATCCTGATGGAAGAACTGTATCCTGAGTGTTCTTGAGCATGAATTGTAACTGTTTCTTACCTAATAAACCCCATGATTGTGAGTATGGTCTGTGAGTTCTGTGTGGCCATTGTAATGAATTATCTAACCCAGTAGAGACTGCTGTGGGAGGGACAGCTGGTGTCAGAATTGATAAATATGGCAGAGAGAGAAGGCAAATCTGACCTCCACCTCATAGGAATCAGCCTTGGACTGTTGATCTTGGTTCTCCTTTCCCCTTGTGGGCTGGGAGGAGTTCAGACACTGTCCCCATGTCTTTTTTACAGATACATTTTTGTTGCTGTTAGAAACAGGTTACATTTGTGGTGGTGATGTATGTGAAAGAATGAAAATGATGACAGGGCAGATTTCAAAAAGAAACAAAACTGCACATATACAAGCAAATCTATATCAAAATATTATTGATATTCTCCAGAGCTGCTATCTCTTAAAATAATTTTAGTAATAATATCCAGATACTTTCTAAGTCTCTATTGACATTGACTTCAATATCTGACCTCATAATTCTGCCTGACCTCTTCTTCACAATACATGACTTGTCTGTGTTTCTATGCCCAAGTCCTCTGCATGTTCACTAGACCCCATCTTCTTCAGCACACTCAAAACAGTGCTCCTGTAATTGTCTCCACCATTTCCTACATCATTAGTTTTCCTCTATATTTTGCATTATTCTGTCCACATATTTATGCAGCATAATATCTCCATCGCTTCAATAATCTAGCTGCCAACTCCACATCTCTTTCAAGCAAGCAACCCAATTCTCTCTTCTTTATACTTTGCTGTATCCTATGGTCAATTACACTCCTTTTCTTACCCAGCCTATTATTCCTGTGAATTGAAGTAATAGCTTGCTTGTGATAATATCACTTTAGGTTCTTGAAAGTCAATCATTCAAGTTTTATGATGAACTAACAATGCTTACACATTTCAATTGATCCTATAATGATATCCACAGATGTCTGCCCATTAAAATATCCCTCATATAGTTACACTTAGGTTAGTTTCTAGGAATACTAATGTTGGAGAAAGAAAATGTACTCTGGATCTTTATAGTATGAAAATATCTAAAAGAATATTACAGAATTGAGTCAATTCCCATATATTTTATTGATCACAAAGAATCTCTAACATGGCTGATTATCATATTCACTTTGGAGGGCTTTTAAAAGACTACGGACTTTCCAAATCACACTAACAATGTAGTCTTGCATAATATAAAGCCTAGTGAAGACTTTGTATAAAAAAAACTTCCTGGATTGTCTACATAACAAGGCAGTCATTCAACCCAAATTTTAGATTGTGATGCCTTCTTCCTCATCCTAAAAGGCGACAGTTTCATGCACTGATGCCAGGGAGTAAGGTAGTACATGCGCCATCACTGGCCTAAGAAATGTTTCCATGTGACCAACTCTTTCCATGCTTCAAGAAGTCTGTCTCGTCTCAGCCTTCAGTTTCCACCTTAACAAACTGAAAAAAGAAGAGCAAGTTAAACCTGAAGTAAGGACAAGGAAAGAAATAATGAAGATAGGAGCAGAAGCAAAAGAGAAAATCAATCAAATCAAAAGCTGGTTCTTTGAAAAATATCAATAAAGTTGATTGAAAATACTAATTGAACTGTGTTTCCTGACTAGACTAGCTCATTTTAAAATTCGTGTGAAAACATAGATAAACAAGAATTGGCATAATTCAGAAAAACAATAATAATGAGACACTACTAGGCTTATTAAATAGGGGCCCGTGGGTAGTGCATGGTTAAGCTGTCAGCTACTAACAGAAAGGTTTGCAGTTCAACATACTCAGAGGACCCTCACCAGAAAAACCTGGCAATCTGCTTTCCAAAGGTCACAGCCATGAAAACTTTATGAAGCACTGCTCTACTCTGCGACACGTGGGGTTGCCGTGATTCAGAATCAACTCCACACAACTAGTTGATTGGTTGCTAGGCTTATCAAATATCAAAATGTAATACAGACAATCGCAATTCTGTCAAGTGTAAAAGCACCTGGATAAAGAGATCAACAGACCAGAGTAGAGTCCTGAAATGGATCGCATACACGAAGGACTTTAGAATACAATAAGGATGTGATTTTAAATCAGTGGGGAAAAGATAACTAGGCAACTATTAAAAGTGGCCATCTAGAAAAACAAAGTTTAATCTCTATTTAATTTCTTATATCAATATAAATCCCAGATGGGTAAATATGTTAAATGTAAAATTACAATGATGTTAAAAAATTAAATGCAAAAATGTGGAGGAATATTTGATAAAAGTGAAGTAGGAAAAATCTAAGCAAAATATAAAAAATAAAGAAAATATTGATAAATCTAATTATATAAACAAAATTTTCCACATGACAAAAAAATTCTGCATAGCATAAAAACAGATCACAAGCTTTAAAAATAGTAGTTACACATAACAGCAAGAGAGAGTGCTGCCATCATATATAATTAACTCATGAAATTCAATAAGGAATTAAATTGTTGATAACAATCTAAGAAAATAAGTAAAAGACATTAACAGGCAAGTCACAAATAAAGAACAAAAATAGTTTTAAATGTGAAAAAGGTGTGCAAACTCAATTATAGTTAAAGAATTTCAACTAAAACATGCAGTTGAAATACAGTTTCTTTAATCAGATTGTCAAATACTATAAATGTTTATCAAACACTGGTTGTTAGGGATGTGGACAAACTGGTACAGGTTTCCCACGTATCTGAAAAGTAGAACATTCCTATGAAAGGTTTTTAAGCCAAAATGGTGTAAAGCAGAAAAGCGATTACCATTAATTTATATGGGAAAAAATTTTTAGCATTCCCAGACCCAAAAAATAACCTACCAAATGATACCAAATAACACTACAGAGTAAAAGCAGGAATGATAAGATAAATGCACTGCCTATGTAAAGTAGAAATAATGTGTGTACAGTGTAGTTTCACTTACCAGAATCAGGAATACAACAGCACACTGGAAAGCTGGGAGGTGGTGGTGGTGATGATGGTAGCCCTGGTAGAGCAGCTGGCAGTGGCATATGGGGCTGAGTTGAAGGGCCAGGGTTCGAATCTCGAAGAAGAGCGGGATTTATATTAACTGTGAATGCAGAGGGATGAGTCCTACAGGGGACAAGTCTATGACAGAATCTTGCGACGCATGGTATTACTAGCAGAACCAATAAAATTATGCCAACTTTCACGGTTCTTTCTTTCTACGTGTAAATAGTACAAATGACGGACACAGTCAAGTTCAACGCATGCACGATGTCTTTATTTTGATCAAACTGCTTATTTACATCCAGTTTTAAGCTAACACCCTTAGGAACTCTTTTAGGCTTTTCTGATATTTTAGGGCACATCTTGATGACGGATGCACAAAATAAATCAAGATAAACCACAGATGCTTACAGACACAGTTCAAAGCTACGATGCCTTGATGCTGAGATACTGAGGATCGTTCTCAGGAAAGAAGCTTGGCCACGCCATTCTCACTGCTCCAGGTGCGTTGTGTTTCCGTAAGCACTCACTGCAAAACAAACGCTGAATGCTATTTCCGCTTTCCGTTAGAGAAAACAGGTAATAATGTAGGTATTTTGTAAAAGTAAAGTGGCATAAACAAAACTTTCAAAACACAACTTCATAGATGACATTTTGGATATAAATATAAGCATCAACATTTTAAATATATATGCCACAGGACCCAACAATTCCACCATGGGAGCACATACTTTTGTATATTCAGAAACACATATATTGAATAAAGACCTAGTTGTCATAAAAAGGGATTGGAATCAACCCGAAGACGACTGTACACATTAATTTAGTCTATCTTCATAAGGAAGTATTACACAGTACAAAGATAACTGAGAATGAGTTAGATTTATATGCACTGATATGGAAAGATCTTTAAGATGTAGAGTAGTAAAAAGCAAATTTTTATATGCAGTTATAAAGCCACATACATATATGTGAATAGACTCATATTTGCAAAGATTATTACTTGAACAATCCTAAGAAACAGAGTACGGTGACCACCTCTGAGGAGGAGCGCTGGGAGACCAAGGAGAGAGGTTTTTATTTTTACTATTTATTATCATCACATGTTCAATTGTTTGGTTCTAAAAAGTAGAAGTATTACACATTTTTAAAATCCCATGCAATGGAACTAAAATTAAATAAAGAGGACAGCCAATATAGTGTTAAATACTTTAACTGGTATAATAAAAACAATAAACACCAATGACAATAACTTTATTATTAAAAAAACCTTAGGCTTAGAAAGAAATTAATAAAGATAATGTAGGAATGAATTAAAAATCAGTGTGATTGTATAAAAATTTCATTTGATAATACATTACATATTATTTATTGATTCCCTACTACATATGCATTAAATCTTTCAAAATGCAGTGATAAGCAGGATATTATAGGGCTTACATTCTAGCAGATAAACTGTTACTAACAGCCCAATCATATGGTTAATCCTTTAATTGCAAATATAATACATGCTTTCAAGGAAAGGGAAGGTAAAATCAAGTTTAAGAAGATTTTGGGATTCCAAGGAGTTCTTTTCTTGATGGATGAAATATTTACTACCTGATATGATTTTTCTCCTCCAAAGTGTCTTCATAGTATTTGTCATCTCTGAATTTCTCGGAGTAGTTTGGTTTTTGGTTTAATCTTTGTGGGAGTAGATAGCCAGGTCTTTTCTCCTGCTGAGCCACTAGTGGGTGTGTATATAGTGGCATCACTAGGGGTGTGCAAGGGGTGCAGACCACACTGGGTGACACTGGCAGAGGAGACGACACCAAAAATGACTATAAAATTTTCGTGCAGTGTTTCAGCAGAAATTTATTATTTTTTGTAAAAATATCCCTGGAGTTAGTTGTAACAATGAAAGCATGTTGCATAAGCCCAACTTACACATATCAAACTCTAAGCCAATTGACTTTTTGACCCTTCTAATGTACTCAGTCAGAGCTGTCATTGTTACCCAATTATAATGATGCTTCCAATTGCTTGGTTTCCTCTGCACATGCTACAAGCTTGTGCTATTTCCATTTCTGCTGGTGTTTTTATAGTTGCTGATTTTCTCAAATTTTATGGTGTTTTAGCTACCATATTGTGGTAATTAGTATTTGTGAACCTATATCAACAACTTTTTGGAGAATGAGGTAATAATTAAAAGAAGGAAAAAATCAAAAAGGCTTCTGCTCAGTTACTAATAATGCTATAACTAATAATGTAATTCAATGTAGAAAGATTTTACTAAACAATTTTGTTGTTAGTATTCGTATAATCTAAGAAGTATTACATTTAAGCAATTCACAACTATATTTACCACATATTTTTCTGTTATTAAAATTGATAATAAACATTCCTAAGGATTCTGTATGGTCTGGTACAGGAGAAGGTCCACGGGCTGGTAAGCACCATGAGTTACCGTACTGGGTGACGCCAACTCTAGTGACACCAGTGGGTTTGAACCGCAGACCTTTGGATTAGCAGCTGAACACTTAACCATTACACAACCAGGGCTCCTCCTTACATTAACTAAAAAATAAACATTTTTTTTTTTTTTAGTTATTAACTAGTGAGATGGAAATCAATCCTAGCTCTATTGACTCCAGAGCTCCAAATCCGGCCACATCATCCAAATCTCTGATGCTAACAAGACTGCCAGAGGCTAAATAGGGACCCTAAATGTCAATAAACAACTGCCTGAAGTCCAAGTAAGAAACTATGCAAGAAATGTTTGGTCATACAAGAAGGTACCTTTTTCAATCAAGGCAACAGGGACTTGGGTAAGCTCCACAGAGGTCCTGACTTAGACAAAATGAGGCTCCTGCTAATTCTAGAAGAGATGCCAGCCCAAATCCTCCCCAGTGGAGATTGGATCAGCATCAGTCAGTATTTTTTTCCTTTAAAAAAACACTTACATAGCACTTACTACATGTCAGAAATTGTTATAATCACTTTAAATATACTAACCCATTTAATTGGCCCGACCACTTTATGAGGAAGGTACTATTACTACCATCTTATAGATGAAAAAAAAAATGTGGCATAAAAAGATCAAATAACTTTCCCAGGTCACTTTCAAACCAAGAAAGTCTGACTCTAGTCTGCTCTTCACCACTGAATCACACTACCTCCTCTGAACAAATATTTCCCTTTGTTTTAAATATGTTCATATTTTGGTTGTCTTGTGTGTTGAACTCAGGTTCACAGTAAAGTGATTTCTAGGCCTTTCAAACAGCTTATCAGGAAAACATCAGACCCACAGATGTATCAGTTGCAAACCCTAGGAGGTATGGGGGCCAATGGAGATCATAAAAAAAAAGGAGAAAGATTCAGGAATATCCAAGGAGGTTGGATCCAATTGCAGCCCCCAAGACTTCCTCCCAGGCCAGTAAGCTTTTAAAGTATTTGTCACAGTAAAGACATAGAAATCGTTGACCATCCCTTCTAACTTTTCACTTAGAAAATAAAAACAAAAAAATCAGGGAAAGTTGAGTAGTTTCATTACAATTTCAGAGACACCGATAATAAATGATGTTTATAAGAACTGAGATTTATTGAGCATTCCTTGCATACTAAGAGCTGTACAAGGATTGTTTTATTTGTTCTTACTTTACCTCTATCAATACTCTTTAGCTGCAACATAATGAGGTTGTGTTTTGTCAAAGTTCACACAACAAGTGACGAAACTAAGATTTTAACTCAGTACTGTCATACTCGGACATTATGCACTTAACTATCCCTCTAAATTATACATACAAGAAAGAATACATAAAATCTCCTACACATAGCAAAACTGAGGAAACAAGGCTCTCTATGTGAACAACTAGTTAAGATAAATAAGTTTTAGTCCCAAAAATGCACTAAGAATAAAAGGTAGTCCTTTCCCTTGGAGGCAGAAAAAGAAAAAGAGTAAATCAGACCTGATGTGGCAGATGATTAGAAAGCACAGAAAGAGAAAACGGAGAATAAATACCCAAAATATTCCTATATGGCCAGAATATTTAATATTTGTTTTCCAATTACAAAGGTGAAGAGTTTGCATTGCATGATCTATAAAGATTTCAGAGTGTCATGTTTCTTATAGCTTCAGTTGTGAAGGATACTTCCCAGGAAATTTCTTAAAAGGTGGCTCAGTTAATTACTGAGGATGTTAACATAATATAACATATCGCTCAAAGTCTGTGCATAGATCACCTGCTTCAGAAACATCTTGGTTAAAATGTGGATGTGTAAATACAACAGTTCTACTGAATTAGAATGTCTAGAGCCATGTATTGGGAATCTGCATTTTAATAACAATCCTCATTTGGACAGTACATTAAAGATCAAAAGCCAAATAGGCAATAAATAAATGTAAATGAGATATTCTTATAGTGATAAATGACTTCCTGTCTGGGCCTTTTCTCAAAGGACGTTTATGCCAGCATCAAATAGCATTTGGCAAATAGTGTTCACTTGGCCTTGAATCATAGAAATTATTTTCTTTTTCGTTCACCATTTAAAGTCATTTTATATTGTGATTATTTCCCAGTTGAAGTCATTTTTTACCCCAGAGTTTCTTCATAGCAGTTGTCATCTCTGAATTTCTCAACGTGTAGATTAAGGGGTTCAACATAGGGGTTATCACTGTATAAAATACACTCAATGATTTGTCAATGGGGAAAGTCTTAGCAGGTCTTGTATACATGAAAATACAGGGAACAAAGAAGAAGACCACCACAGTGATGTGGGAACCACAAGTGGAAAGGGCTTTTCGCTTTCCTTCCTGACTAAGGCTCTTTAAGGAGTATAAGATAACACCATAAGAAATGAGTAAGAATAGGAACACAAGAGTGCAGATTACTCCTCCATTGGCTGCCACTAAGAAGCCAACGATGTAAGTGTCGGTACAGACAAGTTTCAATAGAGGGTACATGTCACAGAAAAAGTGGTCAATGACATTGGGACCACAGAATGGGAGCCCATAAAGAGAGCTAAGTTGAATGATTGAGTGCAGGAAACCTCCAGCCCAGGACACTATCAGCAGCACAACACACACCCATTGCCTCATAATGACCAAATAATGCAAGGGCTTACAGATGGCTACATAGCGGTCATAGGCCATCACCAATAGAAGAAAGACTTCTGATCCACCAAAAAAATGTTCCCCAAAGAGCTGAAGCATACAGGATTGGAAGGATATGGTTGTTTTCCCAAAGTACAAATCTGAAATCAATTTAGGAGAGATGACTGACGAATAAATGACATCCATGAATGATAAGCTTCCAAGAAAGAAGTACATCGGTGACTCCAGGGTCTTACTAAAAGTTACAGTCACAACAATGAGCAGGTTGCCCACCATGGTCAAAATGTAGAAGAGCAAGAACATAACAAAAAGGACCTTCTGTTCCTTCGGATTCTGTGTGAGTCCCAGGAGGACAAAGTAAGTCACATTGTTCCCTGGTTCCATCATTTTTTTATAGGTGATAATTTCAGATATTAGAAGCAGTTTACCTATAAAATGATTAATAATATTATAGTATTTGTCTTTTCTTTTTTCATTCAATAAAAAAATGTAAGAAGCACCTATTTATGTCAAATATATCATAAATATTGTGATAGCTTGTTGAATAAGACATAGTTCCTTATACTCAGTGATGTGATACATAATGATGAGGTCAGATTATTACAGACCAATGCAGTGTCATTATAATTAAATTCACAGGATACTAAGGGCACAGAGTGTGGGAACATCTAAATGAAACTGGGATCAGGAATGGCTTCCCATAGGAAGCAATGCTTTATTTAGCTGAGGTTTAAAGGAGAAGTGAGGACAAAAAAGTACAGGAAGGGACTTTCATGAAAAGGTGTGTCATGTATAAAGTCACAAAAGTATAATACTTGACGACCAGCCAAGGTTATTTCAATGTTCGAAGTTCATAGAACAATTCATGAATGGAAGGTTATAGACCAAAGGTCACTGTCCTAGATTTCCTCCTAACCCACTGCAACTTCCTTCTTAATGTCTTTGCTTGGATCTTTCTCCTTTTCCTGAACTATAAATGCTAAAGCACTGCAATTTTGTATCTTCAGACACTATCTTTCCACTAATTTTCAAACTTACATATGCAAATACATTATGGACATCGCCAATCTGGTATCAATCTATTATTTAGAAAAATAAATGTTAAATATTCCACACCAAATGTATTCCTTCCTAGGTGTTGTCCATCTCAGTAAAAGGTACCACCTTCCATGTTATTCTTCAGACCAAACATCTCACAGTGTCTAACTCCTTTATTTTTCTCACATTACATATCACTACCTTAATTCATCTTGTTACCTCTACCTTCAAAATATATCATGAATCTGATCATTCTCTTTTTTTCCCTGTTACTTCACTTGCCCATTACAACAGCCTCCTGCCCGGTCAGCTTTGATTCTTGCCTCCAACAATCTGTTCTACTGATGCAACCTTAAAGATCCTTTTTAAATCTTATTCAGGATCATGCCACCTCCCTACTCAAAACCTCTACAGTGTATTCCTATCATCCACTCAATAAAATTCAATCTTCCTATTTTCGAGTACAAGAACCTAGATGACTTGGATCCAGGCTACCTCCTAACCTTATCTTTTACCATTCTCCAAGTTCACTCTGGTCCAGACTTCTTGCTAGCCCTCAAATACACAAAATGCTTTTCTATCTCCTTATTTCTATTTACTCTTTTGTAGATGCTAATTTCAGAGATCAGATACAGTTAATTTCTAAAATAATGATAAGTATTGGGAAAATGTGTATTATATGCTTAGTCTCTTATTTACACATTCAGTCAACAAATATTTACGGAATACTTACATTGTATCAAGCATTTCAAAGAAGGTAACTCCCTGCCATCACAGAGGGTCCACTAACTCATTTAAGCCCAGAGTCTACTCAAGAGTCAAATCATTAGAGGGCAGAAATGGTGATGGTGACTGAGGAATCACCTTTTCACCATTACCTTCCTACTCTTCCAGGTGAATGTACCTCCTCAGGTTTTAAGATGACTGAAGACTTCGTTTAAGAATGCTATTAACCTATTCATAATGAATAATCTATTCATTAACAAATGTTCTTAAGAAATATCATAACAAATATAGTATCAAATATCATATAAACCCTGACCAGCAACTTTCTAGCCTTTCCTTCCTCTAATTTCTCAATGACACTAAACTACCTTTAAGGAAGACTCCATTTAGCTACTTGATCATTACACCTGGTTTTAACTGCTGTCTCCTAATTCCATAGCTTAGTTTATACACTATGGAAATAAACAAAAAACTGTTGTACTTATGATATGGTTTTTACATAAACCTGATCTTTAATATGCATGCAGAAACGGTTTTAATTTATTCTAAGCATCTATAGCTCCTGTGTTTTCAGAAATAAGAACATATTTTTCTTACCATAAGGTATACACACTATTTTATGGTAAAACATATTTCTTATAACACAGCATATTTTTCTAAATCTAGATCTGGGACTTTTATTAAGTGGTAGTCACCACACTGGATCAAACTTTGTGTAATGGTAAAATGAGATTTATGTTAGCTCTTACTGAATTTTTGTATCTAATGTAGTAAAATATATGAAAACATACATAGCAAAGTGCTTAGACCAACATGGATAATCAGTCTTTGTTCTGACATAAAATACCTCAAATTTCGATGTATGCATATCAGCACGTATCATAAGTTTATATCCCACTAATGTAGAACAACATGCGGAGAAAATAAATTTTTCATTCCATTGGTTCCATTGAAATAGAAAAACAAATATTTAAGGAAACAAAATACTAACCTTGCAAGAACACTGTATATAAACTGTGTATCAGGTGCCATGTGCATGCCTATATTTTATATATACATAATCACATCTAATCTTGACAGTCACAAGTACAGATAACAATTGTTATCCCTATTTTATAGTTGAAGAAACTGAGCCTCAGACCATTTAGTTCATTTTCCCAAGGCCACACATTTTTAAGTGGTAGAACTGGAACTAGAATTTAAGTTGGATTGACCTGAAAGCCTGTTTGCTGCTAGCAAAAGTTTTTTGAACTTTTGAATTCTTATAAACTCAAGTGATATAATTTCCCACATAATAAAGAAAATCACACAGTTGCAAAGCCTTGTTTCCACTATAAACTATTAGAGTCTTGCCATCAGAGTCTTGACACAATCTGAAGGAGGGCTTGTTAACTCACTCATAAAGACCTGGAAATCCTTCTTCCAATCCAGTATGACCACAGAGGGCAGAAAGCTGCATTTTTCCTTAGGGATAGATTTGATTTCATATGGCTAAGCCTGTTCATTGTCTTCACAGGCTTTTCCAAATATTTCAGAAAATTTTTATTACTTCCATTATAGATCTCTTTAAAAGGAATTCCATGATGCAAACAGAAAAATGAAAATTCTTCATAGTTGGGACAATTTATCAAAAAGGTAAGCAAATCCTAAATCTATATAAGGTGGCAACTAATGAATGGAGAAAAATTTGTATTCAGAAGTTTTCCCATCTCATCTATGGTGTTGATATGGCCAAACTAGTTGTGCTTGAGATCATGTGAAGGTTGATATAACATAAACTGGCTGTTCTTAAAGTTTGAAAAGGGCATTCTTGTGCCTTTTTTATATCATGCTGTAAGCCAAGCCAAGTATATCCTAAGATAGATATATCAGTGGATAAGAGGATAGCATCTTCTCCCCAATAAGGGCAAAGATCATTGGTCATTTTGTCCCTTTTAACTACATTTATCACTAAGTCCTGTAATTGGAGTGTGTCCAACATCTGCTTAATTGAATCCACTGGGATTTTTCACAAAATTTTCAAAGAACAACTATATGTAAAAATGCTTCCAGATCAATCACATAATTAGGATCAGGAAGATGTAACATGGGGAAAAAATAGTTTTAGAATCATTATAAGACTATTGCCGCTTAAAAATAAAATATGTGTCCTGTCACATTTTCCCAGTGAATATGAATTTAATCACTTATTTCCCCACTTTGCTCTACCAAACTTTTCTTTTTCATTTATTTAATACACAATTTATTCTGCATTGAAGTGTCATTAGATATGTTAAAATTTTATCTCCAATTTAGATGAAATAACTAATTCTTTATCCAATATTCAATATATTCTAAAAATGTTTACTGAGCACCTATTTTGTGCCAGGTACTGTGCTATGAACTGGGGATACAAGAGTTAACCAAAAGAAGAAAAATCAGGAAAAAGGTCCTGCCTGTACTGATCTTATGTTCTTGTAATCGACTCAGACAGTAAATAAGGGAATGACTCATTAAAGTACTTATAGACTGTGATAAGCAGTATTAAGACAACAAATAGTTTACCGTGGCAGAAAATAAAGGGAGAATGCAACTGTGGATAAGATAATTAGATAAGGCCTCTATTAAAAAGTGATTTTTAAACTGACATCCAAAGGATGAGATGTTGCATCCATGGGAAGCACTGTTACGTGTGGAAGGCCCCAACTTTGAAAAGACCTTTGCAAGTTCAAGACACCGAAGGGCCAGTGTACCTCTAGATTAAAGAAAGGGAGAGAATAGAACAAACAGGTTAAAGAGATGAACAGGAACCAAATCCTGAAGGAGGAGCATTTTATGAAGTAAGAAGAGCAAGTGAGAGGGCCCAACGGCAAGAATGAGGCCATTCGAACTGGAGCACAGAAAACCTTGGAGGCAGTGGTACTAGATGAAGTCAAAGAAATGGATGTTAGTTGGGTGGCAATTGTGCAAGGCTTTATAGCCTTGAAAAAGGCCAATTATGATTCAGTGTAACTTTGGTTAAACAGATAGCTTTCCTTGTACCAATCAGCTAATCTCTGCTGCTCTAAATTAATGAAAGGGTTTTTACATGGGAAAAAAAATGATGATTATAAAGAAAGAAGGTTATGAAGAAGTAAGGTGGAGAGCAATGCTGTTCACTGTACCAAAGAATTCACCAAAGACAGCAACAGCCATGAAGAACACAACATTTTCCTGGAGGGATGGTTCCTTGAGTACACATTTTATTTATTTTCATTCTGATTTTAATTTAGAGCTAAATTATTATTACAGTTAAGTTGTTGGTGATCTTCAAGTCAGAATATAGGAGAGTAGATAATGATACTCATTCAGGTCAGATATAATTCTTCTTCCCACTATCAGAAATGCCTCTCCAATGGTTTTAATCTTGTCCTTTCAGCTTGTTGTCTGACATCTGTAGACATGATGAGATAAACACTAAATTCTTGCTCTTGAGTCTTGGTTGAATACGCAAACTAAAGTGGTCCCTGAGACATTCTCCATCAAATCACTGGTTTCACTTTTTTTATTTTAGCACTTCTCACTTTCTGAGTTGATCTTGATTATGTTTAGTTATTTATTACCTATGTCTCGCCACTGAAAGTGTAGATTCTGGAGCTAAAATACATGGGTTCAAATCCAACCTTAGGCATTAAGGCATTACCTAGCTCTGCAACCTTGTGTAAGCTATTGAAATTATCCAAGCTTCAGTTGATTCTTCTGGAAAACAGGAATAACATTACCTATTTCATAAGGCTGTTATGAAGATTAAATAAGAGAATGCCATCATAATGCCTACCACACTGTAGCAAGTAAAAAATAGTTTTCACTTTTGTTAATTATTATGTCACAACTTTCTCATTTGTCATTAAAAAACATCAAATTTTGAGGTTTTTCTGAAACTTATTTTTATTTGGAATAAACTCAGAATTTTAAGGTGGGTTTTTCAGAGCATTAATCCCCTCATCTTGCATTAGTTTTACTGGGTTTACTCTCAGAACTCTGAAAGTTTCTTATTGCCCACTAATATAATATTGACATACAATTGAATAGCAAATATAACTCATATGGTTTTTTAAAAAGTCAGATAGAAATGGGATACTGATGAAGAAGTGAGGGAGGTGACAGATACTGTGACATTTATTAAGGGTGTGACTTGAAGCCTTTTTTGAAACTTGTCTGCATGGAAACCCATACCCTTGTTCTCTTTGAGTACCAGGCAATGTCCTGGATACTTTGCACACATTATCTCTTCTAATGCTTAAAATATCCCCATTAAATATGTAGTTACAAACTAAGAATAAAATAAGATTCTGAGCAATTGTGAAATGCACGGAGTGTTACATTAACTAATGAGACGGAAATCAATCCTATGCCCGTCAACTCCAGACCTCCAAATCTTTCAACATCATCTGAAACTTTGATACTTACAGGACTTCCAGGGGCTAGATAAGGATGTTAAATGTCAATATACAATTGGCTGAAGTTCATGTAAAAAAACATATGTATATGTGAGATAGGTTGTTCATACAAAAAACTAACTTTTTAACCTGAAGAGATAAGCACCAGGCAGGACCCACAGAGAGGTCCTGACCCAGGCAAAATGAGGTTCCTGCTAATTCTAGATACCAACCCAAAACTTCCCAACTGGTAGTTGGTTAGCTCCAGTCAGTATTTTTCCTTTTTAAAAAATAATTTCATAAGATTTACTATTGCTAGGCATGGTTGTATATGTATATGTGTATGTCACTTAGCTAGATGGTCAGCCAAATACAGGAAGACCCTCAACAAAATGGACTGACACAGTGGCTGCAACAATGGGCTCAAACATAGCAATGATTTTGGGGATGGCATAGGAAAGTGCAGCATTTCGTTTAGTTGTACATTGGGTAGCTATGAGTCAGAACTGACTCAAAGGCATCTAACAATAACAACAGGCACTATTATAGGCACTTAATATATATTAACCCATTTAATTGGCCCAATCACTTTATTAGGTAGGAGCTATTATTATCATTTAATAGATAAAGAAAATGTAGCACTGAAAGATCAAGTAACTTGCCCATGTCATATTCAAACCAAGAAAATCTGACCCCAGATTCTACTCTTAACCACTGTACCACACTACCTCCTCTGGACAAATATCTCCCTTTATTTTAAATACATTCATATTCTGGTTGCATGCTGAGTTGATCTCAGGTGCATAGTAAAATGACTCCTTGACCTTTCAAACAGAGCTTATTAGGAGAAAATCAGACCCACAGATGTATCAGTTGCAAGTCCTTGGAGACATTGGGCTAATGGAGATCAGAACATTAGGAGAGAGATTCAGGAACAGCCAAGGAGGTTGGACCCAGTTGCTGCCCCCATGACTTCCTACCAAGCTAGTAAGCCTTCAGAGTATTTGTCACAGTAGGGACAAAGAAATTATGGATTCGCCCTTCTAAAGTTTCAAAAAAGGGGGGGGGGGCTTGTAGAGTAGTTTCATTATAATTGCAGAGACCTCAGTAATAAATAATGTCTATAATAGCTAAGATGTATTGAGCATTTAGTACATACTAAGAGCTTTACAAATTTCACACCGTAAGTGGCAAAACTAAGATTTTAACTCAGTACTGTCTTTCTCAGGCACTATGCTCTTAACTGTTCCTCTAAATTATACAGTCAAGAAGCGATACATAAAATCTCCCACACATAGCAAAACCATGAAGACAAGGTTCTCGATGTGAATGACTAGTTAAAATAAATAAGTTTTAGTCCCAAAAATGCACCAAGAATAAATGATAGGCTCTTTCTTTTGGAGGCAGAAAAAGAAAAAGAGCAAATCAAACTTGATGTGGTAGATGATTAGAAAGCACAGAAAGAGAAGATGGAGAATAAATACCCAAAATATTCCTATTTGCCCAGAATATTTGTTTTGCAATTACAAAAATGAAAGCTTACACTGCATGATCTATAAAGATTTGAGAGTTCCATGGTTTTCATAGCTTTAGCTGTGAAGGATACTTCCCAGGAAATTCCTTAAAAGGTGGCTCCATTAGTGGCTGAGAATGTTAACATAATCTACAGCACTATTGATCAAAGTGAATGCATAGACCACCTGCTTCAGAAACATCTTGGTTAAAACGTGGGTATATAAATACAACAGTCCTACTGAGTTAGAACGTCTAGAGCCATGTATTGGGAATCCACATTTTAACAACAATCCTCATTTGGATAGTACATTGAAGATCAAAAACCAAATAGGCAATGAATAAATCTAAATGAGATATTCATATAGTGATAAATAATTTCCTGTCTGAGCTTTTTCTCAAAGGGCCTATATGCCAACATCAAACTGACAGTATTCAGCTGGCCTTGAAACATAGCCATTATCTTCTTTTATCTGCACCATTTAAAGAATAAAGTCATTTTATGCTGTTGTGATTATTTCTCAGTTAAAGCCATTTTTTACCCCAGAGCTTCTTCATAGCATTTATCATCTCTGAATTTCTCAAAGTGTAGATTAAGGGGTTCAACATAGGGGTTATCACTGTATAAAATACACTCAATGATTTGTCATTTGGGAAAGTCTTAGCAGGTCTTACATACATGAAAATACAGGGAACAAAAAAGCAGACCACCACAGTGATGTGGGAACCACAAGTGGAGAGGGCTTTTCGCTTTCCTTCCTGACTAAGGCTCTTTAAGGAGTATAAGATAACACCATAAGAAATGAGTAAGAGTAGGAACACAAGAGTGCAGATTACTCCTCCATTGGCTGCCACTAAGAAGCCAATGACATGTGTCGGTACAGACAAGTTTCAATAGGGGGTACATGTCACAGAAAAAGTGATCAATGACATTGGGACCACAGAATGGGAGCCCATAAAGAGAGCTAAGTTGAATGATTGAGTGCAGGAAACCTCCAGCCCAGGACACTATCAGCAGCACAACACACACCCATTGCCTCATAATGACCAAATAATGTAAGGGCTTACAGATGGCCACATAGCGGTCATAGGCCATCACCAATAGGAGAAAGACTTCTGATCCACCAAAGAAGTGTTCCCCAAAGAGCTGAATCATACAAGATTGGAAGGATATGGTCGTTTTACCAAAGAACAAGTCTGAAATCAATTTGGGGGAGATGACTGATGAATAAATGACATCCATGAAGGATAAGCTTCCAAGGAAGAAGTACATAGGTGAGTCCAGGGTCTTACTGAAAGTTACAGTCACAACAATAAGGAGGTTACCCATCATGGTCAAAATGTAGAAGAGCAAGAACATAACAAAAAGGACCTTCTGTTCCTTTGGATTCTGTGTGAGTCCCAGAAGGACAAAGTAAGTCACATTGTTCCCTGGTTCCATCATTTCTTTTATAGGTGCTGATTTCAGGTATTAGAAGGAGTTTACCTACAAAACAATTAAGACATTTTTTAATGTGTTATAATATTTGTCTTTTATTTTTTCATTCAATTTTGAAAATGTGTAAGGAACACCTATTTATGTCAATCGTATTATGGGTATTGAGATACCCCACTGATGTGATACATAATTATGGTGTCAGATTATTGTAGACAGATGCAATAAGTGTCATTACAAATTGAATTCACATAGTAGCAAGGGTGAATAGTATAAAATAGGAACATCTAAATCAAACTGGGATCAGGAATGTCTTCCCAGAGTAAGCAGTGCTTTATCTGATGTTTAAAGAAGAAGTGAGAGAACAAGAAAGGATGGGGAGGGGTTTTTGTGAAAACTTGTGTCATATAAGAAGTCACAAAAGTATTACACTTGACCACCGCCTAAGGTAATTTAAAAATTCTAAGTTGGTAGAATAACTTATGAACGGAAGTTTATAGACCAAAGGCCACTGTCCTAAATTTCCTCCTAACCTACTGGACCTCCTTCTTAGTATCTTTGCTGGGATCTTCCCCTTCTTCCTGACCTATAAATACTGAAGCACCCCAATATTGTGTCTTCTGCCTCAATATCTCCCCTAATTTTCAAACTTATATATGCAACTACCTAATGGAAATTCTCCAATTTGATGTCAATTTAGTATTTATAAAAATAGATGTTAAATATTCCACACTAAATCTAAGTGTTGCCCATCTCAGTAAAAGATACCATCTTCCTGTTATTCTTCAGACCAAACAACTCGCAGTGTCTTTAACTCCTTTATTATTCTCACATTACCTATCACTACCTTAATTCATCTTGTTGACAGTATCTTCCTAATATGTCATGAATATGATCATTCTCACTTTCCCTGTCACTTCACGGGTCTGTTCGAATAGCCTCCTGCCAGGTCAGCTTTCGTTCTTGCCTGTAACAATCTATTGTTCCAAAGCAGCCCTAATCCTTTTTGAATCTTCTTCAGGTCGTGTCACCTCCCAGCTCAAAACCTCTACAGTGGCTTCCTATCACACACTCAATAAAATCCAGTCTTCCTAAGTGGGACTACAAGACTCTAGATGACTTGGATCCAGTATGCTGCCTAAACTCATCTCTTAAAATTCTCCAAGTTCATCCACTCCAGACTTTTTGCTATGTCTCATATACACAAAATGTTTTCTTATCACCTTATTTCTGTTTATTCTCTGTAGACACTAATTTGAGAGATCAGACACAGTTAACCTCTAAACTAATGATAAATATCTTCTCTTATTTATACAGTCTATTGACAAATATTTATATTGTGTCCAGCATTTCAAAGAAGGCAGCCCCCTATCCAATATCCAACACTAACTCATATGGGCCCTGAGTCTATTCCAGACGTCAAATCATCAGAGGACAAAAATGGTGGTGACGACTGAGAAGTCGCCTTTTCACCTTTACCTTCCTACTCTTTCAAATGGAAGTACTTCCTCAGGTTATGCCTGATGACTTCCTTTAAGAATGTTATTAATCTATTCATAAAGAATATCAGGTAAACCCTGAGAAGCAACTTTCTAGCCTTTCCTTCCTCTTACTTTCAATAAACCAGAACAACCCTTGAGGAAGTTTCCATTTTATCTAGCTGATTGTTACAACTGCTTTTAACTGTTTCTCTCCCAACTCAACAGCTTAGTTTATACACAAAGGAAATAAACAAACAAAAAAACCCTATTGTACGTAGATTTTACATTAATCATATCATTAACATGCATGCATAAACAGATAGTTTTTAGTTTATTCAAATTGTCTATAGCACTTTTGTTTTAGGAAATATGTATATATATTTTTACCATAAGATTGCATATATGTGCGTGTGTGCATATATATGTATGTACCCACACACTTATATGTGTGTATGTCTCTCTCTCTCTCTCTATATATATATATGCAGACACACATATATGTATGGAGGCCTGGTGGTACAGTGGTTAAGTGTTCTGCTGCTAATCAAAAGGTCAGCATTTTGAATCCACCAGCTGCACCCTATGCTGAAGTTCTACTCTGCCCTATAGGGTCTCCATGAGTCAAAATCTGCTAATCAGCAATGATTTGGTTCATAGATAGATAGATAGACAGACAGACAGATGGATGGGTGGATGTATATGTACATATATACACATATATATGTGTATATATACATACTATCTTGGTTTGGAAACCCTGGTGGCATAGTGGTTAAGTGCTATGGCTGCTAACCAAAGGGTCTGCAGTTCGAACCCACCAGGTGCTCCTTGGAAACTGTATGGCACAATTCTATTCTGTCCTACAGGGTCACTATGAGTTGGAATCGACTCGATGGCACTGGATTTGGTTTTGGTTTTATCTTGTGGTAAAACATATTTCATTTAAGACAGCATAATTATATTTTTCTAAATCTGGATGTGGGGCTTCAATTAAGTGCTAGTCACCACTCTGGGTCAAAATTTGCACATTTGGTAAAATGAAATTTATGATAGCTTTTGCTAAATTTTTGTATTTAATGCAGTAAAATGTGTGAAAACAAATGTAGCAAAGTACTCAGACCATCTTGATAATTAACATTTGTTTTGACATGAAATATCTCAAGCTTTAAAGTATGCATATCAGTATGTTTATATCCCACTAATGCAGAACAACACCGGGAGAAAATAAATTTTTCATTCGATTGGTTCCATTGAAATAGACAAAAAAGTATTTAATGAAAGGAAATACTAACTTTGCAAGAACACCTACACCTGTTACGCAAACTGTGTATCACATGCCATGTCCATGCCTATATCTTATATACACATGATCGTATTTAATCCTCACAAGTACAGGTAACAATTGTTATCTCCATTTTATAATTCTAGAAACTAAGCCTCAGAATATTTAATTAATTTTCCCAAGGCCACACATTTTTAAGTGGCAGAATTGGATTAGAATTTAAATTGGAAGGACTTTAAAGCCCCTTTGCAACCAACAAAAGATTTTTTTTAACTTTCCAATTCTTATAAACTCAAGTGATATAATTTCCCACATAACAAAGAAAGTCACACAGTAGCAAAGCCTGGTTTCCACTATAAATTGTTAAGAGTCTTACCTTTGAAGCCTTGTTCACAGTCTGAAGGAGGACTTTTTAACTCACTCATAAGGACCTGGAAATCCCTATTCCAATCCAATATGACCAGAGAGAAAGAAAGCTGCATTCTTCCTTGAGGACAATTTGATTTCATATGGCTAAGCTTGTCCCTTTTCTACACAGGCTCTTCTAAATAGTGCATAAATTTTCATCACTTGTATTGAGATCTATTTAAAAAGAATTGCATGATGCAAACAGAAAAATAAAAATTTTCCATAGTTGGGGAAATTTGTCAAAAAGGCACACAAATCTATATCTACATAAAATATGGCTACTAATCAGTAGAGAAAAATTAGTGTTCAGATGTTTTCCTGTCTCATCTATTGTGCCGATATGGCCAAACTAGTCGTGCTTGAGACTGTGAGGCGGTGAATATGGCATAAACTAGTTGTACTTGTTACACCATGCTTTATGCCTAGCCAAGTATCTTGTAAAATGACGGCATCTTCTCCCTAAAAGGGGCAAAGATCACTTGGCATTTTATCCCTTTCAGCTACAACCTTTATCACTGAGTCAATAATTGGAGTTTGTCCAATATCTGCTTAATTAAATTCACTGGGATTTTCAGCAAAACTCTGAAAGACCAACTGTATGTAAAAATGCTAAAAGATCAATCACATAATTAGGGTCAGGAAGATGTAACATGATGAAAAAATAGTTTCAGAACCATTTATAAGACTACTGCTACATAAGAATAAAGTATCAGTCCAGTCACTTTTTTCCAGTGATTATGAATTTAATCATTTATATCCTCACCTTGCCATAGCAAGTATTTCTTCCTTGTTTATTTAATACTCAATTTATTCTGTGTTGAAGTGTTGTCAAACAAACAAACAAAAAAAAACCAAACCCGTTGCCGTCAAATCCATTCTGACTCATAGTGACCCTATAGGATAGAGTAGAACTGCTCCAAAGGGTTTCCAAGGAGCACCTGGTGGATTCTAACTGCTGACCTTTTGGTTGGCAGCCATAGCTCTTAATCACTATGCCACCAGGATTTCCTGAAGTGCTATTAGATATGTTAAAACTTTATTTCCAATTTGGATGTAATAACTAATTCTTTATCCAATATTCATTATTTAACAAAAATATATTTATTGAGCCTCTATTTTGAGTCAGGAACTATGCTATGAATCAGGGATACAATAGCTAATGAAAAAAAAAAATTAGGAAAAAGGTCTGCCTGCACTGATTTTATGTTCTTGTAATAGAGTCAGGCAGTAAATAAGGGAATGACTTATTAGAGTAATTATAGTCTGTGGTAAGTGCTATTAAAACAACAAATAGGGTACCACTGTGGCAAAAAATAAAGGGAGAATGCTACTGTAGATAAAGAAGGTAATCAGATAAGGCCCTTTTTAAAAGATGATATTTAAACTGAGATCTAAATGATGAGAATTTTCATTCATGGGAAGCACTGTTATATGTGGAAGGCCACAACTTTGAAAAGAATTTTGCAAGCTCAAGACACTGAAGGGCCAGTTTGCCTCAATGTTAATGAAAAGGAGAGAATAGAACAAAGGTGAGATGAACAGGAACCAAATCCTAAAGAAAGAGCATTTTGGGAATCAAGAAGAGAAAGTGCAAAGGAAGGCCCAAAGGCAAGAATGAAACCATCCCAACTGGAGCACAGTGAACATGGGAGAGAGTGGTACTGGATGAAGTCAAAGAGATGGGTGTTTGTTGGATAGCAATTGTGCAAGGCCTTAGAACCATGAAAAAGCCAATTATGATTCAGTGTAAATTTGGTTACACCAATCAGCAAATCTCAGCTGTTCTATGTCAATGAAAGGTCATTTACATAGGGGAAAAAAAAGGTCATCATTATGGGAAAGAAGGTCATGGAAAATAAGGTGGAGATCAAGGCTTTTGACTGCATCAGAGTCCACCCAAGAGAGCAATGCCATAAGTGACACAAAGTCTTCTCGGTGGGAATAATTTCTTGAGCACACATTTTAGTTATTTTCATCCTGATTTTAAATTAGAGCTAAATTATTATTATTAGAGTTAGGGTTGTAAGTGATCTTCAAGTTAGAATAATGGTACTCATTCAGGTCAAATATATTCCCCTTCCCACTACCAGAAACACTTCTCCAATGGTTTTTGTCACCTCATTACAGCTGGTGCCCTCATATCCCTAGACGTGATTACATAAACACTATAAATTCCTGCTCTTGTGTCTTTGTTGAACACACAAACTAAACTGATCCTTGCTTCCCTAAGTCACTCTCTATCATATCACTTGTTCCACTTTTTTTTTTTTTTTTTTAACTCTTTTCACTACCTGAATTTATACTGATTACGTTTAGTTATTTATTACCTTTGTCTCTCCAGGAAAAGCGTAGGTTCTGGAGCCAATCTGCATGGATTGAAATTCTACCTCAGGCATTTATTAGCTCTGTCTTGAGTTAGCTATTGGAATTATCCAAGCTTGATTCTTCTGGAATAACATTAACTACTTCATAAGGCTTTTATGAGGATTAAATAAGGCAATGTCTCCATAGTGCCTGCCACATTGTAGCAAATAAATAATAGCTTTTACTAGGTTGCTGTTGTTGGTAGGTGCTGCCAAGCCGTTCCCACTCATAGCCACCCCAACTGATGAAACACTGTCTGATCCTTGCCATCCTAACAATAGTTGTTATGCTTAATCCCACTGTTGCAGCCACTGTGTCAATCCATCTCCTTGAGGGTCTTCCTCTTTTTCACTGACCCTCTACTTTACAAGCATGATGTCTTTCTCCAGGGACTGATCCCTCCTGATAACATGCCCAAAGTATGTGAGACTTCGCCTCGCCATTCTGGCTTCACAGGAGCACTTCTTCCAAGACAGATTGGTTCGTTCTCTTGGCAGTCCCTGGCATATTTAATATTCCTCTCCAGTACCAGTGGGTTTGGTTTGGGCATTTACTATAGTTATTGTTATGTCACAGGTTTCTTATTTCATTAAAGAACATTAAATTTTGAGGTCTTTCTGAACCTTATTTTTACTTGGGATATATTCAGAATTTTAAGCTGGATTTTTCAGAGTATTAATCCCCTCATCTTGCGTTACTTCTGCTGGGTTTACTCTCAGAACTCTGAAAGTTTCTTTTTTGGCCCCTAATATATCTACACACAATTGAGTATCAAATATAACTCACACAGTGTTTTAAAAAGTCAGACTGAAATGGTATACCGATGAAGAAGTGAGGGAGGTGACAGATATTGTTACATTTATTAAGTGTGTGTCTTGAACCCTTTTTCAAACTCATCTGCATGGATGTCCATACCCTTGGTCTCTTTGAGTACCAGGCACTGTCCTGGATGCTTTGCACGCATTATCTCATTTAATACTTATAATGCCAAAAAAAGGAAGAAAATAAGGACCCTAAATGTCAATATGAAACTGCTTGATGTTCAAATTAAAAAATATATATCTATATGTGAGATGGGATATTTCATAAAAGAAAGTAACTTTTTCGCCTAAGGGTATAGGGACCAGGGCAATATCCACAAAGGTCCTTACCCAGACAAAATGCAGTTCCTGCTAATTCTCGATGCCAGCCCAATTCTGCCCCAGTTTGAAGTTGGCTAGTACCAGTCAATATTTTTCCTTTTAAAAATAATTTTGTAAGATTTATTAGATGCTTGTGGCCCTGGTGGCACAGTAGTTAAGACCTCAGCTGCTAACCAAAAGGTCAGCAGCTCAAATTCACCAGTCACTCCTTGGAAACCCTGTGGGGCAGTTCTACTCTGTCCAATAGGGTCAATAGGGTCACTGTGAGCCAGAATTGACTGAAGGGCAATGGGTTTGGTTTTGGGGGTACTATGTTTTTTGTTTTTTTATGTGCATACGGAGCCCTGGTGGTATAGTGGTTAAGAGTTTGGCTTCTGACCACAGTGCTGGTGGTTCCAATCCACCAGCTGCTCCTTTGAAACCCTATGAGGAAGTGTTACTCTGTCCTATAGGGTCGCTATGACGGCCATGGGTTTTTAGAGGCACTGATATAAGCACTTAATACATATTAACCCATTTAATTGGCCTAAACACTTTATGAAGCATGTTCTATTATTACAATTTTATAGGTAAAAAAATATATATATAGCATAGAAAGATCAAATAACTTGCCTGGGTCACATTCAAACTAAGAAAATCAGACTCCAGAGTCTATTTTTAACCACTGCACCATGCTACTTCCCCTGAACAAATATTTCCCTTTAATATCTGCTCATATTCTGGTTGCCTGCTGTTTTGACCTTAGGTTCATTGTAAAAGTGACTCCTTGCTGTTTCAAACAGAGCTTGTCATGAGAATTTCAGACCCACAAATGTGTCGGCTCCAAGGCCATGTAGACACGAGGACAATGGAGATCAGAAAACCACAAATTAGAGATTCAAGAATATCCAACGAGGTTGGATCCAATTGTAGCCTCCAAGAACTCCTACTGGGACAGTCACCTTTCAGAGTCTCAAAAGGGGGAAGTTACAGCCATGATCAATCATCAAAACTTCCCCTTTCCACTTCGGTTTCCAGACATGAATATCCCCCGTGGTGTTCATCCATGACTTCTTCCTATTATTCAGTGAGCTTTTTTCCTTTTGTAATCTCCTTTCTAGATTTTCCCCTGCACTGCAGTTGTGCAATATAAATCCTGAAATTGGGGTTGGGAAGCAATCTCTCCACAGCAAACATATTTTGAACAAGTTACGGAATGCAGGGTATGGGGAAGAATCATTTCCTTTCCTGGACAAGAGAAATTTGTGGCTACATAATTCACAGGCTCAGTGCAAAATGATAATGCAGAGTCTCTTATTCTAAAATTATTAACAGTTTCAAGACAACAATCACCCAGTGCTGCAAAGCATTAAACCAAGTGTGGGGCCCTTCTGACTTCACAGGGTGCACCCCCATGGAGATGGCTTGGAGGATGTTTTATAGAGTGGTAATAATAAAAATTTAGATGTATAATGCACACTTTAAGAGTGCTGGTGATGCAGTGTTTAAGCACTCAGCTGCTAAGCAAAAAGTCAACAGTTGGAGACCACCAGTCACTCCGTAGGAGAAAGATGTAGTAGTCCACTTCTTTAAAGACTACAGCCTTGGAAACCCCACAGGGTAGTTCCTCTCTGTCCTATAGGGATGCTACAAACCAGAACTGACTCCACACCAATGGGTAACCCACACTTTAGGTCTCTGAATCCTGTTAAACTCTTCGAAAATGAGAGATTGTCATCACCAGAATCACCAGTATAATTATTATTTCCTTAGGAGTCCTCTGCCTTGGCAATTCCCAGTGTTTCAGAGCTGTTGGAGTTTTAAAATCTCAACCAAGCAACGTAGATACATTTCATTAGAAGAGACAAAATTAAGCCTAAAACCAAGCATAAAGAATGAACTCAATGAAGAGAATTCTCCACCCACAATTCAGGAAACCACAGCCATTCACATTTCCTTCAATCTATTATCATTTCTGGAAACTTGGTGGTGCAGTGGTTAAGAGCTCAGCTGCTAACCCAAAGGCCAGCAGTTCAAATCCAACAGCCACTCCCTGGAAACCATGTGGGGAAGTTCTACTCTGTCCTAAAGGGTCACTATGAGTTGAAACCAACCCAACCTTAGTGGGTTTTTGTGTGTTTGTTTGTTTTTGTTTATTACAATTTCAGATACTCTGGTAATAAAGAATGCTTACAGTAACTAACATTTACTAACAATTTAGTGCCAACTAAGAGCTTTAAAAAAAAAAAAAAAAAGAGCTTTACATGGTTTATTTTATTTTATCCTGAAAATCCTAAAGAAATCATGTTTTGCTGAAGTTCACGCTATAAGTAGCAAAGCTAACATTTAAACTCAAGGCTGTCTTATTCAGGCATTAACCATTATGACATACTAGGCCCTGTCACCCATTCCTCCCAAATATGCATACAAGAAATGATACATAAAATCTCCTACACACAGCACAACTATTAATATATATCTGTCAATGTGAAAGACTAGTTAGGATAATAATAACAGTAAGTTTTCATCCAAATAATACAGTAAGAATAAATGGTAAACCTTTCCTTTTGGAAGCAGGAAATAAAAAAAGAGACAATGAGACTTCATGTGGCAGAAGATTAGAAAGTACAGAAAGAGAAAATTGAGAAGAAATACACATTCATTCATATTTGCCCAGGACATTTTATTTTTGTTTTGCTATTGCCAAAGTAGTGGGCTTTCATTGCATGATTTATGAAGATTTGAGAGTTTCATGATTCTTATACCTTCTGCTGTAAGGGATACTTCCCAAGAAATTTCTTAAAAAGTGGTCCTATTAATGGCTGAGGATGACAGAATCTATAGCCCTATTGCTCAGAGTGTATAGACCACCTGCTTCGGAAACATCTGGGTCATTTGCTTAAAATGTGCATATGTAAATACAATAACACTCTACTGAATTAGAATGTCTAGAGCCATGTCCTAGGAATCTGCCTTTTAACACAACCTAACAGATTCTGTCAGTATTTTAAAGGTCAACAACCATAGATGATAAATAAATCTAAATGGAATATTTTTATACTGATAAATAATTTCCTGCCTGGGACTTTCTCAAAATATCTATATGCCATTATCAAACTGCTTGTGACAAATAGTGTTCACCTGATCTTGATCCATAGAAATTCTCTTCTCTTCACCATTTAAAGAATAAAGTCATTTTATGTTGGCTTGATTATTTTCCAGTTGAAGTCACTATTTGACCCCACAACTTCTTCATAGCATTTTTCACTTCTGTGTTTCTAAGGCTGTATATTAAGGGATTTAACATGGGAGTGATCATGGTATAAAAGACAACCACAGCTTTATCAATGGAGAAGGTAGTTGCTGGGCGCAGATACACAAATATGCAGGGCACAAAGAATAAGATGACTACTGTGATGTGAGAGACACAGGTGGAAAGGGCTTTGCACCTCCCTTCCAAGCTATGGGCCCTTAGGGAGTGCAAGATGACCACATAGGAGACCACCAAAAGAAGGAAGTTTAACAAGCATATGAATCCACTGTTGGCAGCAACAAAGAGACCAAGGATATGAGTGCCCATGCAAATGAGTTCCAACAAAGGGATCAAGTCACACATGAAGTGGTCTAGGACATTGGGGCCACAGAAGGGCAGCCAGACTATGAAGAGGACCTGAATGGTTGCATGGACAAAGCCTCCAGCCCAGGCTACTCCCACCAGGAGAAGGCACAGCCTATGGCTCATAAGGGTCGTGTAGTGCAGGGGTTTGCAGATGGCCACGTAGCGGTCATACGCCATCACTGTCAGCAGGATGATCTCAGCGGCACCAAAAAGATGCTCAGCAAAGATTTGAGTCATACACCCACCAAAAGAGATGGTTTTTCTCCTGTAAGACTGTCAGCTAGCATTTTGGGGGTCATGGCTGAAGAAGAGCAGCCATCTATAAGGGATAAGTAAAACAAGAAGAAGTACATGGGGGATCCTAAAGACCTCTTGGTGCTGATCATGATCATGATGAGCAGGTTGCCTGCCAGGGTAACCAAATAGACAATTAAAACCACAGCAAATGAAAATTTTTGAAGCTCTATGTTCTCTGTCAGGCCCAGGAGGATAAATTCCGTCACATTATTCATCCTCTTCATCACTTCAGCTTAGGTGACAGGTGATGTCCCTGAAAATAAGTCACACTCATCCTCAATACTGACACTTTTGCTTAATAAATAAAAATATCCATGGGACATCTTATTTCTAGTTTCACAGAATGCAAGTACAACTACAAAACCACATCAAAAGTTTTATTTTTTATATTCTACATGTGACACCATAGTATTTATTTTGGTCTTTATAATATTATACAATTTATAATTTTCTACAATAAAAATGGGTACTTTTCATGTTAACAAAAACATATACTACACCATCAAGTTTCAAAAGCCAATGCATGATATGGCCATGTACATAGAACATTCACAGATGCCCAAGTTGCATGTATTTTCTTCAAAGAGGTCAAGTGTATTTTTCAGAGAAAAAGCCAAAATTGTTCAACTAATTTAAATCATACAAAAAAATTCAAAGACATATAGGATTCTTCTACCTCTTTACACCATGAGCCATCCTTTTTCCTACTTTGTCAGCCTGGGAGATTTTCTACTTCCTCAAATGTGAAAGACAGTACTGCTACATTCTCCCAATCTCAGAGATGGGGTAAGTAGCACCTGTCACATTGTACCAAGCTCTTCTGTCTGTGTGCAACACTATGGGTCCTTAAAAACAAATATCTTGCCTTACTACTTTTATAGGTTTATTCATTTTTCTATTTTTAATTTATTTTTTACATTGAGAATGTTTTATTAAAGAAACGATTTTTAAAAGCTAAATATTTGGGATTTTGAAAGTTGGTCATTCACATAATGAAACATTAAACCAAAAAACCCAAACCCATTGCCTATTGAGTCAATTAGGACTAACAGCAACCCTATATGACAGAGCAGAACTGACCCATAGAGTTTCCAAAGAGCAGCTCGTGGATTCAAACTGATGAACTTTTAGTTAGCAGCCAAGGTCTTAAGCACTGCACCGCTAAGGCTCACTCAGCCATCAAGAGAAATGAAATCCCGATTCATGCTACGATGCCTATGAACCTTAAAAAGAGTACATTGAGTGATATGTCAGTCACAAAAGAACAAATATTGTATGTTCTCACTTATGTGAAATATCTAGAATAGACAAATGCACAGAGACAAAAATAGATCAGTGGTCATTATTTCATTATTCATCTTCTAAAGCTATATTCCCAAACACAGATAATGTAACTCTTTCAGATTGAACTCTTATGACTGAGTGTGGAGTGCTCCTGAAAACTGTCAGCTCCGCTCACTATTGAAATAACTGGTTTGTAGACTGTCGTGCCTTATGATCTATTCATGTTTACATCTATAATGTTCCTGATACTAGGCATCAACAAGCATTTGTATAGAGGGAGACAGGGGAAAGGAGTGGATGAGGGAAGAGGAGAGGAGGAGGAAATGAGAGGAGAGGAGAAAAGGAGGACATAAGAAAAGAGAAGTAAAGAGAAGGGAAAAGGAGAGGACAGCAGAGGATGGGCAATGGGGAAGGAGAGGAGGGTAAGGGAGAGAAGAGGAAGAAAAAGGGAAATACTAAGGAGGAAAGGTGAAACAAAGAAAGGGAGAGAGAAACAAAGAGAAAAGGCAAAAGAGAAAGAGGGACAAACACAGAATTATCAAAAAAGACTTACTTTTTAAGAAGTGAATGTGTAGTAACATTGTAAACAACTGCCAGACATGAAATCCAAATTTTTTATCAAACTCACATGTGGGACTTATGATCAGCATTAAAGAAGAACAAAAACAAAAACAAAAAACCCATTGTCCTCGAGTCAATTCTGACTCATAGCAACCCTATAGTTCAGAGTAGAACTGCCCCATAGAGTTTCCAAGGAGCAGCTGGTGGATTCCAACTGCCAGCCTTTTGGTTAGCAGACGTAGCACTTAACCACTACACCACCAGCATTTCCCAAGAAGAATACTGACAAATAAATGAGTCATAGGTTGTTCTTATATGCAAACTGGTCAGGAGAAGCAGATCGTTTTATGAGAGGTCATGTATACTCCAGTACAGAGTGCTATAAACTCCTGATGTGTCAAAAGTTAGTTCGTAGCTAACTCGTCAGTTCTTAAAATAACTCTATTTTGGTTTTCTTCAATCCAGAGTGTGTACAGCCAGAGTCAAGGCCATGTTAACTTAGTGAGCTGAAAATTAAATGTTTCCAGAAAAGAAAAAGCTGAAGTAAAAAAAAAAAACTAAAATTGTTGTTGTCTAACATACCAATATCCGCTCCATCCTGTGGTCTAAGACTTCTCACCCTACCTAAACTTGGTCAAATAAATTATCCCAGATAGTATCATCAAGCAGCTATGGCACTTAAATGGAATTTCCATCCTGTGGAACTCATAAATATATTAGAGATTTTTTATGTGGAACTTGGTCTGACAGCCTTCATAAGGGCTCTAAGAATATGGTACTCATTTTTTAAGCTAGGAAAGCAAATGCAATTACCAAGACACCACTAGTTGATTACAGGTCCTCTGGATGACAAATCTCCTAAAGACAATTCTGAGCTTTTTTCAGAGCACCCATGATCGTATATGTCCCCCCCACAAAAAAAAAGCCACTGACATTGAGTCAATTCTAACCCGTAGTGACCCCATAGGGTTTCCAAGGCTGTAACTCTATGGAAGCAGAATGCCACATCTTTCTCCTGAAGAGCCACTGGTGGTTTCAAACCACCAACTTTCAGGTTAGCAGTTGATCACTTTAACCACTGCACCACCAGGGCTGCCTCATATTTTGGTCAGTGGGACTGAGATTTCTTTCTCCCACCATTTCAGAACAATCCCATGTCTGGTATCAGGCTGTGTAGGGAAAGACACTGCCTTTGTGACTCTCAGCCCAGAAATCCTCATAGTCCTTTCTTCTCAGCTCCTTCAGTTTTTATACCACAGAAATGCAATTTTATGTAAGTGGGTAACATATTTCTGAGCTAGTTCCTCAGAGAAGAGTAATTAATTTCAGGAAACTTTGTCAAAATGGCAACCAAACACTTATCCCTTCCTCCTATTGTCCCCTGTGTCAGTGAATGACATTTTTGACAAGGGCTAGAAATCATCTACCAAAAGGAAAAAACAAAAAACATCTTGCTTTCAAGTCGGTTCCAGCTCATGGTCATCTCGTCTGTCCAGATCAGAACTACTTCATAGGATTTCAAGGCTGTGATCATTCAGAAACAGATCTCCAGGCCTTCTTTTGAAGTGCCACTTGGTGGTTTGAGCTGTCAATCTTTCAGTTAGTAGGCAAGGGACTAACTATTTGCACCACCCAGGGATTACTGAAATCTACAGTGTTGGGGTAATCATCAGGCTGCACCCAGAACCTGTAGTCTATTTTCCTTTTTTTCAACAGATGTTCATCGAAGTTTTAAAATGTACAAGGCACAGAGTCCTTTTAAATAACCATAACTATTGAGTGCTATTCTCAAAGTCCTTATGAAAAATGTTATGTGTAGTATCTTTGTAGTGGATACCATTATTATGCCCATTTTATAGATGAGGGGACTGAAGCACTATGAGTTTAAATAATTTATCCAAGGTAACAGTGAGTAAGTGACAGAACTGAGATTTAAACTCAGTGAGTTTGCCACCACAGCTCAGGCAATGTCTCTGTCCTCATGATGTGAGAACTAAGCTAAATAAAATAAAAGAGTAGCAAGCACTATAGCAAAGGCCAAGGTGCTATATGTCTATAACAGGGACACGGCTAATGCTGGGTGGGGTATGGACGCCCAGGGAAGTGTTTTTTCAAGCTGAAAGCAAAATACATTATCCAAAGCCTAGATTAGGGATCCATAAGATTTTCATTGGCCGGTTTTTCGAGGTAGGTAGCCAGGCCTTTCTTCCTAGTTTGTCTTAGCCCTAAAGCTCCACTGAAACCTATCCACCATGAGTGATTCTGCTGGTATTTGAAAGACTGGGAGATGGGTAATGGAAAAGATCTATTTAAAGTTTTAAGTAGCAAAGATGTTACTTTGATGACTAAGGTGAGTCTGAGCCAAGCCATGGCCTTTTCAATAGGTTCATATGCATGCAAAAGTTGGAAAATGAAAAAGGAAGACAGAATAGCTGATGTGTTTGAAAAAGTATATTTCAAAATTATGTGTTGGCAAAGAATATTGAATATACCACGGACTGCCAAAAGAGCAAACAAATCAACCTTAGAAGAAATACAACCAGAATGTACTTAAAAGTGAGGATGATGAGGCTTTGACTAACTTACTTTGGAAAAGTCATCAGGAAAGACAAATCTATGGAAAGGGACATCGTGCCTGGTAAAGTAGAAAGCCAACAAAAATACGGGAAATCCTCAATGAGACAGACGGACAAAAGAGCTGCAACAGTAGACTCAAACGTACCAAGAATCTTGAAGATGGCACAGGACCCGGCAACGTTTTATTCTGTTATACAAAGGTCGCCATGAGCAGGAGCTGACTCGATGGCAACTAAACACAACAACGAACAATTCTGTGCCAATAAATTACATACCCTAAATGAAACTAACAAATTCCAAGAAACAGGAAGACTATCAAAACCAACTTATGATGAAATAAATATCTGAAGAGACCTATAACAAGTACAAAGATTAATCAGTAATAATTTTTTATTTTAACTTTCAACAAAAAAGCCTGGGCCAGGATGGCATCACCAGTGAATTCTACCAAACATGTAAAGATGAATTAGCACCAATCCTTCTCAAACACTTCCAAAAACTAAGAGGAGGGAAAAATTCTTACTTAATTATATGAGGTCCGTACTACCAAAAGAAAACAAAGTTATCACAAGAAAAGAATACTAGTAACCAAAATTTATTGGAATATAAATGCTCAAATCCTCAATAAAATACTAACAAATTGAATTTAACACCATACTGAAAGAATTATCCAAGTGGGAAATATCTCAGAAGTGGAAGGTGGTTCAACATACGAAAATTAATCAATGGAATACACCATCTTAACATAATGAGGGAAAACACCACATGATCATTCAATTGACGCAAAAAACAGTTGAGAGAATCCAACACCCTTTTATGAAAAAACACTCAACAAATGAAAAATGAAAGGAAATTTTTCAACCCAATAAGGGCCATCAATGAAACACCCACAGCTAACATCATAGATAGTGGTGCTGAAAATTTTACTCAAAATTTGGAACAAGATAAGAATTTCTGCTCTCACCACTTACATTCAATATTTTATTGAAAATTCCAGCCAAACAATTAGGCAAGAAAAAGAAATGAAAGACATTCAAATTGAAAACGAACAAGCAAATCTATCCCTACCAAAGTAGCATGCTCTTATTACGATGAAAATTGTTTCTTTTTGTGGCCTTTTGAATTGCTTTTTTTGGAAAAACTGTTAGAGAGATTATTTTCCCCTAAGCCTTGAGGATTTATCTTTGCCCTAGTTCTCTACCGCAAAAAGTTTTGATACTTTTGTCCCAGTTGATTGACATTTCCTGAGTAAGCTGTAAATGACTTAGCTTTGATACTTTTTATCTGGTCCTGGGCTGCAACCAGCCCTGTGACTGATTTCCCCTTGCAGGGATTGGACAGTAGGCTATGCAAAAGAGGTGACTATAGCCCACTATGCAAACGAAGTGTCTGTGGACTATCAAGAGGGGATTGGTCAGTTTGTGGCCCCCCAGTGGGAAGGGCCATGTCTTGAAATTAACAAGGAGTTGTGTATATAAGCAGCCAACTCCACAGAGGGTTTTAGAAACAGAAAGAAGGAGGAAGAAAAGCAGGACAAGAGAAAAAGCAGAGAGAAAGAGGATGCAAGGAACCTCCTAAAAGAGTTGTAGCATGGCTCAAGGACTGTAACACTGAAGTCAGCAACAGGTCCATAAGAGGTCCAGCAGCAGAGCCGCAGGTGAAAGGCCCAAAAGAGGCTCTGCGGCAGACCCAGTGAGGACAAATGGCAGGGCCAAGAGGAGCCTGTCCTGAGGGAGCTCAGAGAACACCTGCTCAGCCAAGAAGCCCTGAGAGAGCTATCCTGCACCAAAGAGGGAGACTTCCTACATGCTTCCTGGTCCTAGCCTCAAGTTGTGGCCTGCTCATCCTGATCCCAAGTTGTACCCTGTTACTTCCTTAATAAATCCCTTAAATGTAAGTATGGTCTGAGAGTTCTGTGGGGCCATTATGACAGATTATCTAACCCAGAAGAGAAGTAGAGAGTGTCATGGTAGGGACGGCTGATGTCGGAATTGGTAAAAAGTTTGGAGGGTAGAGGTATATCTGACCTCCACCTCATGGAGATCAGCATTGGGCTGATCCTGGTCATTATCTCCCCTATTTAGATGGATTTTGATACTACTACTACCTCCACCCTTTTATACTTATGTCTGGAAAACTCTAAACATTGCACAAAAAAGCTATTATGAGTTCAGCAAATTTGCAGGATATGATATCTACATACAAAAACAAACTAGCAATGAACAATTGAAAAAATGGAATTAAAACAATCCCATTTACAATATCATCAGGAAGAATAAAATACTTAGAATAAATTGAACCAAGTAGATAAAAGACTTACACACTGCAAATTACAAAACATTCTTGAAAGAAATTATGGGAGACCAATATAGATGGAAACACATTCTCTTTTCATGGATTGGAATACTTAATATAATTAAGATGGTAATATTCCCTAGAGCAATCTGTAGATTCAATGCAATCCATATCAAAAATCCAACTGCCTTTTTTTAAAGAAATGAAAAAGCTAATTCTGTAATTCATATATGGCATTGCAAGGAACCCCACATAGCCTTAACAATTTTGAAACTGAAGAACAAAGTTGGAAAGCAAATTTACCAATCTCAAAACTTACTCCAAAGTTACCATAATCAAAACAGTGTGGTAATGGCGTAAGAACACACATATGGATCAACGGAATAGAATCGAGTTTCCAGTAATAAAGCTGTACATCTGGGGTCAATTGATTCTAAACAATAGTGCCAAGGGCATTCACTGAGGACTGAATAGTCACTTAGACGCTGCTGAAACAACTGGATACCTATATTCAAAAGAATTCATTTGGATTCCTCTATCACTACATAAAAAATTAGCTCAAAATGTATCAACGACCTTTTTAGCTATTAGCTAAAAGCACAAAACGTAAAATCATAGGGGTGACAACTGAGATCTTGGATCAGGCGAGGGTTTCTTAAATCAACAACAAAATCACAAGCAACAAAAGAAAAATACATAATTGGACTTCACCTAAAAACTTTTGTGTATCAAAGGACACTATCAAGAAAGTAAAAAGACAGCTCACAGAATGGGAGAAAATATTTGCAAATGGTATGTTAGACAAGGGTCTTGTATATGGAATATATATACATATATATACTATTTTTTTTTAAAGAAGTCTTACAATTCAACATCAAGGAGACAAAGGGCCCAGTTTAGAAATAGAAATTGCGTTAAAGAGCATATACAAATGGCCAGCAAGCATATGAGAAGAGGCTCAATATCATTATCATTAGGGATATACACACCAAATATAACAATGAGGTATCACTTCACATCGACTAAGCTATATAAATTGAACACACACAAACAGAAATAACATGTATTGGCCAGGGTAAGGAGAAATTGGAACCCTTGTACATACTGGTGGGAACGTAAAACAAGGCAGCCACTTTGGAAAACGGTTTTTCAGTTCCTCAAAAAATAGCACTCCCCAATACATACCCAAGAGAACTGAAACCAAAAAAAACCCATTGCCTTCGAGTTGATTCAGACTCATAGAGACCTCATAGGACAGAGTAGAACTGCCCTACACGGTTTCTAAGGAGTGCCTGGTGGACTTGAACTGCTAACCATTTGGTTAGCAGCCGTAGCTCTTAACCACTATGAAACAAGGATTTCCTGAAGTGTTCTTTAATATGTTGAAACTTTATTTCCAATTTAGCTGTAATACCTAATTTTTTGTCCAATATTCATTATTTAACAAAAACATATTTATTGAGCCTCTATTTTGAGCCAAGTAGTATGCTGGGAATACAATAGTTAACACACGCACACAAACACACACACACACACACAAAAAAAAAAAAATTTTCAGGAAAAAGTCCTGTCTGCACGGATCTTATATTCTTGTAATAGAGTCAGGCAATAAATAAGAGAATGACTTATTAGGGTACTTACAGTCTGTGGTGAGTGCTATTAAACAACAAGTATGCTACTGTGACAGAAAATAAAGCAAGAATGCTACTGTGGATAAGGACGGTGATCACATAAGGCCACTTTCAAAGATGATGTTGAAACTGAGATCCAAATGATGAGAAATTGCATCCATGAGAAGCACTATCACATGTAGAAGGCCCCAAATTTGAAAGGAACTTTGCAACTTCAAGACCCTGAAGGGCCAGTTTTCCTCAATGTTAATGAAAGGGAGAGAATAGAACCAACAGTAGAAGACATGAACAGAAACCAAATCCTAAAGAAACAGCATTTTGGGAAGGAAGAAGATCAAGTGCAAAGGCTGAAAGGCAAGAATGAGGCTATTCCAAATGTACCACAGTAAACCTTGGAGAGAGTGGTGCTCGGTGAAGTCAAAGAGATGGCTGTTTGTTGGGTAACAATTGTATGAGGCCTTATAGCCATGAAAAAGCCAATTATGATTCAATGTAAATTTGGTTAAACAGATTGCTTTCCTTGTACCTATCAGCTAATCTCAGCTGTTCTATGTGAATGAAACAGCTCTACATGGGGAAAAAAATGGTCACCATTATAAAGAAAGAAGGTCATGAAGAAGTAAGGTGGAGGTCAAAGTTTGTGGCTGCATCAGAGTCCATCCAAGAGAGCAACACCATAAGGGACACAAAATCTTCTGGATGGGGATGGTTCCTTCAGTATACATTTTCATCATTTTCACCCTGATTTTAATTACACCTAAATTATTATTATTACAGTTAAGATTGTGAGTCATTTTCAAGTTAAAATATAGGAGAATAGATAATGGTACTCGTTCAGGTCAAATATATCGCCCTTTCCACTACCAGAAACAATTCTCCAATGGTTTTAATCACATCATTACAGCTGGTTGTCTCATATCCCTAGATATGATTAGATAAGCCCTGTAAATTCCTGCTCTTGCATCTTTGTTGAACATGCAAACTAAACTTGCCCTTGGCACCCTAAGTCACTCTCTATCATATCAGTTGTTTCACTTTTTTTCTTTTTTAACACTTTTCACTACCTGCATTTATCTTGATTATGTTTAGTTATTTATTACCTATTTCTATCCATCAAAAGTGTGGGTTCCTGAGACAATCTACATAAGTTCAAATCCCACCTCAGGCATTTACTAGCTCTGTGATCTTAAGTTAGCTGCACCCAAGCTTCAGTTGATTATTCTGGAAAACAGGAATAACATTAACAACTTCGTAAGACTCTTATGAGAATTAAATAAGGCAATGTCTTCATAGTGCCTGCCACATTGTAGCAAATAAATAAGAGCTTTTACTATTTGTTGTTGTTGTCAGGTACTGTTGAGTTGGTTCCGACTCATAGCGACCCCATGTACAACAGAACAAAACACTTCCTGGTCTTGCCTCATCCTCACAACCATTGTTATGCTTAATCCCATTGTTACAGCCACTGTGGCAATCCATCTCACTGAGGGTTTCCTCTTTTTCACTGACTCTCTACTTTACCTAGGATGATGTCCTTCTCCAGGGACTGATCCCTCCTGATAACACATCCAAAATATGTGAGATATAGTCTTGCCATCATGAATTCTAAGGAGCATTCTGGTAGTACTTCTTCCAAGACAGATTTGTTCATTCTTTAGCAAACCATGGTATATTTACTATTCTCCTCCAACACTGGTTGGTTTGGTTTGCTTTGGACTTTTACCAAAGTTATTAATTATTATGCCACAGTTTTCTTATTTCGTTAGAAAATAATTAAATTTCACGGTCTTTCTGAACCTTATTTTTATTTGGGATATATTCCGAATTTCTAGGTGGATTTTTCCGAAGATTATTCCCCTAATCTTCTGTTAGTTCTTCTGGGTTTACTCTCAGAACTCTGAAAGTTTCTTAATGCCCCGTAATACATCTACATTCAATACCAAATACAACTCACACAGTCTTAAAAAATCCAACAGAAATGGGGTACCGATGAAGAAGTGAGGGAGGTGACAGATACTGTGACATTTATTAAGTGTGTGACATTAACCCTTTTTTGAAACTCATCTGCATAGATGCCCATACCCCTGGTCCCTTTGAGTACCAGGCACTGTCCTGGATGCTTGGCATGCATTATCTCATCTAATGCTTACAATACCAAAAAAAAGAATAAATGAATAAAACCCACACCCATTGCCGTCAAGTTGATTCCCACTCGTAGTGAACCTACACGACAAAGTAAAATTGCCCCATAGGGTTTCCAAGGAGTGGCTGATGAATTCAAACTGCTGACTTTTTGGTTAGCAGTTTATGGCTTAACCACGGCACCAGCAGGGATCCAACGCTTGTAACAGTCCTACGAAATATGTAGTGCCATTTCATCATACTTACAAACTGAGATCAAAACAAGATCCTGAATGGCTTTGAAATGCATGCAGTGTTACATTAACTAAAACAAAAAAGCCAAACCGGTTGCCCTCAATTCGATTCTGACCCTTAGGACCCTATTGAACAGAGTAGAACTGCCTCATAGGATTTCCAAGGAGCAACTGGTGAATTGGAACAGCTGATTTTGGGGGTAGCAAGAGTAGACCTTCATAGCTCCCCATAGCTCTTAACCACTGTGCCACCAGGGCTCTGATAAAAAAAAAAAAAAAAAAAAAAAAAACTTTTTTTTTTTTTATTACATTAACTAAAAAAAAAAAAATGAGGTGGAAATTAGCTCTAGACCTCCAAATCCTTCAACACCATCTGAAACTTTGATGCTTACAGGACTTCCAGGGGCTGAATAAGGACCCTAAATGTCGATATACATCTGCCTGATGTCCAAGTTAAAATATACATATATCTATATATGAGATGGTTTTTTCATTCAAGAAAGTAACTTTTTCACCTAAGGGCGTAGAGACCAGGGCAATATCCACAAAGGTCCTGACCCAGACAAAATGAGGCTCCTGCTAATCCTAGATACCAGCCAAAGTCTGCCCCAACTGGAAGTTGATTAGCACCAATCAATATTTTTCCGTTTAAAGTAATTTTATAAGATTTATTAGGTACATGGGGCCCTGGTAGCACAGTACTTAAGACCTCAGCTGCTAACCAAAAGGTCAGCAGTTGGAATTCACCAGCCACTCCTGGGATCCTGTGGGGAAATTCTACTCTGTCCTATAGGGTCCAATGAGTCGGAATGGACTTGAGGGCAATGGATTTGGTTTTGGGGGGTATTATGTGCATATGGAGCCCTGGTGGTATAGTGGTTGAGAGTTTGGTTTCTGACCACAATGCTGGCTGTTCAAATCCACCAGCTGCTTCTTTGATACCCTATGAGGAAGTGCTACTCTCTTCTATAGGGCTGCTATGACAGCTTTAGGTTTTTGGAGGCACTATTATAAGGACTTAATATATATGAACCCATTTAATTGGCTCAAACACTTCAAGAGACACATAATATCATTACAATTTTATAGATGAACAAAAATGTAGCATAGAAAGGTCAAATAACTTGCCCTGGTCACATCCGAGCTAAGAAAACCAGTCTACTTTTAACCACTGCACCATGCTACCTCCCCTGAACAATTATTTCCCTTTAAAATCTGCTCACATTTTCGTTGCCTGCTTCATTGACCTCAGGTTCATAGTAAAAATGACTCTTTGCACTTCCGAATAGAGCTTGTCAAGAGAATTTCAGACCCACAAATGGATCAGCTCCAAGGCCATGAAGACACGAGGACAATGGATATCAGAAAACCATGAGACAGAGATTCAAGAATATCCAATGAGGTTGGAGGCAATTGTATTCTCCGAGAACTCCTACTAGGCCAGTCACCTTTCAGAGTATTCTTCTTTGCAACGAAGACAGAGAAAAAATGGAATCCATCTTCTTAAGCTCAAAAAAAATTAGTATAGTACTTAGGACCAATTGAGTAGTTCTGTTATAATTTCATTTTTCTAGCTGATAAATGATCATTGAGTTCTGTGAAGTTGAGGAGGGTGAGTTAACCTCCAGCTAAGTATTTGAAGCTTCTTTCTCTGGCCTTTCTTTTTGTAGAATAGTCTCAAAAGGGTGAAGTTATAGCAATGGTCACTCGTTGAACGTTCCCCTTTCCTCTTTGGTTTCTGGACATGAATATCCCCTGTGTCGCTCATTCATGACTTCTTCCTATTATTCAGTGAGCTTTTTCTTTTTGTAATCTCCTTTCTACATTTTCTCCTGCACTGCAGTTGTATAATAGAAGTCCTAAAATCAGGGCTGGGAAGAAATCTCTCCATAGCAAACATATTTTGAACAAGGGATAGAATGCAAGGTGTGGGGAAGAACCATTTCCTTTCCTGGACGAGAGAAATTTTTGGCTACATAATTTGTGGGCTCTGTACAAAATGATAATGCAGAGTCTATTGTTCTAAAATTATAAACAATTTCAAGACAACAATAGCAAAGCATTAAACCAAGTGTGGGGCCCTTCTGACTGCACAGGGTGCACACCCATGGAGATGGCTTGGACAATATTTCACAGAGTGATAATAATAAAAATTGAGATGCATAACCCACACTTTAAGGAACACTGGTGGTGCAGTGCTTAAGTGCTCAGCTGCTAACCAGAAGGTCAGCACTTTGAGACTACCAGCTGCTCCGTGGGAAATAGGCATAGCAGCCTACTTCCATAAAGAGTACAGCCTTGGAAACCCCATGGGGTAGCTCTACCCTGTCCTGTAGGGTTACTATGAATCAGAAATGAGTCCAAGGCAATGGGTAACCCACACTTTAGGTCTGTGGACCTCTGTCATCACCAGAATCATCAGTATAATTATTGTTTCCTCAAGAGTCCTCTGCCTTTGCAATTCCCAGTGTTTCAGAGAGGTTGGAGTTTTAAAATCTCAACCAAGCCACGCAGATAGCATTTCATTAGAAGAGACAAAATTAAGCCTAAAACCGAGCATAAAGAATGAACTCAATAAAGAGGATTTTCTATCCATAATTCAGAAAGCCTTAGCCACTTACATTGCCTTCAATCTATTATAATTTCTAGAACCCTGGTGGTGCAGTGGTTAAGAGCTCACATGCTAACCCAAAGGTTGGCTTTGAGTTGAAATGGACTTGACCTCAATGGGTTTTTGTTTGTTTATTGGTTTTTGTTTATTAGAATTTCAGATAATCTGATAATAAAGAATGCTTACAATAACTAACATTTATTAACCATTTAGTGCCTACTAAGAGCTTTACGTTGTTTATTTTATTTTATCCTGAAGACATCATGTTTTGCTGAAGTCTACGCTATATAAGTAGCAAAACTAACATTTGAACTCAAGGCTGTCTTATTCAGACATTAACCGTTATGACATACTAGACCCTGTCACCCATTCCTCCCAAATATGCATACAGGGAATGATACACAAAATCTACACACAGTGCAACTATAAAACAAACAAAAAAATCTCAATGTGAATGACTAGTTAGGATAATATTAACAGTAAGTTTTCATCCAAATAGTGCAGCAAGAATAGATGGTAAACCTTTCCTTTTGGAGGCAGGAAAGAGAAAAGAGGGAATAAGACTTTATGTGGCAGAAGATTAGAAAGTACAGAAAGAGAAAATGTAGGATAAATACCAAAGCATTCCTACTATCCCAGGACATTTTATTTTCGTTGTGCAATTGCCAAAGTAGTGGGCTTTCGTTGCATGATTTATGAAGATTTCAGAGTTCCGTGATTCTCATAGCTTCTATTGTTAGGTTTACTTTCCATGAAATTCCTTAAGAAGTGGCCCCATTAACGGCAGAGGGTGTGAACAGAATCTGTAGCACTGTTGCTCAGAGTACATAGATCACCTGCTTCAGAAACATCTGAGTTATTTGTTTAAAATGTGGACATGTAAATACAACAACACCCTACTGAATTTAATGTCTAGAGCTGTGTCTTAGAAATCTGCCTTTAACAAGACTTAACTGATTCTCTCAGTATTTTAAAGGTCAACAACCAGAGATGATACAAAAATCTAAATGAAATATTTTTCTACTGATGAATATTTTCCTGCCTGGGCCTTTTCACAAAACACCTATACGCCAATATCAAATTACTTTTGATAAATAGTGTTCACCTGATCTTGATCCATAGAAATTCTCTTCCCTTCTCTTCATCATTTAGAGAATAAAGTCACTTTATGTTGCTGTGGTTATTTCTCACTTGAAGTCAGTTTTTGATGCCAGAGCTTCTTCATAGCATTTTTCACTTCTGAATTTCTAAGGGTATAGATTAAGGGGTTTAACATGGGAGTGATCATGGTATAAAAGACAGTCACAGCTTTATCAATGGAGAAGGTAGTTGCTGGGCGCAGATACACAAATATGCAGGGCACAAAGAGTAAGAAGACCACTGTGATGTGAGAGACACAGGTGGAAAGGGCTTTGTGCCTCCCCTCCAAGCTATGGGCCCTTAGGGAGCACAGGATGACCACATAGGACACCATCAAGAGGAGGAAGTTTAACAAGCATATGAATCCACTGTTAGCAGCAACAAAGAGACCAAGGGTATGAGTGTCCATGCAAACAAGTTCCAACAAAGGGATCAAGTCACACATGAAGTGGTCTAGGACATTGGGGCCACAGAAGGGCAGCCAGACTATGAAGAGGACCTGAATGGTTGCGTGGACAAAGCCTCCAGCCCAGACTATTCTCACCAGGAGGATGCACAGCCTGTGGCTCATGATGGTCATGTAGTGCAGGGGTTTGCAGATGGCCACGTAGCGGTCATAGGCCATCACGGTCAGCAGGATGATCTCAGCAGCACCAAAAAGATGCACAGCAAAGATTTGTGTCATACACCCACCAAAAGAGATGGTTTTTCTCACAGTAAGACTGTCAGCTAGCATTTTGGGGGTCATGGTTGAAGAAGAGCAGCCATCTATAAGGGATAGGTAAAACAAGAAGAAGTACATGGGGGATCCTAAAGACCTATTCGTGCTGATGGTGATCATGACGAGCACGTTGCCTGCCAGAGTAACCAAATAGACAATGAAAACCACAGCAAAAGAAAATTTTTGAAGCTCCATGTTCTCTGTCAGGCCCAGAAGGATGAATTCCATCAGATTATTCATCCTCTTCATTGCTTCAGCTTAGGTGACAGCTGATGTCCCTGAAAATAAGTCACACTCATCCTCAATATTGACACTTTTGCTTAATAAATAAAAATATCCATGGGATATCTTATCTCCACTTTCACAGAAGGTAAATACAAGTACAAAACCATATCAGTAGTTTTTTTATTCACATTTCACATAAGACACTATAGGTAGTATTTATTTTGGTCTTTATCATATTTGATTTGTTTATAATTTTCCACAATAAATATGGGTAATTTTTGACATTAACTCAGACCCATACTATGCATCAAGTTTCAAAAGCCAACCCATGATATGGCCATGTATGTAGCACATTCACAGATGCCCAAAGATGCATGTATTTTCTTCAAAGTAGTTGGGCATATTTTTAAGAGAGTAAGCCAAAACTGTTTTACTAATTTAAATTGTACAAAAAAAATCAAAGGCCTATAGAGATTCTTCTAAGCTCTTTACTCTGTGAGCCATCCTTTTTTCTGCTTTGTCAGCCTCAGTGCTTTTTGACTTCCTCAAATGGGAAAGACGGTATGGCTACATTCTCCCAATCTCAGAGATAGGGTAAGTAGCACCTGTCACGTTGTGTCAAGCTCTCCTGTCAGTGTGCAACACTACAGGTCCTTAAAAAGCAATATTTTGCCTTACTACTCTTGTTCTTTTATTCATTTTTCTGTTTTTAAATTATTTTTTACATTGAGAACATTTTATTAAAGATTTTTGAAAGCTAAATATTTGGGATTTTGAAAGTTGGTCATTCACGTAATGAAAAGTTAAGACAAAAAAACCAAACCGTTTCCTGGGAGTCAATTCTAACACACAGTGACCCTATATGACAGAGTAGAACTGACCCATAGGGTTTCCAAGGTGCAGCTGATGGATTTGAATGGATGGCTTTTTAGTTAGCAGCCAAGCTCTTAACCACTGCACCATCAGGGCACTACTCAGGCATAATGAAAAATGAAGTCCTGATACATGCCACAACGTGGATGAACCTTTAAAACAGTATGTTGAGTGATATAAGTCAGTCGGAGAAGAACAAATATCGTATCAGCTCACTTATGTGAAATATCTAGAATAGGCAAATGCAGAGAAATAAATATAGATTAGTAGTTACCATTTCATGCATTCCTCTTCTGAAGTCACATTCCCAAACAAAGATAATGTGATTCTTTCAGATTTAACTCTCATGATTGAGTGTGGAGTGTTCCTGAAAACCATAAGCTCCATCACTATTCCAATAAAGTATTTGTGGAATGCCATGCCTTATTGGTCTTATGATCTACTCATGTTTACATCTATAGTGTCCTTGATATTAAGTATCAAAAAGCATTGGTATAGGGAGAGACAAGGGAAAGGAGTGGATGAGGGAAGAGAAGAAGAGAAGAGGAGAGGAGGAGGATGTGAGAGAAGTGCAGGGAAGGAAAAAGGAGAGGAGGGCAGAACAGGAGAGAGGAGGGGTGGTGAGGGTAGGGGAGAGGAGGATGGGGAAAGAAAAGGAAGAAAAAGGGAATGAAGAAGGAGGAGAGGAGAAAAGACGAAACAAAGAAAGGGGGAGAGAAACTAAGAAAAAGAAAAAAGAGAAGAAAGATCAAACATGAAATTATCAAAAAAGACTTACTTTTTAAGAAGTGAATGTGTAGTAGTGTTCTAAACAAGGCTTACTTTTTAAAAAGTGAATGTGTACTAATATTCTAAACAAGACAAGCACTTGAAACCCAATTTTTTTATCAAACTCACATGTGGGATTTATGATCAGCATCAAAGAAGAATATTGACAAATAAATAAGTCACAGGTTGTTCTTGCATACAAACTGGTCAGGAGAAAGAGATTGTATAATAAGAGGTCATGTATACCCCAGTACAGAGTGGTGTAAGCTCCTGACTTGTGATCGGTTAGTTCTTAGTCATCAATTCTTACAAGGACTCTATTGTGGTTTTCATCAGTCCAGAGTGTATACAACTAGGGTCAAGGCCACATTAATTTACTGAGCTTAAAATGAAAGTGTTTCCAGAAAAGAAAAACCTGAAGCTTTTAAAAAAAGAGAGAAAAATTATGGTTCTCCAACATACTAATATCTACTCCATCCTGTAGATATTGGACATCTCATCCTACTTGAGCTTGGTCAGATAATAAATTATCCCAGACAGTATACTTAAGTTGCTTTGGCACTTAAAAGGAATTTAGGGAGAGAGTTTCACCAGCTCTACCCCATATCCATTTCTATGGGAAACATGAATATCTTACAGACATTTTTTATGGAACTTGGCCTTATAGCCCTGATAAAGGCTCTAAGAATATGGTACCCATATATTTTTTTTTAACCTAGAAAAGCAAATGAAATTACCAAGACCCCAGCAGTTGATTAAAGGTCCTCTGGATGAGAACTCTCCTACAGTCAATTCTTCTGAGCTTTTTTCAGAGTTTTCAGGCTCATAAAAATCTTAAAAAAAAGAAAACCATTGCCATCAAGTAAATTCCAAATCGCAAGGACCTCATAGGGTTTCCAAGGCTGTAAATATCTACAGAAGCAGACTGCCATATCTTTCTCCTACCGAATCACTAGTGGTTTGGAAACACCAACCTTCAGGTTGACAGTTGATCACTTTAACCACTGCACAGCCAGGGCTCCATCTTATATGTCCAGAGCCACATATTTTGGTCCTTGAGACTGAGACTTCTTTCTCCCACCATTTCAGAAGAATCCCATGTCTGAAATCAGGCTGTGTCAGGGAAAGCCACAGCCTTTGTGACTCTCCACCCAGAAATCCTCATACTCCTTTCTTCTCAGCTCCTTCGGTGTGTACACCACAGACATGCAATTTTATGCACGTGGATAGCATGCTTCTGGGCTAGTTCCTCAGGGAAGGGTAATTACTTTTAGGAACTTTTGCCAAAATGTCAACCAAACCCTTATCCCTTCCTCCTATTGTCCCTAATGTCAATGAATGATATTTTTGACAAGGGCTAGAAATCATCTAACAAAAGAAAAAGAAAAAAAAAACCTGTTGCCTTCAAGTCAATTACAATTCATGGTCATCTCATGTGCGCAGAGTAGAAGTACTTCTTAGGATTTTCAAGGCTGTGATCTTTCAGAAGCAGATCTCCAAGACTTCTTTTGAAATACCTCAGGGTGGTTTTGAACTGTCAAGCTTTCGGTTAGTAGTCAAAGGAACAACTATCTGTGCCACCCAAGGACTACTGAAATCTACAGTGTTGGGGTAATCATCATGCTGTACCCAGAACATTTAGTCCATTTACTTTTTTTTTTTACCAAATGTTCATTGAAGTTTTAAAATATAAAAGGCATAGTGTCATTTATAAATAACAAAAACTTACTGTTGAGTGCTATATGCAAGGTCCTTATTAAAAATATTATGAGTGGTACTCTTTGTAGTAGATACTATTATTATGCCGATTTTACAGATGAGGGGACTGAAGCAGTATGAGTTTCAATAATTTATCCAAGGTAGAAGTGAGTAGATGACAGAACTGAGTTTTAAACCCAAGGAGTCTGCCCCCACAGCTCAGACAATGTCTCTGGCCTCAGGATGCAACAACTCAGCTATTAAAAAAAAAAAAAAAAGTACTAGCTGCTATAACAAAGGAAAAGGTCCTATACGTGTGTATAATGGGGACATGGCTAAAGCTGGGTGTGGGTACGGATGTCCAGGAAAGATTTTCTTTTAAAGCGAAAACAAAAATACATTACCCAAGGCCTAGATGAGAGATCCATAAGATTTTCCTTGGCCAATTTTTGGAGGTAGATAGCCAGGCCTTTCTTCCTAGTCTGTCTTAGTCTAGACGTTCCACTGAAACCTGTCCACCATGAGTGATTCAGCTGGCATTTGAAATACTCGTAGATGGGTGGTGGAAATAAACTATTTCAAGTTTTAAGTAGCGAAGATATCACGCCGATAACTAAGGTGAGTCTGAATCAAGCCATGGTCTATTCAATAGTCTCCTATGCATGCAAGGTTGGATAATGAAAAAGGAGGACAGAAGAGCTGATGTGTTTGACAAAGAATAAAGTCAAAATAATGTCTTGGCAAAGAATATTGAATATACCATGGACTGCCAAAAGAATGAACGAATCAACCTCAGAAGAAATAAAACCAGAATTCCCCTTAAAAGTGAGGATGATTAGGCTTTGATTAACTTACCTTCGACAAGTCATCAGGAAACACCAATCTCTGGAAAAGGACATCATGCCTGCTAAAGTAGAGTGACAATGAAAACAAGGGAAATCTTAAATGAGATAGCCACAGCAATGGACTCAAACCTACCAAGAATCTTGAAAACGGCACAGGACCCGGCAACATTTTGTTCTATTATGCATAAGGTCACCAAGAGTCAGAGCCGATTCAATGGCAACTAAAAGCAACAATGAACAACTGTATACCAATAAATTAGATAACCTAGATGAAATGAACAAATTCCAAGAAACAGAAAGACTATCAAAACCAACTCATCAAGAAGTCAAAATCTGAATAGAACTGTAACAAGTACAAAGATTAATTGGTAATTTTTTTTTTAAACTTTCAACAAAGAAAATCCAAGCCCAGATACCATCACTGGTGAATTCTACCAAACACTTAAAGATGAATTAGCACCAACCCTTCTCAAACACTTCCAAAAATTAAAAAACAGGTGGATCAGTTCCTACCTAATTGCATGAGGTCAGTATTACCAAAACAATACAAAGTTATACAAGAAAACAGCACTAGTAAATGCCAAAATCCTCAATAAAATAAGAGCAAATTGAATTCAACAGTGTATTGAAAGAATTATCCACCACAATCAACAGGCAATGTCTCAGAATGGAAGGTGGTTCAACATATGAATATTAATCGATGTAATACACCACAATGACATAATGAGGGAAAATACCACATGATCATTTCAACTGATTGAAAAAACATTTGGCAAAATCCATCACCCTTTCGTGATTAAACACTCAACAAATGATGATGGAAAGGAAATTTCCTCAACCTCATAAGGGGCATCTATGAAACTCCCACAGTTAACACTATCATTCATGGTACTGAAAGTTTTACTCAAAATCTGGAACAAGACAAGAATTTCTGCTCTCACCACTTACATTCAACATTTTACTGAAACTTCTACCCAGACAATTAGGCAAGAAAAAGAAATGAAAGGCATACAAGTTGAAAAGGAACAAGAAAAACCATCTCTATCAAAAAAAAAAAAAATTTTAAATAGCATGATCTTAATATAGGGAATATAGTTTCTTTTTGTGGCATTTTATGCTGGTACTTTTGGAAAAACAGTTTGAAAGATTATTTTCCCTGAAGCCTTGAGGATTTATCTTTGCCCTCGTAATCTACCCCAAAAGTTTTGTTACTTTTGTCCAAGTTGATTGACATTCCCTGAGTAAGCTGTAAAGAACTTGGCTTTGATACTTTTTATCGGGTCCTGGGTTGCAGCCTGCTCTGTGACTGATTTCACCTTGCAGGGATTGGCCAATAGGCTATGCAAATGAGGTGACTATAGCTCACTATGCAGACCAAGTGTCTGTGGCCTATCAAAAGGGGATTGGTCAGTTTGTGACCCCTGGTGGGAAGGGCCATGCCCTGAAATTAACAAAGAATTTTGTGTGTACGCATCCAACTCCACAGAAGGATTTAGAGACAGAAAGAAGTAGGAAGAGAAGCAGGCTGAGAGAAAAAAGCAGACAGAAAGAGGATGCAAGGAACCTCCTAAAAGAGCTATAACAGGGCTCAAGGATTGTAATACTGAAGACAGCAACAGTTTGCTAAGAGGTCCATCAGCAGAGCCGGTGGGGACAGGCCCAAGAGAGGACAAATGGCAGGACCAAAGGAGCCGGACCTGAAGGAGCTGAGAGAAGGCCTACTCAGCCAAGAAGACCTGAGAGAGCTATTCTACACTGAAGAAGGAGGCGTTTCCTACATGCTTCATGGCCCTAACATCAAGTTGTAGCCTGTTGATCCTGATCCCACGTTGTACCCTGTTACTTCCATAATAAGTCACTTAAATGTGAGTATGGTCTGAGAGTTCCGTGTGGCCATTGCCAAGAGATTATCAAACCCAGAAGAGAAGCAGAGAATGTCATGGTAGGGACGGCTGGTGTCAGAATTGGTAAAAAGTTTGGAGGAATGTCTCTGACCTCCACCTCATGGAAATGGCATTGGGCTGATCCTGGTCATTATCTCCCCTGAAGTTAGATGGATTTGATACTACTACTAAACCCAGTGCCTACTACCCCCACCCATTTACACTTACATATACAAAACTCAACATTCCAAAAAAACCTTAAGAGGCTATTAAATGAGTTCATCATAGTTCTAGCATACAATATCTACAAACAAAAACAAACTAGCAAAGAGCAATTGAAAAAAATGAAACTAAAACACACCCATTTAAATATCATCAGAAAGAATAAAATACTTAGAATAAATTGAAAAAAATTTTTTCAATTTATTTTAAGTATTTTAAATAAAAAAAAAGACTTATACACTGCAAACTACAAAACATTGTTGGAAGAAATTATAGAAGACCTATATAAATGGAAACACATCCTGTTTTCATGGATTAGAATATTTAATATATTTCAGATGGCAATATTCCCTAGAACAATCGATACATTCAATGAAATTCGTATCAAAAATCCAACTGCCTTTTTTAAAAAAATGAAAAAGCTATTTCTATAACTCATATGGCAATGCAAAGAAACCCACATAGCCAAAACGATCTTGAAACAGAAGAACAAAGTTGGAAAGCAAACTTAGCAATCTCAAAACATGCTACAAAGCTACAGTAGTCAAAACAGTCTGGTACAGGCATAAGAACAGACATACAGATCAACAATATAGAACCAAGAGTCCAGAAATAAAGCTATACATCTGGGGTCAATTGATTTTAAACAACAGTGCCAAGGACATTCACCGAGGACTGAACAGTCACTTAAATGGTGCTGGAACAACTGGATATCGATATACGAAACAATTCATTTGGATTCCTAAATCACTACATAAAAAATTAGCACAAAATATATCAACAACCAGGGAAAGACAGCACACAATACAGGGGAGGTCAGCACAATTGGACTAAACCAAAAGCAAAGATGTTTCCTGAATAAACTGAATGCTTCGAAGGCTAGCGTAGCAGGGGCAGGGGCCTGGGGACCATGGTTTCAGGGGACATCTAAGTCAATTGGCATAATAAAATCTATTAAGAAAACATTCTGCATCCCACTCTGAAGAGTGGCATCTAGGGTCTTAAAAGCAAGCAGCCATCTAAGATGCATCAATTGGTCTCAACCCACCTGGATCAAAGGAGAAGGAAGAACACCAAGGACACAAGGCAATTACAAGCCCAAGAGACAGAAAGGACCACATGAACCAGAGACTACATCATGCTGAGACCAGAAGAACTAGATGGTGCCTGGCTACAACTGAAGACTGCCCTGACAGGGAACTCAACAGAGAACCCCTGAGGGAGCAGGAGAGCAGTGGGATGCAGACCCCAAATTCTCATAAGATCAGACTTTAATGGTCTGACTGAGACTAGAAGGACCCCAGTGGTCATGGCCCCCAGACCTTCTGTTGGCCCAGGACAGGAATCATTCCCGAAGCCAACTCTTCAGGCATGGGTTGGACTGGACAATGGGTTGGAGAGGGATGCTGGTGAGGAGTTAGCTTCTTGGATCAGGTGGACACATGACACTATGTTGGCATCTCCTGCCTGGAGGGAAGGCGAGAGGGTGGAGGGAGTTTGAAGCTGGTGAAATGGACACGAAAAGAGAGAGTGGAGGGAGAGAGCAGACTGTATCATTAGGGGAAGAGTAATTGGGAGTGTGTAGCAAGGTGTATATGGGTTTTTGTGTGAGAGACTGACTTGATTTGTAAACTTTCACTTAAATCATAATAAAAATTATTAAAAGAAAATATCAACGACCTTTTTAGCAACTAGCTAAAAGAAAAAAATGTAGCAACGTAGGGGTAAATTAGTGATATCTTGGTTAGTAGCCATAGTTCTTAACCACTATACCACCAGGGTTTCCTGAGATGTTTTTACACATTTTAAAAATTTCTAATTTAGATGTAATAACTAATTCTTTATCCAATAATCATTATTTGACAAAAATATATTTACTGAGCCTCTGTTTTACACCAGGTAATATGGTATGAACTGGGGATACAATTGCTAACAACAAAAAAAAAAAATCAGGAAAAAGTCCTGCCTGCTCTGAATTTATATTCTTGTAGTAGAGTCAGGCAATAAATAAGGTAATGACTTACTAGGGTAACTATAATCTGTGGTAAGTGCTATTAAAACAACAAATAGAGCACTGAGGCAGAAAATAAAGCAAGAAAGCCACTATGAATAAGGAAGGTAATCAGATAAGGCCTCTTTGAAAAGATGATATTTAAACTTAGATCCAAATGCTGAGAATTTTCATTCATGGAAAGCACTGTTATATGTGAAAGGCCCCAACTTTGAAAAGAACTTTTCAAGTTCAAGACACTGAGGGCCAGTTTGTCTCAAGGTTAACGAAAGGGAGAGAATAGAGCAAATGGGTTGAAGACAAGAACAGGAACCAGGTCCTAAAAAGGAACATTTTGGGAAGCAAGAAGAAAAGTGCGAAGGAAAGAATGAGGCCATTCCAACTGGAGCACAGTGATGTGGGAGGGAGTGGTACTGGATGAAGTCAAAAAGATGGGCGTTTGTTGGGCAGCAATTGTGCGAGGCCTTATAAAAAAAAAAAAAAAATGAAAAAGCCAATTATGATTCAGTGTAAATTTGCTTAAAGAGATAGCTTTCCTTACACCAATCAGCTAATCTCAGCTGCTCTATGTGAATGAAAGGGCTTTTACATGGGAAAAAAAAAAAAATGGTCAAAATTATAAGAAAAGGTTATGAAGAAATAAGGTAGAGATCAAGGCTTTTGACTGCATCAAAGAGTCCACCCAAGAGAGCAATGCCATAAGTGACACAAGGTCTTCTGGGTGAGAATGGTTCCTTGAGTACACATTTTAATTATTTTCATCCTGATTTTAATTTGGAGCTAAATTATTATTATTACAGTTAAGATTGTGAGAGAACTTCAAATCAGAATGTAGGAGAATAGATAATGGTACTCATTCAGGTCAAATGTATTCTCCTTCCCACTACCAGAAACACTTCTCCAATGGTTTTAATCACATCATTACAGCTGGTGGCCTCATATCCCTGGACATGATTAGATAAACACTATAAATTCCACCCTTGTGTCTTTGTTGAACACACAAACTAGACTGTTCATTGCCTCCCTGTGTCACTCTCTATCATATTACTTGTTCGGCCTTTTTTTTTTTTTTTAACACATTTCACTACAAATTTATCTTGATTATGTTTAGTTATTTATTACCTATGTCTCTCCCCTAAAAGTGTAGGATCGGGGGTCAATCTGTATGAGTTCAAATCCCACCTCAGGCATTTACTAGGTCTGTGATCTTGACTAAGCTATTGGAATCATTCAAGCTTCAGTTGATTCTTCTAGAGAACAGGAATAGCATTAACTACTTCATAAGACTCTTATGAGGATTAAATAAGGCCATGTCTTCATACTGCCTACCATATTGTAGCAAATAAATAATAGCTTTTACTAGGTTGCTGTTGTTGGTCAGTGCTGTCAAGTCTGTTCCCGCTCATAGTAACCCCATGTACAACAGAAAGAAACAGTGTCTGGTCCTTGCCACCCTCACAACTGTTACTATGTTAATCCCACTGTGCCACCAGGGCTCCGTTATACTGAGGTGGAAATCAATTCTAGCTCTCTTGTCTCCAGACCTCTGAATTCTTCAATACCATCTGAAACTTTGATGCTTACAGGACTCCCAGGGCTGAATAAGACCCCCAATGTCGATAGACAACTGCCTAATGTTCAAGTTAAAAAATACATATCTATATAGGAGATGGAAACCCTGGTGGCACAGTGGTTAAGTGCTTCGGCTGCTAACCAAGAGGTCAGCAATTCAAATCTACCAGGTGCTCCTTGGAAACTCTACGGGGCAGTTCTGTTCTGTCCTATAGGGTCACTATGAGTCTGAATTGACTCGGTGGCAGTGGTTTTATCTATGAGATGGGATTTTTCATACAAGAAAGTAACTTTTTTCCTAAGGGTATAGGGAGCAGGGCAATAACAACAGAGGTCCTGACTGAGACAAAATGAGGTTCCTGCTAATTCTAGATACCAGCCCAAATCTGTCCCAACTAGAAGTTGGTTAGTAGCAGTCAATATTTTTCCTTTCAAAAATAATTTTCTAAGATTTATTAGATGCATGTGGCCCTGGTAGCTTAGTCATTAAGACCTCATCTGCTAAGCAAAAGTTCAGCTGTTCAAATTCGCCAGCCACTCATTGGAAACCCTGTGGGATAATTCTACTCTGTCCTATAGAGTCGCTAGGAGCCAGGATTGACACGAGGGCAACGGATTTGGTTTTTGAGGGGTACTATTTTTTTTATGTACATACAGAGCCTGGTGGTGTAGCGGTTAAGAGGTCCACTACTGACCACAATGCTGGCTGTTTGAATCCACCAGCTGCTCCTCTGAAACCCTACGAGGAACTGCTACTCTCTTCTATAGGGTCTCTATGACAGCTGTAGGTTTTGGAGGCACTATTTTTTATTTAAGGACTGGGTTGTGTGTGTAATTTAAGGACTTAATATATATTAACCCATTTCATTGGCCCAAACACTTTATGAAGCAAGTACTATTATTATACTTTTATATGTGAAGAAAATGTAGCATAGAAAGCCCAGATAACTTGCCCTGGTCACATTTGAATGGAGAAAACCAGACTCCAGTGTCTTCTTTGAACCACTGCACCATGCTACTTCCCCTGAACAAATAGTTCCCTTTAAAACCTGCTCCTATTTTGGTTGCCTGCTGCGATGTCCTCAGGTTCATAGTAAGAATGATTCCTTGCTCTTTCGAGCAGTGCTTGTCATGAGAATTTCAGAGCCACAAATACCCCAGCTCCAAGGCCATGAAGACCCAAGGACAAGGGATGTCAGAAAACCATGAGACAGAGATTCAAGAATATCCAATGAGTTTGAATCCAGTTGTAGCCTCTAAGAACTCCTCCTGGGCAAGTCACCTTTCGGTATTGTTTTTCCCAGCACAGACAGAGAAAACATGGATCCTATCTTCTTAAGCTCATAAAAAATTAGAATAGCACTTAGGACCAAGTGAGTAGTTCTCTTATAATTTCTGCTTTCTATCTGATAAAATATCATTGAGTTCTGTGAAGATAAGGAGGGAGAGTTAACCTCCAGCTAAGTATTTGAAGCTTATTTCTCTGGTCTTTCTTTTTGTGGAATAATGTCAAAAGGGGGAAGTGACAGCAATGAGCAATGGCCTAATCTTCCTCCTTCCACTTTCGTTTCTGGGCATGAATAGACCGTATGGTGCTCATCCTTGACTTCTCCTGTTTTTCAATGAGCTTCTTATCTTTTTTTAATCTCCTTTCTTGACTTTCTCCTGCACTGCAGTTGTATAACAGAAATCCTAAAATCAGGGCTGGGAAGCAATTTCTCGCCAACAAACATATTTTGAATGAGCGATGGAATGCAGGGTGTAGGGAAGAATCAGTTTCTTTCCTGGACAAAAGAAATTTTTGGGTACACAATTTGTGGACTCAGTGCAAAACACTAATGCACAGTCTCTTGTTCTAAAATGACAAGCAATTTCAAGACAACAGTAGCAAAGCATTAAACCAAGTGTTGGGCCCTTCTGACTGCACAGGTCATATACCCACTGGAGATGGCATGGACAATGCTTTATAGGGTGATAATAATAAAAATTTAGATGGATAACCCACACTTTGAGGAGCACTGGTGGTGCAGAGTTTAAGTGCTTGGCTGCTAACCAGAAGGTCAGCAGTTCGAGAGCACCAGCTGCGATGTGGGAAAAAGATGTAGCAGTCTGCTTCCATAAAGACTACAGCCTTGGAAACCCCACAGAGTAGCTCTACTCTGTCCTATAAGGTTGCTATGAATGAGAACTCCATGGCAACAGGTACCCTACTCTTTATGTCTCTGGACCTCTGTCATTACCAGAATCATCAGAAAATTACTGTTTCCTCAGGAGTCCTCCACTTTTGCAATTCCCAGTTTTTCAGAGCTATTGAAGCTTTAAAATCTCAACCAAGCCACGCAAATACCTTTCCATTAGAAGAGGCAAAACTAAGCCTAAAAACAAGCATAAAAGGTGAACTCAATGAAGAGGAACCTCTACCGATAATTCAGGAAAACTCAGCCACTCACATTGCCTTCAACGTATTATAATTTCTGGAACCCTGGTGGTGCAGTGGTTAAGAGCTCAATTGCTAACCAATAGGTCAGCAGTTCTAATCAACCAGCTGCTTCTTGAATCCTTATGGGGAAGTTCTGCTCTGTCCTATGGGGTCACTATGAGTTGAAATCAACTCGGTGGCTTTTTGTTTGTTTGTTTTTGTTTATTACAATTTCAGATACTCCAGTAATAAAAAATGCTTACAAGAACTAATCTTTATTAAGTATTTAGTGCCTACTAAGAGCTTTACATGGTTTATTTTATCCTGATAATCCTAAAGAGGTCATCTTTTGCTGAAGTTCACACTATAAGCAGCAACACTAACATTTAAACTCCCGGCTGGCTTACACAGACATTAACCATTATGGCATACTAGACTCTACCACCCATTCCTCCCAAAAATGCACATAAGAGATGGTGTGTGAAATATCCTACATGAAGCAAAAGTGTAAAAAAAAAAAAAAAGACTCAATGTGAATGACTAGTTAGGATAATATAAAAGTAAGTTTTCATCCAAGTAATGCAGCTAGAATAAATGGCAAACCTTTCCTTTTGGAGGCAGGAAGGAAAAACCAGAAAATGAGACTTTATGTTGCAGAAGATTAGAATGTACAGAAAGAGAAAATGGAGAATAAATACCTAAACATTCCTATTATCTCAGGACATTTTGTTTTGGTTTTGCATTTGCCAAAGTAGTGGGTTTTCATTGCACAATTTATGAAGATTTGAGTTTCATGGTTCTCATAGCTTCTGCTGTGAGGGATGCTTCCCATGAAGTTTCTGTGAAGGGAATCTACAACACTATTGCTCAGAGCGAATGGATCACCTGCTTCAGAAACATCTGGGTCATTTGTTGAAATGTGGATATGTAAATACAACACTCCTCTGAATTAGAATGTCTAGAGCTGTGTCCTGGGAATCTGCCTTTTAAGAAGCCCTAACTGATTCTGTCAGTGTTTTAAAGATCAACAAGCATAGACAATAAACAAATCTAAATGGAATATTTTTATACTGATAAGTAATTTCCTATCTGGGCCTTTTCTCAAAATACCTATATGCCAATAGCCAATTATTTCAGAAAAATAGTGTTCACCTGATCTTGATCCATAGAAATTCTCTTCCCTTCTGTTCAACATTTAAAGAATAAAGTCATTTTATGTTGCTGTGATTATTTCTCACTTGAAGTCACTTTTTCACCCCAGAGCTTCTTCACAGCATTTTTCACTTCTGCGTTTCTAAGGGTATAGATTAACGGGTTTAACATAGGAGTGATCATGGTATAAAAGACAGTCACAGCTTTATCAATGGAGAAGGTAGTTGCTGGGTGCAGATACACAAATATGCAGGGCACAAAGAGTAAAACGACTACTGTGATGTGAGAGGCACAGGTGGAAAGGGCTTTGTGCCTCCCCTCCAAGCTATGGACCCTTAGGGAGCGCAGGATGACCACATAGGAGACCACCAAGAGGAGGAAGTTTAACAAGCATATGAATCCACTGTTAGCAGCAACAAAGAGACCAAGAGTATGAGTGTCCATGCAAACAAGTTCCAACAAAGGGATCAAGTCACACATGAAGTGGTCTAGGACATTGGGGCCACAGAAGGGCAGCCAGACTATGAAGAGGACCTGAATGGTTGCGTGGACAAAGCCTCCAGCCCAGACTATTCTCACCAGGAGGATGCACAGCCTGTGGCTCATGATGGTCATGTAGTGCAGGGGTTTGCAGATGGCCACATAGCGGTCATAGGCCATCACCGTCAGCAGGATGATCTCAGCAGCACCAAAAAGATGTACAGCAAAGATTTGAGTCATACACCCACCAAAAGAGATGGTTTTTCTCACTGTAAGACTGGCAGCTAGCATTTTGGGGGCCGTGGATGAAGAAGAGCAGCATTCAATAAAGGATAAGTAAGACAGGAAGAAGTACATGAGGGACCCTAAAGACTTGTTGGTGCTGATGGTGATCATGATGAGTAGGTTGCCTGCCAAGGTAACCAAGTAGACAATTAAAAACACAGCAAATGAAAGTTTTTGAAGCTCCGTGTTCTCTGTCAGGCCCAGGAGGAAGAATTCCGTCACATTATTCATCCACTTCATCGCTTCAGCTTAGGTGACAGGTGATGTCCCTGAAAATAAGTCACACTCATCCTCAATACTGACACTTTTGCTTAATAAATAAAAATATCCATGGGATATCTTATTTCCAGTTTCACAGAAGGTAAATACAAGTACAAAACCATATCAATAGTTTTATTACCCATATTCTACATAAGACACTAGAGGTAGTATTTATTTTAGTCTTTATAATATTCTGATTTGTTTATAATTTTCCACAATAAAAAATGGGTAACTTTTTACTTTTTTTTTCACTTTAGCAAGAACGTATACTATGCATCAGCTTTTAAATGCTAACCCATGATATGGCCATGTACGTAGCACATTCACAGATGCACAAAGATACATGTATTTTCTTCAAAGTTGTTGGGCATATTTTTCAGAGAAATACCCAAAATTGTTCTACTAATTTAAATCATACAAAAAAATCCAAAGACATTTACAGATTCTTTTAAGCCCTTTTCTCCGTGAATCATACTTTTTTTCTACTTGTCTGCCTGGGAGGTTTTTGGTCTTCTCAAATGTGAAAGACAGTACTGCTACATTCGACCAAGCTCAGAGAGAGGGTAAATAACGCCTGTTACATTATACCAAGGTCTGTCTGTGGCCGACACTACGGGCCCTTAAAAACAAATATCTTCCTTTACTATCCTTATAGTTTTATTCTTTTTTCTATTTTAACTTATTTTTTACATTGAGAACATTTTATTAGAGAAAAGATTCTTTTAAAGCTAAATATTTGGAATTTTGAGAGTTGGTCATTCATGTAATGAAACATTAAGACAAAAAAACCAAACCATTTCCTGTGGAGTGAATTCTGATTCATTGTGAGCATATATGACAGAGTAGAACTGACCCATACGGTTTCCAAGGTACAGCTGATGGATTCGAACTAATGACCTTTTAATTAACAGCCAAGCTCTTAATCACTGCACCATAAGGGCTCTACTCAGCCATAAAGAGAAATGAAGTCCTGATACATGCTACAACATGACGAACCTTGAAAACAGTATATTGAGGGATTTAAATGAGTCACAAAGAACAAATTTTGTATGATCTCACTTATGTGAAATATCTAAAACAGGCAAATGCACAGAGAAAAAAATAGATTGGTGGTTACCCCATTTCATTCATTCATCTTCTAAAGCCACATTCCACAACATAGATAATGTAATTCTTTCAGATTGAACTTTTATGACTGAGTGTGGAGCGTTCCTGAAATCTGTAACCTCCATTCACTATTCCAATAAATGGTTTGTAGAATGCTGTGCCTTATTGGTCTTATGATCTATTCGTGTTTACGCCTACAGTGTCCCTGATATTAGGTATCAGAAAGCATTTGTATAGAGGGAGGGAGGAGAATGAAATGGATGAAAGAAAAGGAGAGGAGAAGGATATGAGAGGAGAGGAGAAGAGAGAACAGAGCAGAAGAGAGGAAGAAAAAGGGAAAGAAGAAGGAGGAAAGGAAAAAAGGTGAAATAGAAAGGGGAAGAGAAACAAAGAGAAGAGGAAAAAGAGGAGAAAGGCAAACAGAACTATCAAAAAAGACTTTCTTAAGAAGGGAACGTGTAGTAATATTCTAAACAAGCACCAGACTTGAAATCCAAATTTATCAAACTCACATGTGGGACTTGTGATCAGCATCAAAGAAGAATACTGACAAATAAGTCATAGTTTGTTCTTACACACAAACTGATCAGGAGGACATCATTTTATAAGAGGTCATGTATAACCCAGTTCAGAGTGTTATAAACTACTGACTTGTCATCAGCTGGGTTTTAGCCTACTCATCAACTTTTAAAATAACTCTATTTTGGTTTTCTTCAATCCAGAGTGTGTACAACCAGGGTCAAGGCCATGTTAATTTACCGAGCTGAAAATGAAAGTGTTTCCAGAAAAGGAAAATGTGAAGTAAATTTTAAAAACTGTCAAATTATGTTTCTCCAACATACCAATATCCACTCCATCCTGTGTGTCTAGGACTTCTCATCCTACTTGAGCTTGGCCAGATAATAAATTAACCTGGGCAGCACATTCAAGCAGTTTTGGTGCTTAAAAGGAATTTAAGTTTTTGAGGAGAGGGATGGAGGGAGAGAGTTTCTGCAGCTCTATCCAATTTCCATTTCTATGAAACTCATTAATATCTTAGAGATATTTTATATGAAATTTGGTCTGATAGCCTCAATAATGGCCCTAAGAATATGGTGCTCATTTTTAAGCTAGAAAAGCAAATGCAATTACCAAGACACCATCAGTTGATTACAGGTCCTCTGCATGAGAAATTTCCTAAAGACAATTCTTCTGAGCTTTTTTCAGAGGACCCATGATCTTATGTGTCCAAAAAAAAAAGCCACTGCCATTGAGTCAATTCTAGCTCATACAGACCCCATAGGGTTTCCAAGGCTGTAAATCTATAGAAGCAGACTGCCACATCTTTCTCCTGCAGAGCCACCGGCAGTTTCAAACTACCAACCTTCAGGTTAGCAGTCAATCAATCACTTTAGCCACTGCACCAGCAGGGCTCCTTCATATATGTCCAGAGCGACATATTTTGGTCCTTGGGATTGAGATTTCTTTCTCCCACCATTTCAGAAGAATCCCATGTCTGGCATCAAGCTCTGTCAGGGAAAGGCAGTGCGTTTGTGACTCTCTGCCCAGAAATCCTTAGTCCTTTCTTCTCAGCTCCTTCAGTTTTTACACAACACAAGTGCAATTTTATGCAAGTGGGTAACATACTTCTGAGCTAGTTCCTCAGGGAAGAGTAATTAATTTCAGGAAACTTTGCCAAAATAGCAACCAAACACTTATCCCATCTTCCTACTGTCCCTGATGTCAGTGAATGACATTTTTGACAAGGGATAGAAATCATCTACCAAAAGGAAAAAAAAAACTTTTGCCTTCAAGTCAATTCCAATTCATGGCCGTCTCATGGGTGCAGAGTAGAACTACTTCGTAGGGTTTTCAAAGCTGGGATCTTTCAGAAGCAGATCTCCAGTCATTCTTTTGAAGTACCACTGGGAGGGTTTGAATTGTCAAGCTTCCAGTTGGTAGTCAAGGGACTAATTATTTGCGCCTCCCAGGGACTACTGAAATCTACAGTGTTGGGGTAATCATCAGGCTGCACCCAGAACCTATAGCCCATTTTCTTTTCTTTTCGACAAATGTTCATGGAACTTTTAAAATATACAAGGCCCAGTGGCATTTTAAATAAGAATAACTAACTATTGAGTGCTATACACAAGGTCTTTATTAAAAATGTTATGTGTGGCATCCTTTGTAGTGCATACTATTACCATGCCCATTTTATACATGAGGGGACTGAAGCACTATGAGTTTAAGTAATTTATCCAAGGTAGAAGTGAGTAGGTGACAGAACTGAGATTTAAACTCAGTGAGTCTGTCCCCACAGCTCAGACAATGCGTCTATCTCATGGTACAAGAACTCAACTTAAAAAGAAAAAGAGTAGTAAGTACTGTAATAAAGGGTGAGGTGCTATATGTCTAGGTAATGGGGACATGGCTAAAGCTGGGGGGAGGTAGGGATGCCCAGGAAAGGTTTTTTTAAGCTGATACCAAAATATATTATCCAAAGCCTAGATTAGGGATCCATAAGTTTTTCATTGGCCAATTTTTGGAAGTAGATAGCCAGGCCTTTCTTCCTAGTCTCTCTTAGTCCTGAAGCTCCACTGAAACCTGTCCACCACGAGTGATTCTGCTGGTATTTGAAATACTGATAGATGGGTGGTAGAAAAACCTATTTAAAGTTTTAAGTAGCAAAGATGTCACCTTGATGCCTAAGGTGACTCTGAACCAAGCCGTGGCCTATTCAATAGCCTCATATGCATCCAAAAGTTGGATAATGAAAAAGGAAGACAGAAGAGCTGATGTGTTTGACAAAGCATATTTCAAAATAATGTGTTGGCAAAGTATATTGAATATACCATGGACTGCCAAAAGAACAAACAAATCAACCTTAAAGTGAGGATGATGAGGCTTTGACTAACTTACTTTGGATGAGTCATCAGGAAACACCAGTCTCTGCAAAAGGACATCATGCCTGCTTAAGTAGGGCGCCAACGAGAACAAGGCAAATCCTCAATGAGATAGATTGACACAATAGTTGCAACAATGGACTCAAACACACCAAGAATCTTGAAGACAGCACAGGACCCGGCAACATTTTGTTCTGTTGTACATAAGGTCTCCATGAGTCGGGGCCAACTCAATGGCAACCAAAAACATCAACAAACAATTGCATGACAATAAATTAGATAACCTAGATGAAATGAACAAATCCCAACCAATGTGAAGACTATCAATACCAACTCATGAAGAAATAAAAATGTGAATACAACTATAAGGAGAACAGATATTAATCAGTAATGATTTTTTTTAACTTCCAACAAAGAAAAGTTCAGGCCCAGATGGCATTACCAGCGAATTCTATCAAACATTTAAAGATGAATTAACACCAACCCTTCTCAAACGCTTCCAAAAATTAAAAGGGAAAAATTCCTACCTAACTATATGAGGTCAGTATTACCAAAACAATACAAAGTTATCACAAGAAAAAACCACTAGTAACCAAAATTTATTTGAATATCGTTGCCAAAATCCTCAATAAAATACTAGCAAATTTAATTCAACAGCATATTGAAAGAAAGAATTATCCACCACAACCAAGTGGGAAATATCTCAGAAAAGGAAGGTGTTTCAACATAAGAAAATTAATCATTGTAATACACCACATTAACAAAATGAGGGAAAATACCGCATGATCATTTCAATTGATGCAAATACATTTGACAAAATCCAATAGACTTTATGAAAAAACACTCAACAAATGATGAATGAAAGAGAATTTCTTCAACTTGCTAAGGGGCATTTATGAAACACCCACAGCTATCATTATAGTTAATGGTACTGAAAGTTTTACTCAAAATTTGGAACAAAACAAGAATTTCTGCTCTCACCACTTACATTCAATATCTCCCTGAAAATTCTAGCCATACGATTAGGCAAGAAAAAGAAATGAAAGGCATACAAATTGAAAAAGGAGAAGGAAAACTATGGCTATCAAAATAGCATGATCTTATTATTGTGAAAATAGTTCCTTTTTGTGACCTTTTGTCTTGGTTTTTTTGGAAAAACAGTTTGAGAGATTTTTTTTTTTTGCCTAAGCCTTGAGGATTTATCTTTGCCCTAGTTTTCTACCCCAGAAGTTTTGTTATTTTTGTCCAAGTTTTTGACATTTCCTGAGTAAGCTGTAAACAACTTGGCTTTGATACTTTTGATCCGGTCCTGGGTTGCAGCCTGCCCTATGACTGGTTTCACCTTGCAGGGATTGGTCAGTAGGCTATCCAAATGAGGAGACTATAGACCACTATGCAAATGAAATGTCTACCGTCTATCAAGAAGGGATTGGTCAGCTTGTGGCCCCCCAGGAGGAAGGGCCATGCCTTGAAATTAATAAGGAATTGTATATATAAGCAGCCAACTCTGCAGAGGGTTTTAGAAACAGAAAGAAGCAGGAAAAGATGAACAAGAGAAAAAGCAGAGAGAAAAAGGATGCAAGGAACCTCCTAAAAGAGTTGTAACACAGCTCGAGGACTGTAACACTGAAGATAGCCGCAGGTCCATAAGAGGCCTATCAGCAGAGCTGGTGGCGACAGACCCGGAAGAGGTTCTGTGGCAGAGCCAGCAAGGACAAACAGAAGGGCCAAGAAGAACCTATCCTGAGGGGGCTGAAAGGAGCCTTTCCTGAGGGAGCTGAGAGAAGACCTCCTCAGCCAAGAAGACCTGAGAGAGCTATCCTGCACCGAAGAGGGAGACTTTTCCTGCATGCTTCCTGGTCCTAACCTCAAACAGATTATCAAACCCAGAAGAGAAGTAGAGAGTGTCATGGTCAGGACAGCTGGTGTCAGAATTGGTAAAAAGTTTGGAGGGTAGAGGTATGTCTGACCTCCATCTCATGGAAATCAGCATTGGGCTGATCCTGGTCATTATCTCCCCTGAAGTTAGACAGATTTTGATACTACTGCTATCCCCACCCTTTTACACTTATGTGTAGAAAACTCTAAACATTCCACAAAAAGCTAAAAAAAAAAAAAAAAAAAGATTAAAGCTATTAAATGATTTCAACAAAGTTCCAGGATACGATATCTATATACAAAAAAAACTAGCAATGAACAATTGAAAAATGAAATTAAAACAATCCCATTTACAACATCCTCAGAAAGAATAAACTACTTAGAATAAACTGAACCAAACAGATAAAAGACATACACTGAAAACTACAAAACATTGTTGGAAGAAATTACAGAAGACCAATATAAATGGAAACACATCCTGTTTTAATGGACTGGAATACTTAATATAATTAAGATGGCAATAGTCTGTAGAGCAATCTAGATATTCAATGTGATCCATATCAAAAACCCAACTGCCTTTTTTGAAGAAATGAAAAAGCTAATTCTGTAATTCGTATGGTATTGCAAGGAACCCCACATAGCTGAAATGGTCTTGAAACAGAAGAACAAAGTTCAAAAGCAAATTTACCAATCTTAAAACTTACTACAAACTTACAACAATCAAAACAGTATGGTACTGACATAAGAACAGACATATAGATCAACAGAATAGAATCAAGAGTCCAGAAATAAAGCTATACACCTGAGGTTGGTTGATTTTAAACAACAGTGGCAAGGACATTCACTGAGGACTGAATAGTCACTTAAATGCTGCTGGAACAACTGCATATCCACATACAAAAGAATTCATTTGGATTCCTAAATCACTACGTTAAAAAGTAGCTCAAAATGTATCAATGACCTTTTGAGCTATTAGCTAAAAGTATAAATCTCTTAGAAGAAACATATGCGTGAATTAGTGAGACCTTGGATTAGGCAAGCATTTCTTAAATCCACAACAAAAGCACAAACAACAAAAGAAAAATAGACAATTGGACGTCATCAAAATTAAAAACTTTTTTACATCAAAGGATGCTATCAAGAAAGTAGAAAGACAACTCACAGGATGGGAGAAAATATTTGCAAAATATATGTTTGGTAAGCGTCTTGTACATAGAATACATATATATATATTTAAAAAATTCTTACCATTCAATGTCAAAAAGACAAATAGCCCAATTTAAAAATGGCAAAAGGACCTGAATATTTAAAGAGCATATACAAATAACCAGCAAACACATGAGAAGGGGCTCAATATCATTATCATTGAGGAAATACAAACCAAAACAACAATGAGGTACCACTTCACATCTACTAAGCTGTATATATTAAACACACACATACACACAGGGAAATAACAAGTATTGGTGAGGGTGAGGGGAAATTGGAACCCTTGTACATACTGGTGGGAATGTAAAATAATGCAGCCACTGTAGAAAACAGTTTTTCAGTTCCTCAAAAACTAAACATAAAAATACCATTTTCTCCAGCAGTAACACTCCTAGATATATACCCAAGGGAACTGAGAACATAGGTTCAAAAAACCTTGTATACGTATGTATGTTGCAGTCTATTCAAAATAGCCAAAGGGTGGAAACAACCCAAATGTCCATCACTGTTGACTGGATAAACAAAATGTAGTATAATCCATGCAGTGCAATATTATTCAGGCAGAAAAAGGAACTAAGTACTGATCATGCTACAACATGAATGAACCTTAAAACATTATGCTAAATGAATGAAGGCAGACACGAAGTGCCATACATTTTATGATTCTGTTTATACGTAATGTCCAAAATGAGCAAGCTCCTAGAGGCAGAAAGCAGCTTAGTGATGGCCCAGGCCTTGAGCCAGCGGAGAATGGAAAGTGACTGCTTAATTGATACAGAGTTTCTTCTGTGAGTGATGAAAATGTTCTGCAATTAGATAGTTGTGGTGATTGCATAGTATTGTGTATGCACTGGAAGCCACTGAATTGTACGTTTTTAAACGGTTAAAATGGATATTTTAGGTTATGTGAATTTTACCTTAATTTAAAAATAAATCACAAGACAAATGCAAAATATTTTGTAATTAGATTAATATGAAATCACAACCTATCTAAACCTATGGAAAGCTGTAAAAATAGTTCTAAAACCAGTAATCATAGTTTTGAATTAAGAGCCTAGGAAAATAAGAACAAATTAAGAAGCTAAGAAAATGAGAGCATATTAGCCAGAAAGTAAGTAGAAGACAGATGTCATGGATTGAATTATGGCCCCCAAAAAATATGTGTATCAACTTGCTTAGGCCTTGGTTCCCAGTATTGTGTGGTTGTCCTCCATTTTGTGATTGCAATTTTATGTTAAAAGGATTGGGGTGGGATTATAACACCACTTTTACTCCAGGTACCTCCCTGATCCAATGTAAAGGGAGTTTCCCTGGAATGTGGCCTGCACTACCTTTTATCTCTTAAGAGATAAAAGGGAAGAGAAGCAAGCAGAGAGTTGGGGACCTCATACCACCCAGAAAGAAGCACCAGAAGCAGAGAGCATCCTGTGGACTGGGTTCCCTGTGCCTGAGAAGCTCCTTGACCAGGGGAAGACAGGACAAGGACCTTCCTCCAGAGCCAACATAGACAGAAAGCCTTCCCTGGAGTCAACGCCCTGAATTTGGACTTGTAACCACTAGACTGTGAGAAAATAAACTTTTCTTTGTTAAAGCCATCCACTTGTGGTATTTCTGTAATGGCAGCACTAGTTGACTAAGACAACAGAAATAAGAAACAGAAGAACAAAAATCAATGAAAAAACAATAGAAAAATCAGTGAAACAACAAGCTGGTTCTTTGAAAACATAAAAAAAAAATTGATAAACACCGCTAGATGAGAGAAACAGAAAGGGAGACGAACCATATCAAGAATGAAAGAGTATATATCATTACAGAGCCGCCAGGTATTAACAAGACAATAATAAAATATTATGAACAAACTTAAGCCAATAAATTGGAAAATTTAGAAACGAATTATTTTTATTTCAAAATCTGATGGAAGAAGAAATAAATAATCTGAATGCTCCCACATCGGTTGAACAAATTTTGTTTGTATTTAAAATCTTTATGAAAAACTAATGGCAAACCCAATGATTTCACTTGTGAATTCTGAAGAATTACTAAAGAAGAAATAATAGCAATTTTACACAAACTCTTTCAAAAAATAGAGGGAAAACATTACATATAGACAGATAGATACATAAATAGATATAGATGATAGATACATAGATACATAGAAGCATAGATGATGATGATAGATGATAGATCGATTCTAGATAGACAGACGATAGATAAATAGATGTTAGATATAGATGATAGGTATAGATAGACAGATGGGTAGACAGATGATCGATAGATTTTAGATAGATAGATAAACAGATGATAGATAGAGATATCCATACATAAATATGGATATAAACCCTTTGCCACTGAGTCAATTCTGACCCATAGCAACTCTACAGGACAGAGTAGAGCTGCCCCATAGGGTTTCTAAGGACTGGCTGGTGGATTCAAGCCACCAACCTTCTGGTTAGCAGCTGAGCTCTTAACCACTGGACTATCAGGGCTCCAATATGTGTATATGGATACATATATAAATATATAATTTGGAAAATACTTATATCCGACATCTAGACTACATAAAGAATGCTTACATTTCAGTAATAAGAAACCCAAAACACTTATTTTTAAAAATGTGCAAAGGACTTAACCGAAACTTTACAAAAGATAATATAAACATGAAAAAAAAGCTCAAAATCATTAGTAATCAGGGAAATGCAAATTAAAACCAAAACAATTTACCACTACATACCTCCACCCCCTTAAGGAGCTGTGGTGGTACAATGGTTATGCACTGGATGCTAACCAAAATGTTGGCAGTTTGAACCTACCGAGCTGTGATGGTTTAGATTGTGGGGCAACATGGCTGGGCCATGATTTTCAGTGTTCTGGAAGTTGTATAATATTGTAATCACGTCCCTGTTGAAATTTGACATGTGATCACCCCCATGATAGAATCTGCTGAGTGGTACCAGTGGGGGCAGGGCCTGTGGCAGCTCACCACACCCTTAGCCTTCATCTCGCCGCCTTCCACCACCTGGTCATCTTCCCAAGGTTTTTGGCTTGTTCTGGATCCAGCAGCTGCCTCTTGTCGGACCTCCGATTCTTGAAACTTGAGCTAGCAGCTTAACTGTTGATCTTGGGCTTCGAAGATCTTCACAGTCTGCAAGCAAGAGTCCTGCTCCCCAACCTACCGATCTTGGGTTCACCAACCCCTGCAGCTACATGAATCAGGAGAACATTTGCAGACTTGACTACACATCTTGGGATTCATTGACCTTCACAGCCCTGCTCTCCAACCTGTCGATCTTGGGTTTGCCAGCTTCTGCAGCTGTGTGAATTGGGAGAGGCCTCTATCCTGATTCATGCACTTGTGATATTCTAACCTCTACAATCGCATGAACTGTTTCCTTGATATAAATCTCTCTATATATATGTTTGTACGTTTTAATGGTTTTGCTTCTCTAGAGAACCCAGCCTAAGACATTTGGTACCGAGAGTGGTTCTAGAGAACCAAAATTGTAAGGATAAGTTTTTTAAATTGTTTCTCAAATCTGGTTAGTCTTAAAGCAGTTGATGACTCTGCTTCCAGTAGAAAAAGGGTACTGCTAATCCATGGTGTGAGGTGATGATAAAAATATGCAAAATATCATCAGTAGATCAGGTATTGGTGAAAGGTGAGGCTCTGGTTGATTGCATATATGATACCTGTCTTGCTGTCATCGTTATTAGGTGCCGTTGAGTCTGCTCTGACTCATAGCAACCCTAAGCACAACAGAATGAAACACTGCTCGGTTCTGAGCCATCCTTACGATCGTTGTTATGCTTGAGTTCTTTGTTGCAGCCGCTGTGTCAATCCACCTCGTTGAGGGTCTTCCTCTTTTCCGCTGACCCTGTACTCTGCCAAGCATGATGTTCTTGTCCAGAGACTGATCCCTCCTGACAACATGTCCAAAGTACATAAGACGCAGTCTTGCCATCCTTGCCTCCAAGGAGCATTCTGGCTGTACTTCTTCCAAGACAGATTTGTTTATTCTTTTGGCAGTCCATGGTATATTCAATATTCTTTGCCAACACCACAATTCAAACACGTCAGTTCTTCTTAGGTCTTCCTTACTCATTGTCCAGCTTTCACATGCATATGATGCAATTGAAAACACCATGGCTTGGGTCAGGTGCCCCTTAGTCTTCAAGGTGAGGTCTTTGTTCTTCAACACTTTAAAGAGGTCCTTTGCAGCACATTTACCCAATGCAATGTGTCTTTCGATTTCTTGAGTGCTGCTTCCATGGCTGTTGATTGAGGATCCAAGTAAAATGAAATCTTTGACAACTTCAATCTTTTCTCCATTTATCTTGATGTTGCTCATGGGTCCAGTTGTGAGGATTTTTGTTTTCTTTATGTTGAGGTGCAATCCATACCGAAGGCTGTGGTCTTTGATCTTCATTAGTAAGTGCATCTGCATAACGCAGGTTGTTAATGAGTCTTCGTCCAATCCTGATGCCCTGGTCTTCTTCATATAGTTCAGCTTCTCGTATTATCTGCTCAGCATACAGATTGAATAGGTATGGTGAAAGAATACAACCCTGACACACACCTTTCCTGACTTTAATCAGTATCCCCTTGTTCTGCCAGAACAACTGCCTCTTGATCTATACAAAGGTTCCTTGATGAGCACAGTTAAGTTGTTCTTGAATTCCCATTCTTTGCAATGTTATCCATAATTTGCTACGATCCACACAGTTGAATGCCTTTGCATAGTCAATAAAGCACAGGTAAACATCCTTCTGGTATTCTCTGCTTTCAGCCAGGATCCATCTGACATCAGCAATGATATCCCTGGTTCCACGTCCTCTTCTGAAACCGACCTGAATTTCTGGCAGTTCCCTGTTGATATGCTGCTGCAGCTGTTTCTGAATGATCTTCAGCAAAATTTTGCTTGTGTGTGATATTAATGATATTGTTCTATAATTTCCACATTCGGTTGGATCACCTTTCTTGGGAATAGGCATAAATATGGCCTCTTCCAGTCAGTTGGCCAGGAAGCTGTCTTCCATATTTCTTGGCATAGACAAGTGAGCACCTCCAGCACTGCATCCATTTGTTGAAACATCTCAATTGATCTTCCATCAATTCCTGGAGCTATAACAGAAATACCACAAGTGGATGGCTTTAACAAAGGAAAATTTTTTTTATCACAGTCTAGTAGGTTACAAGTCCAAATTCAGGGTGTCAGCTCCAGGAGAAGGCTTTATCTCTTTGTCAGCTCTGAAGGAAGGTACTTGTCCTCAATCTTCCCATGGTGGTGGAGCTTCTCAGGTGCAGGGACCCCAGGTCCAAAGGATGCACTCTGCTCCTGGTGCTGCTTTCATGGTTGTGTGAGGTCCCCAACTCTCTTCTTGCTTCTCTTTCCTTTTATCTTTTAAGAGATAAAAGGTGGTACAGACCACATTCCAGGGAAACTCCCTTTACATTGGGTCAGGGAGGTGACCTGAGTAAGAGTGGTGTTACAATCCCACCCTAATCCTCTTAACATAAAATTACAATCACAAAATGAAGGATAACCACACAATACTGGGAATCATGGCCTAACCAAGTTGATACATACATTTGGGACATAATTCAACCCATAACAATACCTTTCTACAATTTTATCATAATGAAAAGTATAAGGAAATTGGTTGATTGGCCCGACTTTCACTAGACAAACTGGTGAAAGAAAGAGATGCACTCAGGGCTTCAGACTCAAAGCTCAAGTGCATAAACAACCTCAGAGCTCACACTTGTGCTTTGAAAGAAAGCCTTATATCTTGCTGATATTGCTGAAAACTGAACCCAGACTTTTAAGAGTGGCTGAATTACAGTGCCTCCTCAATTGTCAACCTCAAGAGGTGACCGAAGTTAAAATGAGGGCATTAATTGGGAAGAAATGGGATCCTGAAACTTTGGATAGGGACATATGGGCAGATAATCAGGAAGCTGGAGACACTGAGCTCCTAAATTCTGTTGAATCACTCCTGCCAACAGAACCACTCCCATCTGAAGAGATTAATTCATATTTGTCTGCTAAACCATCCTGTCCAGAAAACCCATTAGCCCCTCTACTCCTATCTAAAGAGATTAGCCTAGTCCAACTGTCCCTAAAGAGCCCTTTCCTGAGTCATTCCCTGGAGCATCACATGAGGCAGATGCTTTACAAGACAAAGCTGAAAGTTCTCAAAACAATTCCACACTACTGATTCTGATATCTAGATGTATAACTAAACTTAAGTCCCAGCAAGCCCCAAAAGATGAAGTACAAAGTGTAACCCAGGAGGAGGTATGCTATCCTCCAAAAGAATTATTTTTCTAATATGTACAAACAGAAACCTGGGGAATATGTGTGGATATGACTATTAAGGGTGGGATAACTGTGCAAGGAACATAAAGATGGATCAGTCTGAGTTTATTGATATGGGTCCACTAAGCACAGATTGTTCATTCAATGTTTCAGCTCGAGAAGTTAAGAAAGTATCAAATAATTCTTTGGTTGGGTTGCTGAAGCGTAGATGACTCAGTGGCCTACACTAAATCAAGTTGAAGTACCAGACCTGCCTTTATATACTGTAGAAAAAAGCATCCAAAAGCTTAGGGAAATTGACATGTTAGAGTGGCTTTGTCAGATTAGACCCACACATTGAATGCTTCTGGGTGAGGAACAAATTTGTGAAAGGAGCTCCACCATCCTTGAAGACTCTTGTGATTGCTATTTTATGTGGGAACTGCCCTAACTGAATTAAGACACCTAACTACACTGGAGCTGATTGGACCCCGTGTTAATAGGGGCCAAGTGGCAGCACTCAGTTGACAAAGACAAGGTGGGTGTGGTGACAGTAATGGACAGAGGAGTCATATCAGTAACAAGAATAGTCTGACTTGTATGGTCTTAGGGCATTGGCTACTTAGTCATGGTGTCCTTAGAAGTGAAGTAGATGGGAAATCTACTAAACGTTACTTGATCTGTACAAACAGATGAATTCTAGGTCAGGTGAACAGCAGTCTAAATTAAATCACCAGAATAGAGAGTCACAGTCCTTCAATCAACTCCCAGACTTGAGAGAGTTTAAAGACCCACAACCCCTTGAATAAAGGAGAGGCCAGGTCCCCTTGAGGAAGGACTTCAATACACTGCCCAAAATTTATGCTCTTAATCTCTCTCCCACCCTTCACCAAAGGGATCTACGGCCTTTTACAACAGTGACTGTTCATTGGGGAAAAGGAAATAATCAGACTTTTGGGGGAATACTGGATACTGGCTCTGAACTGACACTAATTCCAGGAGACCCAAAACATCACTGTGGCCCACCAGTCAGAGTAGGGTCATATGGAGATCAGGTTATTAATGAAGTTTTGGCTCATATCTGTCTCACAGCAGGTCTAGTGTGTCTCCAAACCCATCCTATAATGATTGCTCCAGTTCCAGGATGCCTAATTGGAATAGATATACTCAGCAACTGGCAGAACCCCCACACTGGATCTCTGACAAGTAGAGTAAGGGCACTGACAGTAGGAAAAGCCAAGTAGAACTGCCCTTACCTAGGAAAATAGTAAACCAAAAGCAGTAGTGTGTTTCCGGAGGGATTGCAGAGGTTAGTGCCACCATCAAGGACTTGAAGGATCCAGGGGTGGTGATTGCCACCACATTCCCATTCAACTAGCCTATTTGGCCTGTGCAAAAAATCAGACGGGTCTTGGAGAATGACAATAGATTATTGAAAACTTAACCAGGTGGTGGCTTCAATTGCAGCTGCTATTCCAGATGTAGTTTCATTGCTTGAGCAAATTAATACATCTTTTTTTTTGGTACCTGTTATGCAGCTATTGATCTGGCTAATGCCTTTTTCTCCATACCTGTTTCAAAGGACCACTAGAAGCAGTTTCCCTTCAGCTGGCAAGGCCAGCAATACACCTTCACTTGCTTACCTCAGTTCTACATCAATTCTCCAGCCCTGTCATAATTTAGTCGGAAGGGACCTTGATTACCTTTCCCTTCCACAGGATGTCACACTGGTCCATTACATTGATGACATTATGCTGATTGGATCCATTAAGGAAGAAGTGTCAATGACCCTGGGCTCATTGGTAAAACATTTGGGTGCTAGAGGGTGTGAAATTAATCCCATAAAACTTCAGGCTCCTTCCACCTCAGTGAAATTGCTAGGGGTCCAGTGGTGTGGGGTATGTCAAGATATTCCTTCTAAAGAGCAGGATAAGTTCTTGTGCCTGGCTGCTCCCAAAACTAAAAAGGAGGCACAGCACCTAGTTGGCCTCTTTGGATTTGGGAGGCAACATATTCCTTATTTGGGTGTGCTATTCTGGCCTATTAGTCAAGTGACTCAAAAAACTGCTAGTTTTGAGTGGGGCCTAGAACAAGAGAAGGTTCTGCAACAGGCTCAGGCTGCTGCACAAGCCACTCTGCCACTTGGGCCATATGATCTGGCTGATTCAATGGTGCTTGAAGTGTCAGTGGTAAATAGAGATGCTGTTTGGAGTCTTTCGCAGGCCCCTATGATGAATCACAGAGCAGATCCTTAGAATTTTGGAGCAAAGCCCTGCCATCCTCTCCAGATAACTACTTTCCTTTTGAAAAACAGTTTTTGGCTTGTAACTGGGCTTTAGTAGAGGCTGAATGCTTAACCATGGGACACCAAGGCACCATGTGGCCTGAGCTTCCCATCATGAACTCGAAGTTGTTTGACTCACAGAGTCATAAGGTTGGACGTGCACAACAGTACTCCACCATTAAAGAGAAGTGGTATATATGAGATCAGGCCCAAGCAGGACCTGAAGCACAATCAACTCGTATGAGGAAGCGGCCCAAATGCCCCTGGTCTCCAATCCTGTCATAGTACCTTCTATCTCCTAGTCTGCATCTATGGCCTCATGGGGAGTTCCTTATGACCAGTTGACTGAGAAGAGAAAACTCATACTTGGTTCACACTTGATTCTGTGCAATACGCAGGCACCACTTAAAAGAGGACAGCAGCAGCACTACAGCCCCTTTCTGGGACCTCCCTGAAGGACAGTGGTGAACGGAAATCCTCCCAAAGGGCAGAATTTCAAGCAATGCTTCTGGTGGCTCACTTTGCTTGGAAGGAGAAATGGCCAGATTTGCGATTGTATAGTGATTCATGGGCCGGGACCAATTGTTTGGCTGGATGGTCAGAGACTTGAAAGGAACATGACTGGAAAATTGGAGACAAAGATTTATCGGGAAGAGGTATGTGGATAAACCTCTTTGCATGTGCCAAAGAAGTAAAGGTATTTGTATCTCATGTGAATATTCATAAAAGGGTGACTTCAGTAGAGGATGATTTTAACAATCAAGTGGATAGGATGATATGTTCTATGGAAACCAGTCATCCTCTTTCCCTAGCTACTCCCATCATTTCTCAATGAGCTCATGAACAAAGTGGCCATGGTGGCAGGGATGGAGGTTATGCATGAGCCCAGCAGCATGGACTTCCACTCACCAAGGCTGGCTTGGCTGCGGCCACAGTTGAGTGCCAAATCTGCCAACAGAAGAGACCAACATTGAGTCCCAGATATGGCACCACCCCTTGAGGTGATCAGCCAGCAAACTGGTGGCAATATGGCTACATTGGACCACTTCCATTGTGGAAAGGGCAGCATTTTGTCCTTACTGGAATAGATACTCTGGATATGGACTTGCCTTCCTTGCATGCCATGCTTCTGCCAAAACTATCATCCAACAACTTACAGAATGCCTTAACCACCATCATGGTATCCCACACAGCATTGTTTCTGATCAAGGGACTCACTTCACAGCAAATGAAATGTGGCAGTGGAGTCATCGTCATGGAATTCACTGGTTTTACCATCTTCCCTGTCATCCTGAAGGAGCTGGCTTGATAGAACAATGGAGTGGCCTCCTAAAGACACAATTACTGCACCAGCTAGGTGGTGATACTTTGCAGGGTTGGGGCAATGTTCTCCAGGAGGCTGAGGTGCTTGCTGAGGGCAAGAGGAATACTGAAAGGGTGGTGGAAGAAGGTAGTTCTAAATACCAGTTATTGCCACATGACCAGTTCCAGAAATAAGGACTGTAATTTTTCTGAGTATTTCTGCTTTCCAGGTGTACATCAGATATTTTTGTTTTCTTCACTTATAAAATACAAGACGTAAACAGGGCTAGCGCATTTTCGGTTGTATGTGTGTTAGTTGTATCATGCCGTCATGTTAGGTGCAAGTATGACTTTGTAATTGTGTTTATTCAGAGATTATTTATGGTTTCTGGAGATGTGTACAGGGGCCATGTTGACTAGGGGTGAACTATGATGGTTAAGATTGTGCATCAAGAGGTGGAGCCAAGATGGCGGAATAGACAGATTCTTCCGTGGAGCCTTCTTTACAACAACGACCCGAGAAAACAAGTGAAACGAATATATTTGTGACTAGCTGGGAGCCCTGAGCATCAAAGGCAAGCTTAGACAATTAACTGAGGGGCGGGGGAAGGAAGAGACCATTCAAGAGCAGAGAGGAATTGCCGGACCTAAATTGCAGGGAGCCTTCAGGCATTATTCCCAGAGCGGCTGTGGCAGCGGCAGTGGTGGCAGCGGGCTGGTCCTAGCCTTCAGCTGCAGTTTCCTTGGGGAGAAGCAGCCAGCCACACAGCCCACTCATACCTCCAGAACCTGAACAGAAGGGCGCTCTCAGCAAAAGCTAAGTATTTGCGTATATTTTACCGCGCTCCCCCACACCGCCAACCCAGCTTCAGCAGCTGAATCCCTAGGCCTGAAATACACACTGGTGAGCACCTGGAACCATCCTCCTGGCCTTGAGGAAGGAAAAAATTTCCAACTGCAGAGAAAAGATAATTTGCTAGCTCCATTAACTGGGGGAGATCAGGACAGAAGCGGTACCTGTCCAGGCATAAACCGTCAGTGGACCTTGAGCACCTTTGCCTTCTGCATGGATCTGTGTGGACCTATTTTGGGAGAATAGGCCCTTGTTGGCAAACTCCAACCATTTCAGTGGTGCAGTGGAGGGGGGGTGTTTGATGTTTGACATCGCTTTGCCTATTAAACAAGGTCCTCGCCTACCCACAACAGGGGCCTAAGGACTGGTGGCTCCACTTGGGTCACCCAGCCACCCGTGACAGGGGCCCAGGGATAACTGGTACCTCCCAGTCCTTACAACAAAATCTTTGGGTGCCCATGGTCCCTCTGCAGAGCCCACCCACCTGTACACTCTAGGGAACAGAGATGCGTTTTCCTCAGAGACACTTGGGGGTTGGTTCTCAGCCCCCTGCCTTGTTCAGAACATGACCCCCTGCTGCAATCAGATACAGGTATATATGCCAATCACCCCTGCCCCTCTAAGACTGTAGGACAGAGCCTGTACCACACACTTGATATCAGAAACCTGAGCTGAATTCATACAAGAAGACTGAATGGACTCCTAGACTGATATACCTCATAACAGCTCTAGCTAGCTGGGGACAGGACACTAGAGCTCCAAAGGCAAAAATAATCAAGCTAGCTCACTCAAGCAACCCATAGGGGTATACCAAAACAAAACCAAGAAAGCAGCTACGACACAGTAAGCAAGCATAAACTAATACAATAACTTATAGATGGCTCAGAGACAACAGTCAATAGATGGCTCAGAGACAACAGTCAATATCAAGTCACATAAAGAAACAGGCCATGATCACCTCAACAGGCTCTCAAAACAAAGAATCCAGGGATCTTTTAGATGAAAGTGCATTCCTGGAATTACCAGATGCAGAATACAAAAGTTTAAGATACAGAACCCTTCAAGACATCAGGAAGGAAATCAGACAATACACAGAATAAGCCAAGGAACACACAGATAAAGCAACTGAAGAACTCAGGAAGATTATTCAGGAACATAATGAAAAGTTTAATAAGCTGGAAAAATCCACAAACAGCAATCAGAAATTCACAAGATTAACAATAAAATTACAGATTTAGATAACTCAATAGAAAGTCAGAGGAGCAGAATTGAGCAAGTACAAGCTAGAATTTCTGAACCTGAAGATAAATCACTTGGCACTAATATATTTAAAGAAAAATCAGATAAAAGAATTTAAAAAAATGAAGAAACCTTAAGAATCATGTGGGATTCTATTAAGAGAAGTAACCTATGAGTGATTGGAGTATCAGAACAGGGAGGGATAACAGAAAATACAGAGAAAATTGTTGAGGATTTGTTGGCAGAAAACTTCCGATATTGTAAAAGATGAGAAGATATCTATCCAATATGCTCATCGAATTCCACATAAGGTAGATCTGAAAAGAAAGTCACCAAGACATATTATAATCAAGCTTGCCAAAACCACAGATAAGGAGACAATTTTAAGAGCAGCGAGGGATAAATTAAAAGTCACCTACAAGGCAGAGCTAATAAGAATAAGCTCGGACTAGTCGGCAGAAACCATGCAGGCAAGAAGACAATGGGACGACATATTTAAAAAATTGAAGGAAAAAAATTGCCAGCCAAGAATCATATATCCATCAAAACTGTCTCTTAAATATGAAGGCAAAATTAAGACATTTCCAGATAAACACAAGTTGAGGGAATTCGTAAAAACCAAATCAAAACTACAAGAAATACTAAAGGGAGCTCTTTGATTAGAAAATCAATAATATCAGGTATTGACCCAAGACTAGAACACTGGGCAGAGCAACCAGAAGTCAACCCAGACAGTGAAATCAAAAAAAAAAAAAAAAAAAAGCCCAACACAGGGTAATGGCGATGCTATTTTATAAAAACAACATTAAAATAATAAAGAGGGACTAAGAAATGTAATCATACACCTTCCATATGGAGAGGAAGATACGGTGATACAAAGAAATAAAAGTTAGTTATAAATTTAGGAATATAAGGGTAAATAATAAGGTAACCACAACGGACACAAACTATCCTACTCATCAAAATAACATACAAGGGAAAAATACAGACTCAGCAGAAACAAAATCAACAACAAAAAATATGAGGAAAGGACAACATATAAAGAAAATCTACTCAGCACATAAAATGAAGTGGGAAAAAGAAGCTGTCAACACACAAAAAAAGACGTCAAAATGATACTACTAAATTCATACCTATCTATAATTACCCTGAATGTAAATGGATTAAATGCACCAATAAAGAGACAGGGAGTGGCAGAATGGATTAAAAAACAAGATCCGTCTATATGCTGTCTACAAGAGACACACCTTAGACTTAGAGACACAAACAAACTAAAACTCATAGGATGGAAAAAAATATATCAAGCAAAGAACAATCAAAAAAGAGCAGGAGTGGCAATATTAATTTCTGACAAAATAGACTTTAAAAAATCCATCAGAGAGGATAAGGAAGGACACTATATAATGATTAAAGGGACAATACACCAAGAAGATGTAACCATATTAAATATTTATCCACCCAATGACAGGGCTGCAAGATACATAAAACAAACTCTATCAGCATTGAAAAGTGAGATAGACAGCTCCACAATAATAGTCGGAGGCTTCAACACACCACTTTTGGTGAAGGACAGGACATCCAGAAAAAGCTCAATAAACACACGGAAGATCTAAATGCAACAATCAACCAACTTGACCTCGTAGACATATACAGAACACTCCAACCAATAGCAACCAACTATACTTTCTTTTCTAGCGCACATGGAACATTCTCTAGAATAGACCACATATTAGGTCATAAAACAAGCCTTAGCAGAATCCAAAACATTGAAATATTACAAAGCATCTTCTCTGACCATAAGGCCATAAAAGTAGAAATCAATAACAGGAAAAGCAGGGAAAATAAATCAAACACTTAGAAACTGAACAATACCCTGTTCAAAAAAGACTGGATTATAGAAGACATTAAGGATGGAATAAAGAAATTCATAGGATCCAATGAGAATGAAAACACTTCCCATCAGAACCTTTGGTACACAGCAACAGCGGTGCTCAGAGGCCAATTTATATCAATAAATGCACACATCCAAAAAGAAGAAAGGGCCAAAATCAAAGAACTATCCCTACCACTTCAACAAATAGAAAGAGAGCAACAAAAGAAACCCACAGGCACCAGAAGAAAACAAATAATAAAAACTAGAGCTGAACTAAATGAAATAGAAAACAGGAAAACAATTGAAAGAATTAACAAGATCAAAAGCTGGTTTTTTGAAAAACTCAACAAAATTCATAAACCATTGGCCAAACTGACAAAAGAAAAACAGGAGAGGAAGCAAATAAACCAAATAAGAAATGAGATGGGCGATATTTCAACAGACCCAGCTGAAATTAAAAGAATCTTATCAGATTACTATGAAAAACTATACTCAAATTTGAAAACTTAGAAGAAATGGATGAATTCCTAGAAACACACTACCTACCTAAACTAACACAAACAGATGTATAACAATTAAATAGACCCATAACAAAAGAAGAGATTGAAAAGGTAATCAAAAAACTCCCCACAAAAAAAAGCCCTGGTCCGGACGGCTTCACTGCAGACTTCTACAAACTTTCAGAAGAGAGTTAACACCACTACTACTAAAGGTATTTCAGAGCATAGAAAAGGGTGGAATGCTACCAAATTCATTCTATGAAGCCACCATATCCCTGATACCAAAACCAGGTAAAGACACCACAAGAAAAGAAAATTATAGACCTATATCCCTCATGAATGTAGATGCAAAAATCCTCAACAAAATTATAGCCAATAGAATTCAACAACATATCCAAAAAGTAATTCACCATGACCAAGTGGGATTCATACCAGGTATGCAGGGATGGTTCAACATTAGAAAAACAATTAATACAATCCACCACATAAAGAAAACAAAAGACAAAAATCACATGATTTTATCAATTGATGCAGAAAAGGCATTTGACAAAGTTCAACACTCATTCATGATAAAAACTCTCAGCAAAATAGGAATAGAAGGAAACTTTCTCAACATAATAAAGGGCATTTATACAAAGCCAGCAGCCAACATCACCCTAAATGGAGAGAGCCTGAAAACACTCCCATTGTGATCGGGAGCCAGACAAGGATGCCCTTTATCACCACTTTTATTCAACATTGTGCTGGAAGTCCTAGCCAGAGCAATTAGGCTAGATAAAGAAATAAAGGGCAACCAGATTGGCAAGGAAGAGGTAAAAGTATCTCTGTTTGCAGATGACATGGTCTTATACACAGAAAACCTTAAGGAATCCTCCAGAAAACTACTGAAACTAATAGAAGAGTTCAGCAGAGTATCGGGATACAAGATAAACATACAAAAATCAGTTGGATTCCTCTACACCAACAAAAAGAACATCGAAGAGGAAATCACCAAATCAATGCCATTTACAGTAGCCCCCCAGAAGATAAAATACTTAGGAATAAATCTTACCAGAGATGTAAAAGACTTATACAAAGAAAACTACAGCACACTTCTGCAGGAAACCAAAACAGACTTATATATGTGGAAGAACATACCTTGCTTATGGGTAGGAAGACTTAACATTATAAAAATCTCTATTCTACCAAAAATGATCTATACATTTAATGCAATTCCAATCCAAATCCCAATGACATTCTTTAATGAGATGGAGAAACAAATCACTAATTTCATATGGAAGGGAAAGAGGCCCCGGATAAATAAGGCATTACTGAAAAAGAAGAACAAAGTGCGAGCCCTTACTTTACCTGATTTTAGAACCTGTTATACCGCCACATTAGTCAAAACAGCCTGGTACTGGTACAAAAACAAATACATGGGCCAATGGAACAGAATTCAGAATCCAGACATAAATCCATCCACATGTGAGCAGCTGATATTTGACAAAGTCCCCAAAACAGTTAAATGGGGAAAAGACAGTCTTCTTAACAAAATGGTGCTGGCATACCTGGATATCCATCTGCAAAAAAATGAAACAAGACCTGTACGTCACTCCATGCACAAAAGCTAACTCAAAATGGATTAAAGACCTAAATATAAAATCTAAAACGATAAAGATCATGGAAGAAAAAATAGGGACAACGTTAGGAGCCCTAATACATGACATAAACACTATTAAAAAACATTCTAAAGAATGTAGAAGAAAAACTAGATAACTGGAAGCTCCTAAAAATCAAACACTTATGCTCATCCAAAATAAAAATACTCCTCCAGAGACCTCACCAAAAGAGTAAAAACACTACCTACAGACTGGGAAAAAGTTTTCAGCTAGGACTTTTCTGATCAGCGCCTGATCTCTAAAATCTACATAACACTGCAAAAGCTAAACTGCAAAAAGACAAATAACCCAATTAAAAGATGGAAAAAAATATGAATAGATACTTCACTAAAGAAGACATTCAGGTAGCTAACAGATATATGAGGAAATGTTCACTATCATTAGCCATTAGAGAAATGCAGATCAAAACTACAATGAGATTTCATCTCACTCCAACAAGGCTGGCATTAATCCAAAAAACACAAAATAATAAATGTTGGGGAGGCTGTGGAGAGATTGGAACACTTCTACACTGCTGGTGGGAATGTCAAATGGTACAACCACTTTGGGAATCAATTTGGCGCTTCCTTAAAAAGCTAGAAATAGAACTACCAAACGATCCAGCAATCCCATTCCTTGGAATATATCCTAGAGAAATAAGGGCCTTTACATGAACAAATATATGCACACCCACGTTTATTGCAGCACTGTTTACATAGCAAAAACATGGAAGCAACCAAGGTGCCCATCAACAGATGAATGGGTAAATAAATTATGGTATATTCACACAATGGAATACTATGCATCAATAAAGAACAGTGAGGAATCTGTGAAATACTTCATAACATGGAGGAACCTGGAAGGCATTATGCTGAGTGAAATTAGTCAGCTGCAAAAGGACAAATATTGTATGAGACCACTATTACAAGAACTTGAGAAGTAGTTTAAAGTGAGAAGAAAACATTCTTTTGTGGTTACGAGAGAGAGGAGGGAGGGAGGGAGGGTGGGAGGGGGTATTCACTAATTAGATAGTAGATAAGAACTACTTTAGGTGAAGAGAAAGACAGCACACAGTTCTGGGGAGGTCAGCACCATTGGACTAAACCAAAAGCAAAGAAGTTTCCTGAATAAACTGAATGCTTCGAAGGCCAGTGTAGCAGGGACAGGGGCCTGGGGACCATGGTTTCAGGGGACATCTAAGTCAACTGGCATAATAAAATCTATAAAGAAAACATTCTGCATCCCACTTTGAAGAGGGGCATCTGGGGTCTTAAACAGTAGCAAGCAGCCATCTCAGATGCATCAATTGGCCTCAACCCACCTGGATCAAAGAGAATGAAGACACCAAAGACACAAGGTGATTACGAGCCCAAGAGACAGAAAGGGCCACATGAACCAGAGACTACATCATCCTGAGACCAGAAGAACTAGATGGTGCCCGGCTACAACCGAAGACTGCCCTGACAGGGAACACAACAGAGAACCCCTGAGGGAGCAGGAGAGCAGTGGGATGCAGACCATAATTCTCATAAGATCAGACTTAATGGTCTGAGACTGGAGGACCTCGGTGATCATGGCCCCCAGACCTTCTGTTGCTCCAGAACAGGAACCATTCCCGAAGCCAACTCTTCAGGCATGGATTGGACTGGACAATGGGTTGGAGAGGGCTGCTGGTGAGGAGTTAGCTTCTTGGATCAGGTGGACACTTGAGCCTGTGTTGGCATCTCCTGCCTGGAGGGGAGATGAGAGGGTGGAGGGGGTTAGAAGCTGGCGAAAAGTACACGAAAAGAGAGAGTGGAGGGAGAGAGCAGGCTGTCTCAGTAGGGGGAGAGTAATTGGGAGTGTGTAGCAAGGTGTATATGGGTTTTTGTGTGAGAGACTGACTTGATTTGTAAACTTTCACTTAAAGCACAATAAAAATTATTTAAAAAAAAAAAAAGAGTGTGTGTCAACTTGGCTGGGCCATGATTTTCAGTGTTTTGGCAGTTGTATAATGTGACCACTTTCCTGTTGAAATTTGATATGCGATCACCCCTGTGATAGAATCTGCTGAATGATACCAGCCGGGGTGGGGCCTGTGGGAGCTCACTGCCCCCTTAGCCTTCCTCTCTCCACCGTCTGCCACCTACTTCCTTCCTCCATACCTCCCCAAGGTTTTTGGCTTGTTCTGGATGCAGCAATTGCCTCTTGTCTGACCTTCAAGTGACTGGAGCTAACAGCTTACCTGTCGATCTTGGGATTCATCGATCTTCACAGTCTGTGACCAAGAGTCCTGCTCCGCGACCTGCTAATCTGGGTTTGCCAGTCCCTGCAGCTACGTGAATCAGGAGAAACCTTGCAGTCTTGCCTGCCCATCTTGGGATTCATCAACCTCCACAGCATGTGAGCAGGAGCTCTGCTCTCCAACTTGTTGATCTGGGTTCACCAGTTCTGTGGCTGCATGAATTGGGAGATGCCTCTATTCTGATTCATGGACTTGTAACGTTTCAGCCTCTACAATCACATGACCTGTTTCCTTGATATAAATCTATATATATATTTATACATTTTACTGGTTTTGCTTCCCTAGAGAACCCAGCCTAAGACGCCAGCTATTCTGCCCAAGAAAGACCTGGTTATCATCACTTGTAAAGATTTTAAGAACACCAATGCAGTCGAGTAGATTTTGACTTACAGCAACCCTACAGGACATCTTTCTCCCGCAAAGCAACTGGTGGGTTCAAACCATTCGCTTTTGGTTAGCAGCAGAGCACTTAATCACTGTGCCACCAGCGCTCCACCAGTAAAGATTAAAAACCAAACCCACTGCCATCCAGTCCATTCTGACTCATAGTGACCTTATAGGACAGGGTAGAACTGCCCCATAGGGTTTCCAAGACTGTAATCTTTATAGAAGCAGACTGTCACTTCCTTCTCCCATGGAGTTGCTGGTGGATTCAAACTACCCACCTTTAGGTTAGCAGACAAGCACTTTAACCACTGCATCACCAGTACTCCCTGTAAAGATAACACCATAGAAAACTCTATAGGGCAGTTCTTCTCTGTCACACGGGGTCACTATGAGTCAGAATCCACCCTACAGCACCACTACCACCAACATGTAACCCTTAGAATGACTAAAAGAAAAACAACTAAAAATACCAAGTAACAAAGATGTAGAACAAGCAGAACTCTCATCTTGTGTTTTAGAGATCTCTACATTTTTAAAGCTGCCTGGCTTTCTGACCTAGCTTTCGGCCTAGCTTTAAGAAGCATAGCCAGAATGCTTCTTGGAAATGAGAACGGACCAGTCCCTGGAGAAGGACATCGTGCGTGGTGAAGTAGACGGTCAGGGAAAAACAGGAAGACCGCCATCAAGATGGATTAACCCAGTGACTGCTACAATGGGCTCAACCATAACAATGATTATGAGGATGGCACAGGACCACTGTGATTTGTTCTGTTGTACATAGGGTCTCTATGAGTGGGAACCAATTCAACAGCACCTAGTAACAACAGCTTTCTGACCAAGGAACCCTGCTGGTTCAGTTGTTAAAATGCTCATCTGCTTACCAAAAGTTCGGCTGTTGGAAGTAACCAGCTGCTCAGTGGGAGAAATTGTGGCAGTCGACTCCATAAAGATTTACAGCCTTGAAAATCCTATGGGACACTTCTGTAGTCACTAAGTCAGCATCGATATGGTGGCAAAGGGTGTCTGGGATTGCTTTCTGACCAGCCCATGAGTCCCAGAAGATGCAGTTATCTGACACCTTTGGGGGCCTCTGGCTACTTCCAAAGACCTCTGAAATGTAAAAAACAAATTTGGAGACAAGTACTTTAAAATAACCCATTGCTGTCCAGTCGATTCTGACTCATGCTCTACTGCTCTAACTCTCAAGCATTTGATAATGTATTTCTAGGAAAGGTTTAATATTGGTAACAACTCAGAAGCCCCCTCTGTGAAATGAGTCAACAGAGAAATTATATCACAGCCTACACACTGGCATCATGCCACCTGCTATTCACATGGCACTCAGCTTCCTTGACAATTGTATTACTGCTCTAAGTCTAGGCAGAGAAAGGGAACTTTCATTTGGTTAGTTTCCAAGTGAGGTAATACAAGTCCCTACTCAACAATGGATTACTTAAGTATGTCTTTCCAGCATATCTACCACGTCATTCAAAGGAGATAATTTATTCCCAAGAGAGCAAGACAAGGCCCCCGAATATTTATGGAAACTTCTTTATACATCCATGTAGTGCACGGTGAAAATGTTTTTGGTTGCTGCTTGCACATCCAGAGCAAGGTTCACCATGGGTAGAGTGGTTCATTTAAATGCCTTTCCTCCCCACTTTCTGCCTCTTGCACTGCCGGACCAGAGATATGTAAAGAAGATCAGTTCTCTTTAGTATTTCAAGTGAATCCATTCTAAATTCAAATTCCAGATATTCTGAGAAAAGATTTTGTGTTTTTAGACTAAAAGGAAAGATTTAGACTCAAACATCACTTTATAAACTTTTGCTTTGATATTGAATTTTCTGAATATTCTTTTGCCAAGTGTGTCACAGCTGTTATATCGAAAGCTACTTATTTCAAGAGGAGGTCAGTTTTGAAGATGGAATTTTTACTGAACTTTCCAAATATCAATAAGTTCATCTCTAAAGACCACTAAGGTAAGTTTCTCGATAGTGTTGTGTCTTGTTTAAGATTATTATTATTCAAATAGATAAGTTACTATTTTTCAGCACTTTCCAGACATACTAATAGAAAATTTCTTACTCACTCCGAACATTCAAAACATATGGGTTATTATTATTAACCTCATTTGACAGGTAAAGTTGAAGCTCATAGATATTAAACAACTTATAGAACTATAACTTAGCTCCCTCACATCAGGTAATATGCTTCTGCCAGGAGACAACTTTCTTTAATAATCAAAACTAATCACTAGGATGGAAACATGGTTTAAAGACACATTGCACACAAAAGTCATCAATATGAATATTGAATGACATCACTATTCACAATAGGCAAAAGGTGGAGGAAACAGCCTAACTGTCCATCAATAGATGAACATACAAATAAAAAGTGGTATATGGCACATTGTCTTCAGCCATGAAGAGAATCCAAGTCTTGACACGTGCTATAACAAAGATGAGCCTTGAAAACATTATGTTGAGTAAAATAAGTCATTTACAAAAGGACGAATATTGATCCCACTTATATATTGACTCTAGGGCACTGGGGTATATGGAATTTATAGAATAAGGAAGTATATAGAGGCCAAAGTTTATTAGTGATTTGCAGGGATAGGTGGGAAGGTGGAAGAAAGGAGGACTCAATGCTTAGGTGATACTAAGCTTCAATGAAGGGAGATGGAAACATTGGAAAATGGATAATGGAGTTGGTTGAACCACATAATGAGCATAAATTAATGTCACCGAATTATACACGTGAGGAATCTTGAAATGGTAAATGTTTTGTTACATTTATATTTACTACAATGAAAGAAAAAAAAGGCTCAGGACCTTTATTTATCTCTCAAAAAACTCAAAAATTTACAAATCAATAGAACCAAGGAATTGTTTATTAGAATGAAAAAGCTGAATAAATTCAAGGTTGCATTAATAAAAATTGTTCTCTTTGCAGGTAACGTGATTAAGGGTCTCACGAAATACATGGAGAATAAGAACAATGTGACAGAGTTTGTTCTATTGGGGCTTACAGAAAATCCAAAGATGCAGAAAGTTACATTTGCTGTGTTTTTGGTCATCTATTTTTTTTTTATACCATCACTGTGGTAGGAAATGTGCTCATTGTGGTCACCATCACTGCCAGCCCATTGCTGGGATCCCCCATGTACTTCTTCCTGGCCTATCTCTCCTTTATCGATGCTTCCTATTCCTCAGTCAATACCCCTAAACTGATTGTGGATTCACTCCATGAAAGGAAGACAATCCCATTCAATGGATGTATAACTCAAGTCTTTGGGGAACATTTCATCGGAGGTGCTGAGGTCATCCTTCTTACTGTGATGGCTTATGACCGTTATGTGGCCATCTGCAAGCCCTTGCACTACACAACTATCATGAACCGGAGAGTGTGTGGTCTGCTAATTGGAGTCTCCTGGGTGGGAGGCTTTCTCCATGCAATCATACAGATCCTCTTCATGTTTAGATTACCCTTCTGTGGCCCTAACATCATAGATCACTTTATGTGTGATCTGAACCCTTTGCTCAATCTTGCCTGCACTGATACTCACATTCTAGGGCTCTTTGTTGCTGCCAACAGTGGCTTCATCTGCTTGTTAAACTTTCTCCTCTTGCTGGCCTCCTATGTGGTCATCCTGTGCTCCTTAAGGACCCACAGCTTAGAGGGGAGGCGTAAAGCTCTCTCAACTTGTGTTTCCCACATCACAGTGGTTGTCTTATTCTTTGTGCCCTGTATATTTGTGTATATGAGACCCGCAGCTACTTTATCTGTTGACAAAGCAGTTGCCGTATTCTACACCATCATAACTCCAATGTTAAATCCTTTAATATATACCTTCAGAAATGCCCAGATGAAAAATGCCCTTGTGAAATTGTGCAGCAGGAAATCTATTTCAGATGACAAACATTTCTAGATCCTAAGAATGATTCTATTAAGGCAAGTGTGAAAAGAACTTTTACAATGGTCTCAGGAAGAAATACTTATGGGATAAAGATAAAAAAAAGATCGTTATAATTCATAGATTTTGCATTTAGCAGATTATAAATAGGTGCAAGAAAAGAGAAAAAAAACCTAACCCAGGAGCATTCTTTGAATACTTGAAAATTCTACCAAATTTGGACTTAGTTATAATAGTATAGTCCATGTAAATGGATGCATAAGCTTTCCCTTTATTAAAAAGATAAAAGGTATAATAAAATTTATTGGTATTGAGCAATAATCTCTGTAACAAGTGCTAAGAGATCAGGACCTCTATTATCCCATTTTACCAGTAAGGAACTGAGAGAAAACAGATATATTCATGAGCCAGGAACTAGAATCTGATTGATTTCACATACCGTGCTCTAAATAGTTGTGATACATTGTCAAACAATGATGCTAGAAAGGCCGGATAATTATAATAGCTACTATCTATTGAGCCAGGGACTGTGCTGGGAACATTATATGTATTAGTTCCTTATCTATAAATAAAAATCTAATATTTACTGATTTCTCTGCTAATTTTTACATACCACAAGTTATGGTCTGTTTTTGCCAGCAACATTATGATATCAACTACTTTAGGGCTATAAAAGCAGTTGCCCATTTAAACTCTGAATGGTAGATATGAAGATTGAGCCACATTTCTAAATGAGGAATTATGTGCCTCAAAACCGTTTTGTATTGCTCGTGTCACCCATCTTAGGTTGAAAACCCACCAGAGAGAGTGATGGCTAAATAAAAGAACATTTGAAATGAAACAGGACCCGTACCTCACACCATACACAAATCAAGTAAAAGATTATTTGCATATTAGGTAGAAACTGAGCCCTGGTGGCATAGTGGCAAAGAGCTCAGCAGCTAACCAAATGGTCGACAGTTTTAATCCATCAGCCACTCCTTGGAACCTCCCTGGGACAGTTCTACTCTGTCCTTTAGGGTTGCTGTGAGTTGGAATTGACTCATCAGCAATGAGTTTGCATTTTTTTTTTTGGTCTATTTATTAATGTCATCCTCCATAAAATACTTGTCTACTAGATACAGTAGTTTCTGCCACGTAGCAAACTATCTAGTGCATACTAAATATTAAATTAATAATTAAAACACGAAGGAAGATGAACAAATTAAATAAAATATAGGGAGAAAAAAACAGTACTGAACTCTAGGAAATTATTTCCTACCTTTATCTGACTCCGACCCTCTGAAGAATTCTAGCTAGACCTTGTGGAGGAGTTAGAATTTATTTTCACTCCTGCTTAAACTAAAAAATGAGAAAGAAATGCAACTAAATTCTCAGTGTCTGAGCAAATATTTTACCTTGATATTCTCCCTACTCTCAACCAGGTTTTATTATCTTATGAATGTAGGCTGCATGTGTTAGTTGTTCTCCGTTCACTGATTTTTTGGTAACACTTCATTATTAAAAGTTGTTTGGAAGAAATTTGTGACTCTGTCTACGCACAAAGCAAATTCAGCATAGATATATTTCATTCTTTGCTTCATTCATTCATTCATCAGCCAACACATACTTTTAAGTCCAAGGAGTATATTATGCCCAGGAATAGTTGCTGGGCCTTCAGTTTTAACTAAAAAGAGGCCCAGATCCTGCTTATGATCCATTGGGTGATTCCCAGGAGGAAACAGAAGAGTACAGTGCAGTGATATAAATGGTACAATCATGGCAGTATTATGTGTTGTGACAGCGGATGGCAAGAAGACATAACAGTGACCAGGGGGTCAGGGAAGTTTTCTTAGAGGGAAATTATCCAAAATGGACTGAAGGATAAAAAGGAGTCAATACGATAAAGAGGCATGTGGTTGGTGTGAGAGAATACATAGGTGATAGAATACATAGGCTAGGAAATTCATTCATTAAACCATTTACTATGGCTGTGGTTGCTACTGCATCTATCCTTCAACAATTATTTTTTGAAGCCCCAAGGTTTGCTGAGAACTGTGCTGGACAGTGAACATGTAAAAGGGTAGAATAGCAAAACATGAAACCGGGGAGATGGGAACAGAGAAGATCGGGAAGTTTTATAATCATGTTAGAGCTGAACGATAAGGACATCAGAGAAACATTGAAGGACTGTTCGAGCTAGCAAATGATATGACTATATTTGAGTTTTAGAATGTTAATTTTAGCTACAATATGGCAACAAGACTGGAAAAAGGATAGTAGTTAGGAATTCATCATAATGATTTGGCTTGATAGGATGGGGGTCTTGACTCTGGTGGTGCCAGTAGGGATACAGAGTCAGAGCACCCATAACCTAGCTGCTGTGAATCTAGGCTAACACCTTGCATTGCCACCCTCCCATGGACATTTGTAACAGAGAAAATGCAGCTGTCTAATATAGGAGATCGTGCCCACCACCCCAAGGCCCATGAGTGGTCAATGACAGACTGGCACTAGGTACCTCAAGGTAGGTCCTGCCCTGTGGTAAATTGGAGTATACAATTTATACTCCAAAGCTCCTAAGGCTACAAGCTGAAGTCAGACTCCAACTGAGACCACACCCACTCTAACCCCTACCATCGTCTTCTTCACTTGCTTCCTTTCTTCCTGGAAATCACTTTCATCAAACTCTCCACCTCAGGCTCTACACCTAGGGAACCCAAACTAACATGGAGAGAGAAAAGGATGCCAGAAGTATTTAGGAGTTATAAACAAAATAACTTGACGTAGGATGAGACTTTAGAGAGAAAAGTCATGGTTGAAACTGGGCTCTGACTTAGATCACAGGATGGGTGCAGGAACTGAGAAGATGGAAAACAAAGAAAATGAGTGTGCTTTTGGTTATGTTGGAGGATATCCCAATGGAAGACATTCAAGTAGGAATGTACAATAGACAACTGAATATATGAATCTGATCCTCCAAAACAAGATTTGGGCTGGGGAAATGTAGATGTCTTGATCATATACATGGTAATGGAAATCATAAAAACATTCGGCTCCCCTGGCTTGTTTTTGTTGTTAACTGCCATTGAGTCAGCACCTACTCATGGAGACATTATGTACAACAGAACAAAACATTGCTCTGTCCTGTATCATCCTCACAATTAACAAGATGTTAGAGTATATCATTGTAACTATGGTGCCAATCAATCTCGCCAAGGGTCACACATGCCCATTTAGGCCTTCTACTTCACCAAACATTATGCCCTCCTCTAGCTATTGATTCCACCTGATGATATGTCCAAAGCTAATTTTGGAAGTAGATAACCAGGCCTTTCTTTCTAGTCTATCTTAGTCTAGAAGCTCTGTTGAAACCTGTCCATCCTGGGTGACCCTGCTGGTATTAGAAATAGCAGTGTCACAGATTCCAGTATCATAGCAACACACAAGGCACCATAGTAGGACAAACTGACAAATAAGTGGCAGATCAACTAGGTAGATCTTTAAGTCTAACTAAGACTTAAAGGAATATTTTTCATCTTAAAAGGTTTAAAGATACTCCATTAGGCACTAATACTTTAAAAGACAGGGATTTAATAGTACCGGATTACAATTTTTTTCTCTGTAGATCCTATTGCATAGTTTTTTGCACAGTGAAAAATAAAGTCATGTAATCATTATATAAAAAATGTATAATGTGGGATTTAAATTTTTTAATTGCCCCATATACAAAACATAGAAGGATTAATTATAACAAAACAAAATTTAAAAACCATGAACCTTGACATGTTCAAAATACAAATAGAACATAAATTAAAATTTAAAGTTGACAAGTGTGATGGTTAAGATTGTGTGTCAACTTGGCTAGACCATGATTCTCAGTGGATTGACAGTCATGTGATGCTTTGATCACTCCCATGTTGAGATTTGATAAGATGTGATCACCTCCATGATGGCATCTGCTGTGAGTAGCCAATCAGTTGAAAGGGAGTTTCCTTGGCATGTGGCCTGCACTGAATATAAGTTAATATTCTGGCAGAGTTTGTGGGTATTTGCTTGTTCTGGATGCTGCAGTTGGCTCCTGTTCATCTGATATTCAGTTCTTGACTAGGTAGCAGCTTACCCGGGGTCTTGCCTGCCATACCTGGGATTCATCGATCTTCACAGCCTGTGAGCAAGAGCTCTGCTCTCCAACCTGCCAATCTTGCTTTCACCAGCCCCTGTGAGTATGTGAATCACGAGAATCCTCTATCTTAACCCTGGACTTGGGACATTCCAGCCTCTACAACCATGTGAGCCATTTCCTTGATACAAATCTCTCTATAGGTATATATTTATAGGCTTTACTGGCTTTGCTTTTCTAGAGAACCCAGCCTGTTGTTGTTGTTGTTAGGCACCATCCAGTTGGTTCCGACTCATAGCAACCCTATGTACCACAGAACCAAACACTGCTGGGTCCTACGCCATGCTCACAATCATTGTTATGCTTGAGCCCACTGCTGAAGCCACTGTGTCAATCCATCTCCTTGAGGGCCTTCCTCTTTTCTGCTGACCCTGTACTTTACCAAGCGTGATGTTCTTCTCCAGGGACCGATCCCTTCTGACAACATGTCCAAAGTAGGTAAGATGCAGTCTCACCATCCTTGCTTCTAAGGAGCATTCTGGTTGTACTTCTTCCAAGACAGATTTGTTCATTCTTTTGGCAGTCCATGGTATATTCAATATTCTTCACCAACTCCACAATTCAAAGGCATCAATTCTTCTTCAGTCTTCCTTATTCATTGTCCAGCTTTTGCATGCATATGATATGATTGAAAATACCATGGTTTGTATCAGGTGCACCTTAGTCTTCAAGGTGACATCTTTGCTTTTCAACACTTTAAAGAGGTCCTTTGCAGCAGATTTATTTGACACAATGCATCTAGACAAGTAAGTGCACTAAGGTTCTCATTTGTCATAGTGAGAAATTAATAAATTAAATAAGTGTAAATGTTCTAGACTATAAGCACCATAAGCACTTAAAATAATAATTTTTTAAGAATATTTATACTTGGAAATTGAAAAAGGGAGAAGAAAATGAGGGAGATTTTGCTTCATTAACTTAGCCCTTAGGCAGAATCAAAACTTTTTAATCTCAAGCAGACAGTAATCTAATGAAGGGATGAATGGACAAAAGTTGGGAATCAAGAAATATGCAAAGACGATAGCTAAGTCAATGAAGTCAAGAACTACAGAAGGGAAACTAATAGAAGACCCCCCAGTTCAAATAGCATGAAGGGCCTAAAGAGATCACCAGACAATTGCTAAACCTCTGCTTATGTACCATGATGTGAAGACCCTTTCTCTATGTCAGAGGTTGTTATCCTGACTCCAAGGTGTAATGATTGACACCATTCCAATAAATGCAGGACTTAGATATGGAAAGGAACTTACAAACAATAACTCCATTAAATGTAATGTCTGACTCAAGATCATATGGTTAGTCAGCGTCAAAGTTAGCACAAGGTCCATGGTTCCTTCAATCCATTACACTGTTCTTGCCAAAGAGCATGTAGTCATGGAACCTAGGCTCCATCAGTCAGACACGTGAACATGCATGCACTAGACTTTAAATAGAAAGGTGATATAAAAAAGAAAGTGCCATGGGATCCATTCTAGAGAGGTTGGGAGAAGATAAATCCAGTTTCAGAAGCAGCAGGGTAACATCCAGTGCATTGTAACAAAGTACTGCAGAGGGTGCAAGCAGTGGATATCTGTCTGATGGTGGTGGAAGTGAGGTCTCTGTTGTAACAGGACTGGTATATCATTTTAGAATTTTATTTTGTCTGCAGAGATGCCAGGTCTGGTTTTTCAGCTCTCTTATTTGAAGATTTAGCCACATTCAATCGCTTTGTCTTATAATGCAGAGATGAATCCCCAAATGTGAATTCCAATAGTTGGTTAGAAAGGAAAAAAAAAAAAAATAGTGGGGAGGGAATGACTTATAACCTTAGGAATGCTGTTGATTCCAGTCCTAGGAATAGCCATGTGGATCCTGTAAGAAAAGTATCCAGTAACTTTGCCACTATGATTTTCATCATTAAAGAGAAAAATACACCCTAGAAAACTGAATCCTGAGGAGGAAATAGTTTTAACAATATCTGGGGATTGGAGAGCATGAAGGAGTACCAAACTTCAGGGGCTTTCTTAGGTGTTTAGCTTTTTGTTGTTGTTGTTGTTAGAGTGTTACAAACACTATTTGTTTTTGTTTTTTCAGACACTCCACCCCTATTCAGATGCTGTGTAGTCACTTGAAACTACAACAGCTTAAACTGCTCAAAATGCCAGGATTCTCCATTTGTAGGTCAAAGAAGACATCAGGAACTCCTATAGATCCTCAATGGTGTGGATTTCTCTATTTTTCCTTTTCCTTTTTATATTTTGAGGTTATGTCATTAGGTACAAAGTGGGAATTATTATATATATAAATATACATATATATGTCAATAATTTTTACTTATATACTATTTTGTTCTGAAATTAATATTGTTACAATAACTGTCTTTTTGTATATCTGGCTGGCATATATTTTTATTCTTTCATCTTTGAGCTTTCTGGAGATTATGTATTTATTTATTACCCATAAATAGCATATGATTAGATTTTATTTCAGCATTAATTTGATCCCTACCTGACACCATATGCAAAACTTAAATGAACCAAACGCATAACTGTAAGAGCTAATAGTATCAAACTTTTAGGAGGAAGCACAGAAGTAAATCTTTGAGATCTTCAATTATACAAGGATATCCTAAGTATGGCAACCAAACCACAGAACTTAAAAAAAAAAAAAAAGAATAATTGGACTTCATCAAAATTTAAAACTTTTGTTCATCAAAAGACACCATCCAGAAAATGAAAAGACAACCCACAGAATGGCAGAAAATATTTGTAAATTAATAGCTTATAAGAGTCTTATACCCAGAATACATAAAGAACTCTTACAATTCAACATCAAAAAGACCAGTCATCCAATTTAAAATTGTTCAAGGACATGAACAGACATTTCTTTGAAGAAGATATTCAAATGGACAACGTGTGCATCAAAAGATGTTCAGCATCATTTAAAAAAAAAGTTGCTGTTGAGTCAATTCTGACTCATAGCAACCCTATAGGACTGAGTAAAGCCACCCTGTCATGGATTGAATTGAATCCCCTAAAAATATCTGTCAATATGGCTAGGTCATGATTCCCTTATATGATTGTATAATTGTCTACCATTTTATCTTCTGATGTGAGTTCCCTATGTGTTTTAAATCCTATCACTATGATGTAATAAGATAGATTAGTGGCAGTTACATTGATGTACTCTACAAGATGAGATAGTGTCTTAAGCCAATCTCTTTTGAGACATAAAAGAGAGAAGTGAGCAGAGAACGAGAACCTTATACCACGAAGAAAGCTAAATCTCTAATACTCACAGCGATCCAAGAGTTGAAGGTAAAATCAGACAAAATGAGGAAAAAATAGACAAAATCACGGGAAATGAAGACAAAATCATGGAAAAGACAGACAACACAATAGAAGAATTCAGGAAAATAATGCAGGAACCAAAAGTCAAAATAAATTCACAACCAGATATCATACAAAAATAGCAATTAGAAATCCAAAAGATAAACAACAAAATTTCAGAAACACACAATGTCATAGAAGGGCTTAGGAGCAGACTTGAAACAATGGAAGACAGGATCAGCGAGTTGGAGTTCAAATAATTGGATACTGATTTGTTGGAGGAAAAATCAGAAAAAAAGAATGAAGAAAAATGAAGAAACTGTGAAAACAATGTGGGATACAATCAAACCAAAAATTTCTGAGTGATCAGAGTTCCAGGACAGGGGGAGAAAACAGAAAACACAGAGAGGATCATCGAAGAACTGCTGACAGAAATCTTCCCTAATATCATGAAAGATGAAAAGCTGACCATCCAAGAAGCTCAACAAACACCATATAGGATAGACCCCAAAAGAAAATGACCAAGTCATATCATCATCACAATGGCTAAAATCAAAGACAAAGAAAGACTCTTGAGAGCAGCTCAAGAAAAACGAAAAGTCACATACAGAGAAGAAACAATAAGACTAAGCACAGATTACTTGGCAAAAACCATGCAGGCAAGAAGGCAATGGGATGACATATATAAAACTTTGAAAGAAAAATACTCCCAACCAAGAATAATATATCCTACAAAACTTTTATTCAAATATGATGGTGAAATTAGGACATTTCCAGGGAAACAGAAATGATGGGGATAGGGAAAAACTAAACCAAACTTAGAAGAACTATTAAAGGGACTCTTTAGGTCTGACAACAAACAATATCAGGTGACAGCCTGAATCTAGGGTGCAAGACCACACTAGCAAGACACAAACCTATGAAATAAACTCTAAGGATTAATCAAAACTAAAAGATTTACAACAGGGAACCAAAGAGGTTAATCTGTAAATGACAGCAATGTCAGAACAATAAAAGAGGGAATAAACAATGTAGGTCTAGAACTTTCAGATGGAGAGGAAGGCAAGGCAATACTAAGTAATAAAACAGTGGTTCAAATTGAGGAAGATAAGGGTAAAATTCAAAGTAACCACAAAGAAAGTTAACAAACCTACTCATCAAAATAAAGAAAAACAGAACCTCAGTAAACACAGAATCTACAAAAGCAAAAGAAATGAAAAAGAATCCACAAACAAAAGAGATTCAGCACAGGAGACTGAGAGGAACAAAGAAAATAACAGCACCCCCAAAAAATAAAATAAAATAAAATAAAGAAGAAAGAAAAAATCCCCACAAAATGGCAGCAATAAACTCAAACCTATCAATAACTACAATTAATATAAATGGCCTAAATGCACTCATAAAGAGACAGAGAGTGACAAAATGGATTTTAAAAATAGGACCCATCGATATGCTGTCTACAAGATACGCACCTTAGAAACAAAGACGTAAATTTATTAAAAATCAAAGGATGGAAAAAAATATACCAAGAAAGCAGCTAAAAAAGAGCTGAGGTGGCAATACTAATCTCAGATAAAATAGACTTTAAAACAAAATCCACCTTAAAGACAAAGAAGGGACTTATGTAATGATTAAAGGGATGACCCATCACGAAGACATAAACAACTCAACTACAAGGTTCCAAAATACACAAAACAAACTCTAACAAAACTGAAAAGAGAAATTGACAATTCCACAAAAAGAGTAGGAGACTTCAACACACCATGCTTAGTAAAGGACAGAACTTCTACAAAGAAAATCACCAAAGATACAGAAGGTCTAAAGGGCACAATCCGTCAAAATGAACTGATAGACCTACCTTGAGCACTGCACCCAACAGCTGCAAAGTACACTGTCTTTTCCAACCCACATGGAATGTTCTCCAGAACAGACCAAATCTTAGGCCACGAAGCAACCCTCAACAAAATCTAAAATATTGAGATAATACAAAGTATCCTCTCTGATCACAACACCATCAAAGCAGAATTTAACTGGAAAGGCGAGGAAAAAAAAAAAATCAATTACATGGAAACTGAATAATACCCTGCTTAAAAACCAGTGCATAATAGAAGAAATCACAGATGGAATAAAAGAGAAAAATACCTAGAATCAAAGGAAAATGAAAACACATCATACCAAAACCTTTGGGACACAGTAAAGTCAGTGCTCAGAGGTCAATTTATAGCAATAGATGCACACATCAAAAAAGAAAACAGGGCAAAATCAAAATGTTAACTACACAACTCAAACAAATAGAAAGAGAAGAGCAAAAGACACCCACAGCCACCACAAGAAAGGAAATAATAAGGATCAGAGCAGAAATAAATGAAATAGAGAATGGAAAAACAATAGATAGAATCAACAAAACCAAAAGTTGGTTCTTTGAAAGGATCAACAAAATCGACAAACCATTGGCCAAACTGACAAAAGAAAAACAGGAGAGGATGAAAATAATCTAAGTGAGAAATGAAATAGGGGACATTGCAACGGACCCAACTGAAATAAAAATGATCGTAACAGAGTACTACAGAAAACCACATTCAAACAAACTTGAAAACCTAGAGGCAATGGACACATTTCTAGAAACACACTACCTACCCAAACTAACAGAAAACGATGTTGAAAATCTGAACAGACCCATAACAAGAAAAGAGATTGAAAAGGTAATTAAAAAAAAAAAAAGAAATCCCAATCAAAAAAAGCCCTGGTCCAGATAGCTTCACTGAAGAATTCTACCAAATATTCAGAGAAGGGCTTACACCAGTATTACTCAAACTATTTTAGAACATAGCAAATGAAGGAATACTTCCAAATTCATTCTATGAAGCCAGCGTAACCCTGACACCAAAAAGAAGCAAGCATACCAGAAAAAAAGAAAATTACAGACCAGTGTCTCTTCTGTACATAGATGCAAAAATTCTCATCCAAATTCTAGCCGATAGAATTCAGCATCATATCAAAAACTAATACATCACAACCAAGTGGGATTCATACCAGGTATGCAAGGATGATCCAACACTAGAAAAATCAACCAACGGAATTTACACTTAAACAAAAGAAAAGAATCATATGATCATCTCAATCGATGCATAAAAGGCATTTGACAAAATCCAACACCTCCCCATGATAAACACTCTCAATAAAATAGGCATAGAAGGGGTATTCCCCAACATAATAAAGGGCAACTATACAAAACCAACAGCCAACATCATTGTTAATGGAGAGAGGCTGAAAATATTCCCCCTTGAGAACAGGAACAAGATGAGCATGCCCTTTATCACCACTCCGATTTAAAATTGTGCTGGACGTCATAATTAGAGCAATAAGGCAAGGAAAACAAATAAAGGGCATCCAAATTGGTAACAAAGAAGTAAAACTATCCCTATTTGCAGATGGTATGATACCATACATAGAAAACCCAAAGGTTTCCATGAGAAAACTACTGTAATTAATAGAAAGATTCAGCAGAGGAGCAGGATACAAGATAAGCATACAAAAGTCAGTTGGATTCCTGTAGAGCAATAAAGAAAATGACAAAAAGGAAATCATAAAAACAATGCCATTTATAACAGTCCCTAAAAAAATAAAATACATAGGAATAAATCTAACCAGGGAAGTAAATACCTGTACCAAAAAAACTGCAAAACACTACTGCAAGAAACCAAAAGAGATCTACATAAATGGACAAGTATACCATGCTCTTGGATAGGTACGCTCAACATTGTGAAAATGAGGATTCTAACCAAAGCAATCTACAAATGCAATGCAATCTCCATCAAAATACCAACAACAGTCTTTAAAGAGATGGAAAAAATAATCATTAACTTTATGTGGAAAGGGAAGAGGTCCTAGATAAGTAAAGAACTACTGAAGAAGTTTTTTGGGCACTGAAGAGAAGTAGGAGGACACCCACTACCTGACCTCAGAACCTACTATACAGCTACAGTAGTGAAAACAACCTGATATTAGTACAGTAACAGATACATTGAACAATGGAACAGAATTCAGAGCCCAGATGTAAACCCATCCACCTATAGTCACCTAATCTTTGAAGAGGGCCCAAAGTCCATCAGGTGGGGAAAAGACAGTCTCTTTAACAATAGGGGCTGGCAAAGCTGGATGTCCATCTGCAAAAAAATCAAAACCGCAATGAGATACCATCTCCCCCCTCACATTACTGGCGTGAATCAAAATAACAGAAAATAACAAATGTTGGAGAGGGTTCCAGGAGATTGTTACTCTTATGCACTGCTGGTGGGAATGCAAAATGGTACAACCATTTTGGAAAAGGGTATGGTGCTTCCTCAGAAAGCTAGAAATAGAGATACCATGTGATTCAGCAATCCCACTTCTAGGAACATATCCTAGAGAAATAAGAGCCATCACGCGAATAGACATATGCACACCTATGTTGATTGCAGCATTGTTCACAATAGCTAAAAGTTGGAAACAACATACATGCCCATCGATAGATGAATAGGATAAAAAAAAAAAACTAAGGTCCATACATACAATGGAGTGCTACACAATGATAAACAATGAAGAATCTTCAAAGCATCTCACAACATGAGGGCATTGTACTGAATGAAATAAGTCTGGAGGGCATTATACTGAATAAAATAAGTCAGTCACAAAAGGACAAATGTTGTATGAGACCACTACTATAAAAACTCATGAAAAAGTTTACACACAAAAAGAAACAATCTTTGTTGGCTAAAATAGAGGGGAAAGGTGGGGATGGATAAACATGAAATAGACAAGAAGTAAGTGATAATTTTGGTAAAGGTTAAGACAGTGCACAATACTGGGGAAACCAGCACAACTCATATAAGGCAAGGTCGTGGAAGCTCCACCAACACATCCAAACTCCCTGAGAGAAGGAATTACTGGGCTGAGGGCTGTGGGGACTGGTCTCAGGGAACATCTATCTCAATTGGCATTACACAGTTTATAAAGAAAATGTTCTACATTCTACTTTGGTGAGTAGCGTCTGGGGTCTTAAAAGCTTGCAAGCAGCCATCTAAGATACTCCTCTGGTCTCACCCTGCCAGGAGCAAGGGAAAATGAAGAAAACTAAAGACACATGGGAAAAATTAGTCCAAAGGACTAATGGACCATAACTACCACAGCTTCCACCAGGCTGAGTCCAGCACAACTAGTTAGTACCTGGCCACCACCACCAACTGCTCATATAGGGATCACAATAGAGGGTCCCTGACAGAGCTGGAGAAAAATGTAGAAAAAATTCTAACTCAAAAAGAAAGACCAGACTTGCTGGTCTGACAGAAACTGGAGAAACCCCGAGGGTATGGCCCCTGGACATCCTTATAGCTCAGCAATGAAGTCAATCCTGAGGTTCACCCTTCAGCCAAATATTAGATAGGCCCATAAAAACAAAACAAAATTAAACAGGCACACCAGCCCAGGGGCAAGGACCAGAAGGCAGGAGTTTACAGGAAAGCTGGTAATAGGGTACCCAGGGTTGAGAAGGGAGAGTGTTGACATGTGGTAGGATTGTTAACCAATATCATAAAACAATGTGTGTACTAACTGATGAGAAACTAGTTTGTTCTGTAAACCTTCATCTAAAGTACAAGTAAAAAAAGGAAAAAAAAAATTCTAACTCACAAAATAAGACCAGACTTACTGGCCTGACACAGACTCAAGAAACCTCAAGAGTGTTGCCCAGGACATCCTTTTAGCTCAGTAATGAAGTCACTACTGAGCTTCACTCTTCAGCCAAACATTAGACAGGCCCATAAAACAAAATGAGACTAAAGGGGCACACCAGCCCAGGGACAACTACTAGAAGGCAGGAGGGGATGGGAAAGCTGATAATAGGGAATCCACGGTAAAGAACGGAGAGTGCTGACATGTCGTAGGTTTGATAGCGAATGTCACAAAACTATATGTGTTCTAACTGTTTAATAAGAAGCTAGTTTGTTCTGTAAACCTTCGTTTAAAGTACAATAAAACAAAACAAAACAAAAAAAACCTTAAACATAGATTTTCCATTTTACCCACCAATTCCATTCCTGGATATATAGTCAAAAGATTTGAAAGCATAAGTTCAAAGAATAACTTGCACACAAATGTTCATTGGAGTATACTCACAAGAGCCAAAAGATAGAAACAACCTGAATGTCCACAAATTTACAATTTACAATAAAAATTACAAAGTACTGATACATGTTACAACATGGATGAACATTGAAAACATTATGTTAAGTGAATGACAGCTAGCACAAAAGTTCTGTGATTCCATTGGAATGAAATGTCCAGAATAGGCAATTCTCTACAAATAAAAAGAATAGTGGTTCCCAGGGTCTGGGAGAAGAGGTGACTGGGGAGTGACTACATAATTGGTATAGGGTTTCTTCTGTGGGAGATGAAAATTAATTGTACAATTTAAAAGGGTTATAATGTTGGATTTTATGTTGTATTAAATTTAATTTTTAAAAACCTAAGACAAAAAAAAAAAGCTATCTTGAATTGAATGAAAATGAAAGCACAAAATACCTAAACCTGTGGGAAGCAGTAAAAGCAGTTCTTAGAGAAAAATTTAATTATTTTATATATGTATATATATAAAGAGTAGAACTGCCCCATCGAGTTTCCAAGGAGCGCCTGGCAGATTGGAACCGCCGACCCTTTGGTTAGCAGCCGTAGCGCTTAACCACTACACCACCAGGGTTTCCATATATATATATATAGGAAAAGAAGCAATGTCTAGTACATGTGTTCAAAGATTTTCACTTAAGAAGCCAGGAAAAGAAGAGCAAAATAAGCAAAAAGTAAGTAGAGGACAGAACATAATAAAGATAAGAACAAAAATCAATGAAAAAAACAATAGAAAAATCAGTGAAACAACAAGCTAGTTCTTTGAAAAGATAAATAAAATTGATAAACCCTTCGCTAGATGAGGGAAACAGGAAGGAGGAGAAATCACCCGTATGAAGAATGAAAGAGCATACATACATTATTACAGGTACTCAAGGTATTAACAAGATAATAAAATAGGAACAAATTTAAACAAATAAATGTGAAAATTTAGAAAAAATATATTTTTATTACAAAATCTGACTGAAGAAGAAACAGAAAACTTGAATGCTCCCACTGCTCCCCTATCAGTTGAATGTCAGAGCAGGCAGTGGTGGTAGCCAGGTACCATCTGTTTGTACTGGATTCAGACTAGCAGAGGCTCTGGTAGTTGTGGTCTGTCACTTCTTTGAACTAATCTTCCCCTTGTGTCTTTAGTTTTCTTCATTCTCCTCTGTTCCGGAAGGGGTGAGACCAGTGGAGTATCTTAGATGGCCGGTGACAGGCTTTTAAGACCCCAAACACTGCTGACCAAAGTAGAAAGTAGCACGTTTTCTTTATAAACTACATTATGCTAATTGAGCTAGATGTTCCCCAAGACCACGGCCCCCATAACCCGCAGCCCAGTAATTCCGTCTATGGATGTGTCTAAGGAGTTTCCGTGACTTTGCCTTGGACAAGTTTTGCTGGCTTCCCAGTATTGTGCACTGTCTTACCCTTCACCACAGCTACCACTTATCTATTGTCTACTTAGTGTTTTTCCATCCCCCTCCCCCCTTACCTCATAACCATCAAAGATTGTTTCTTTCTGTGTGTAAATTTTTCATGTGTTTTTATAGTAGTGGTCTCATACAATATTTTTCCTTTTGTGACTGACTTATTTCACTCAGCATAATGCCTTCCAGATTCATCAGTGTTCTTTACCATTGCGTAGTACTCCATTGTGTGTATGTACCATAGTTTGTTTATCCACTCGTCTGTTGGTGACCGTCTTAGTTGTTTCCATCTTTTTGCTATCGTGATCAATACGGCAACGAACATGGGTGTGCATATATCTATTCGTGTAATGGCTCTTATTTCTCCAGAGCGGGTTTGCTGGATCATATGGTGTTTCTAGGTTTTTAAGGAAGCGCCATATCATTTTCCAAAGTGGCTGTACCATTTTGCATTCCCACCAACAATGTATAAGAGTTCCAATCTCACGGCAACCTCTCCAACATTTGCTATTTTCTGTTATTTTGATTCCAGCCAGTAATGCCAGGGTGAGATGGTACCTTATTGTGGTTTCGGTTTACATTTCTCTAATGGCTGGTGATCACAAGCATTTCCTCATGTTTCTGTTAGTCGCTTGCATGTCTTCTTTCATGAATTGTCTGTTTATTTCCTTTACCCATTTCTTATTTGGATTATTTATCTTTTTTCTGTAAAGGTGTTGGATTTTCCTATAGATTTAGAGATTAGCCCTTTGTCGGATTTGTAATAGACAAATTTTTTTTCCCAGTCTGTAGGTTCTCTTTGCACTCTTTTAGTGAAATCTTTTGAAAAGCATAAGTATTTAATTTTTAGAAGATCCCAGTTATCTAGCTTATCTTCTGCACTTTGTGTGTTGTAAGTTATGGTTTGTATCCTATTAATGCCATGTACTAGGGCCTCTAGCATTGACCCATTTTTTTTCTTCTATGATCTCTATAATTTTTGGTTTTATATTTAGGTCTTTGATTCATTTTGAATTAGTTTTTGTGTATGGTGTGACCTGTGGGTCCTGTTTCATTTTCTTGCAGGTGGACATCCAGTTTTGCCAGTACCATTTGTTAAAAAGACTGTCTTAAGGGTAAGACAGTATACAAGACTGGGGAAGCCAGCTTGACTTGTCCAAGGAACTTGTACATGAAAGCTCCACAGGTATATCCAAGCTCCTTGAGGGACCCAGTTAGAGGGGCATGGGACCATGGTCTCAGAGAACATAAAGCTCAATTGGCATAACACAGTTTATAAAGAAAATGTTCTACATTCTACTTTTATGAGTAGCTTCTGGCATCTTAAAAGCCTGTGAGCAGCCATCTAAAATACTCCTCTGGTCTCATTCCTTTGGGAGCAAGGGAGAAGGAAGAAAACTAAAGATACAAGGAAAAGACTAGTCCAAAGGACTAATAGACCACATCTACCACGGCCTCCATCAATCTGAGTCCAGTTCACCTAGATGGTGCCCGGCTGCCACCACCAACTGCTCTGACAGAATCACAATAGAGGGTCCCAGAAAGAGCTGGAGGAAAATATAGAACAAAATCCTAACTCACAAAAAAAGACCAGACTTACTGGTCTGACAGAGACTGGAGAAACCCCAAGAGTATGGCCCCCAGAGACCCTTTTAGGTTAGTAATGAAGTCACTCCCAAATTTCACCCTTCAGCCAAAGATTAGACAGGCCTGTAAAACAAAACAAGTCTAAAGGGGCACACAAGCCTAGGGGCAAGGACTAGAAGGCAGGAGGGAACAGGAAAGCTAGTGAAAGGGAACCCAAGATTGAGAAGGGAGAGTGTTGACATGTGGTGGGTTTGTTAACCAATGTCATAAAACAATATGTGTAATAACTGTTCAATGAGAAACTAGTTTGTTCTGTAAAACCTTCATCTAAAGTACAATTAAAAAAAAAAAAAGACTAATTTCCCCATGTGATAGACTTTGGGCCTTTGTTGAAAGTCAGGTGACTATAGGTGGGTGGATTTACATCTGGGCTCTCAATTCTCTTCCGTAGGTCAATGTGTCCATCCTTGTACATCTACCAGGCCTGTTTTGACTATCGTAGCAGTATAGTAGGTTCTGAGGTCAGGTAGTGTGAGTCTTCCTACTTTATTTTTCTTATTCAATAGTGCTTTACTCATCCAGGGCCTCTTCGCTTTCCATATAAAGTTAATGATTAGTTTTCCCAACTCCTTAAAGAATGTTGTTGTTTTTTGGATGAGGATTGCATTGTATTTGTGGATTGCTGTGGGTAGAATTCTCATTTTCACAATGTTGAGTCTTCCAATCCATGAGCATGGTATGTTTTTCCATTTAAAAAAAAAATTTAGGTAGGTCTATTTTGGTTTCTTGCAGTAGCGTTTTGCAGTTTTCTTTGTATAGGTCTTTTGCAGTCAAATGCAGTCAAACGCTCTTGACTGTAAAATACCTATATAAAGAAAACTACAAAATATTACTGCAAGAAACCAAAAGGTCTTTTACATTCCTGGTTAGATTTTTTCCTAAGTGTTTTATTTTTTTTAGGCACTAGTATAAATGGTATTGTTTTCCTAATTTCCTTTTTGTCATTCTCTTTATTGGTGTATAGGTATTCAACTGATTTTTTATATTTAACTTGTATCCTGCTCCTCTGCTGAATCTTTCTATTAGTTCCAGTCGTTTCCTCTTGTAGTCTTTTGGGTTTTCTATGTACAGTATCATATCATCCGCAAATAGGGACAATTTTACTTCTTACCAACTTGAATGCCCTTTATTTCTTTGTTTTAGCTTATTGCTCTAGCTAGGACTTTCAGCACAATGTTAAATACAAGTGATGATAAAGAGTATACTTGTCTTGTTCCTGTTCTCAAGGTGAATATTTTCAGCTTCTCTCCGTTACAAATAATGTTGACAGTTTGGTTTTATATAGATGCCTTTATTATGTTGAGGAATTTCCCTTCTATACCTATTTTATTGAGTGTTTATCGAGAATGGGTACTGGACTTTGCCAAAGGCTGTTTCTGTGTCAGTTGAGATGATCATATGATTCTTTTCTTTCCTTTTATTTATGTGGTGGATTATGTTGATTGGTTTTCTAATGTTGAACCATCCTGGCATATCTGGTATGAATCCTACTTGGTCATGGTGTATTATTTTTTTTGATATGATGCTGAATTCTATTGGCTAGAATTTTGTTGAGAATTTTTGCATCCATATTCATGAGAGGTATTGGTCTGTAATTTTCTTTTTTTGTGGTGTCTTTGCCCGGTTTTTCATCAGGGTTATGCTGGCTTTGTAGGATGAATTTGAAAGTATCGCTCCTTTTTCTATATTCTGAAATAGTTTGAGTATACTGTTGTAAGATCTTCTCTTGAATTTTTGGTAGAATTCTCCAGTGAAGCCATCTGGGCCAGGGCTTTTTTTTGTTGGGAGTTTTTTTAATTACATTTACATTCTCTTCTCAGATTTTCAGCATCACTTAATGTTAGTTTGGGTACATGGTGTGTTTCTAGAAATTTGTCTGGGTTTTCAAATTTGTTATAGTATAGTTTTTCATAATACTCAGTTATGATCCTTTTTATTTCAGTTGAATCTGTTGTAATGACCCCCATTTCATTTCTTTTTTGGGTTATTTGCATTCTCTCCTGTTTTTCTTTTGTCATTTTGGTCAGTGGTTTGTTGATTTTGTTGATCCTTTCAAAGAGACAACTTTTGGATTTGTTGATTCTTTTTATTTATTTATTTTTTTCTCTTCTCTAGTTCATTTTTTCTGCTCTAATCTTTATTGTTTCCTTTCTTCTGGTGGCTGTGGGCCTCTTTTGCCATTCTCCTTCTCTTTGTTCAAGTTGTGTAGCTAATGTTTTGATTTTGTCCCTGCTTCCTTTTTTGACCTGTGCATCTATTGCTGTAAATTGACCTCTGAGCACTGCCCTTGCTCTGTGCCAAAGTTTTGGTATGATGTGTTTTCATTCTCATTTGATTATAGGAATATTTTTATTCCGTCTTTGATTTCTTCTATTACTCAGTGGTTTTTAAGCAGGGTGTTATTCAGTTTCCACGTAAAGGATTTTTTTTTTTCCTTCTTCCTTTTGTTAATTTCTACTAGTGGTGTGGTCAGAGAAGATACTTTATATTATATCAATGCTTTGGATTCTGTTGAGGGTTGCTCTGTGGCCTAAGACATGTTCTATTCTGGAGAACGTTCCATGTGCGTTGGAAAGAATGTGTAGTTTCCAGCTTTTGGGTGGAGTTTTCTATATATGTCTATCAGATCAAGTGGGCTGATTGTGGCCTTTAGATCTTTTGTGTCTTTGTTGAGTTTCTTTCTAGGTGTTCTGTCCTTTACTGAGAGTGGTGTGTTGAAGTCTCCCAGTGTTACTGTGGAACTGTCAATTTCTCTTTTCAGTGCTATTAGAGTTTGCTCTATGTATTTTGGAGCCTCGTCACTGAGTGCATAGATATTTACTGTGGTTAAGTCTTCATAATGAATCATCCCTTTAATCATTATAGAGTGTCTTTTTTGTCTTTTATGGTGGATTTTGTTTTGAAGTCTATTTTATCTGAGATTAGTATTGCCACTCCTGCTCTTTTCTCATAGCTGTTTGCTTGATATATTTTTTGCTATTCTTTGATTTTTAATAAATTTAAGCCTTTGTTTTTAAGGTGAATCTCTTGTAGACAGCATATTGATGGATACTGTGTTTTTATCCATTCTGTCAGTCTCTGCCTCTTTTTGGGTGCATTTAGACCATTTAAGTTCAGTGTAATCATTGATAGGTGTGAGTTTATTGCTGTATTTTGTAGTGATTTTTTGGGAGGTGCAGACATTTTCTTTGTTCCGCTTACTCTCCTGTTCCGAATTTCTTTTTTTTGTGAATTTTTTTTCTCATTTCTTTTGTTTTTGTAGATTTTGTTTTTACTGAGGCTTTATGTTTTCCTTCTTTATTTTGTTGAATAGGTTTGTTAACTTTCTTTGTGATTACCTTGAATTTTACCCTTATCTTTCTAAGTTTGAACCTGTCTTTTATTACTTGATATCGCCTTGCCTTCCTCTCCATCTGAAAGCTCTACACCTACACCATTTAGTTCCTCTTTTATTGTTCTGACATTGTTGTCATTTACAGATTAAACTCTCCCGTTCCCTTCTGTAAATCTTTTAGTTTTGTATAGTCTTTGAGAGTTTATTTCCTAGGTTGGTATCTGGCTGGTGTCATCTTGTGTCCTAGATTCAGGCTATGGTCTGACGTTGTTTATAATCAAACTGACGTACTCCCTTCAATAATTCTTGTAAGTTTGATTTGGTTTGGTTTGGTTTTTACATACTCCCATAATTTCTGTTTATCTGGAAATGTCCTAATTTTACCATCGTATTTGAATGAAAGTTTTGCAGGATATATTATTCTTGGTTGGCAATATTTTCTTTCAGAGTTTTATATATGTCATCCCATTGCCTTCTTGCCTGCATGATTTCTGCCGAGTAATCAGTGCTTTGTCTTATTATTTCCCCTCTATCTAACCTTTCATTTTTCTTGAGCTGGTCTCAGGATTCTTTCTATGTCTTTGGTTTTAGCAAGTATGGTGATGATATGCCTTGGTGATTTTCTTTTATTGTCTATCCTATATGGGGTTTGTTGAGGTTCTTGGATTGTTAACTTTTCATCTTTCATGATATTAGAGAAGTTTTCTGTCAGCAGTTCTTCGATGATCCTCCCTGTGTTTTCCATTTTCTCTCCCTGTCCTGGAAATCTGATCACTCACAGATTTTTGCATTTGATTGTATCCCACATCATTCTCAGGGTTTCTTCATTTTACTTCATTCTTTTTTCTGACTTTTTTCCTCAAAGTTTTATTCCATGATTTATCTTCAGTATTGCTGATTCTGTTTTCCATTGTTTCACACCTGCTCCTCAGACCTTCTATGACACTGTCCATTTCTGAAATCTTGTTATTTATCTTTTGGATTTCTAATTGTTGTTTTTGTATGATTTCTAATTGTGAGTTTATTTGACATTTATTTTATTCTTGTGTTGTTTTCCTGAAGTCTTCCATTTTTTCCCGTGTTTTCCATGAGTTTGTCTATTCTCATTTTTGTCTGCTTTTTGCTTCAAATCCTGGATATCTCTAAATATTAGAGATTTGAATTCCCTTTTTTATCAGGTAGTTCTACTGCCTTTTCTTCTAGTGTAAAGTCATCTGATGTTTTATTTTGGATGCCTACTGGAATCAACATGTCCTTTTTTTAAATGTGTTTTGATATGGTCTGCTGTCTTCAGGACATTCAGTAGTCGTTTTCTTCATTTATTGATTTTAGTTTTTTTGTTTTTTCCTGCTTTTTTGTTTTATTTGGTTACATCTGAGCAGGCAGGCTGTGTGTTATTTGTTGTTCATCTGTGGGGACAATTTTTTTCACTTCCTTGCTCAAAGGGCAGGGCCAGTCACTCAGCTATGGTGCAGCTGGGCCAGTCCAGCTGAAAGGGGGGGGAGTGGGATAGGTTTTTTGGATGGCTGGGCTGGGGGTCAGTGCATGACAGGTTCTAGTAGACTGTGCCTGTGCTGCTTAGGGGTGTGAAGTTCAGCGTATCATGCAGGTAGGCAGGAGGGAAGGGAGAGGTTGTGATTTGTGGAGCTGAGATAGGTATGGGAAAAGGAGAGAGAGAAAGGAAAGAGAAACAGGAGGAAAAAAAAAGCACCGAGGGAGTTTACTGTTGGAGTGGAGAGACTAGAAACTGAAAAATGAAGAAATATGAAAAGAAAAAGAGAAAATAAATAAATATTAAAAAAAAAAAGAAAGTCCCCAGGGATTCCACTGGCATGGCTGCACAGACTGGGTCAGTGGCTCCCAAGCTGCAAAGTGCAGCCTGGCTGAAAGGAGCATAGGTGGCACACAGCCCAGGTATTCTGGAGACAGGAAAAAAGGTAAATAGAGACGAGAAACTGAGAAACGAAAAAAGATTAAAACAAACAAACAAAGAAATGCCCCTGTGGCTGTGCATACAGGGAAGTGGCTCCCAAACTGCACAGTGCTATCACATTAGAAGCGGAGGCCGAGCAGGAGAAGAAGAGGGGGGCATAGGAAAGCGTGTATCGTTGGTTACTGGGTCCTCTGTCCCTTGCTGGGAGTTCCATGAAGCTGCTTTCCTGTACTCCCTGCCCACCAATCTCTGATAGCAATTCAAGATGTACAATCCATGCTGTGTTAGCTGATAGGAGACCTCTGCTCATATCTCTACTTCCTCTCTGTTGTCTGTCAGTTTCTTATTCCATTCAGTGCTTGGTTTAGTTCTTTTTCTCTTCATTTGACACTTACGGTTGCAGGACTGATGCTTATCTCTGTTTTATTCAGTTTTTCAGGTCTTTGCTGCGGAGAGACAGTGTGGTGCTTCTGTCTATAGCCCATGTTGGCTTCACCCTCAAAACACCTATTTTTAAAATATGAGAAGGACTTAACAGAAACTTCACAAAACATGTTGTTGTTAAGTGCCATCAAGTCAATTCTGATTCACAGTGACACTGTGTGCAACAGAAAAAAAAACTGCCCCATCCTATGTCATCCTCACAATCATTATGTTTCAGCCCATTGCTGTCTCCTTAGTGTCAATCCACCTTTTGAGGGCCTTCCTGTTTTTCAGTGACCTTTTACCTTACCAAGCATGATGCCCTTCTCCAAGGACTTGTCCCTCCTGAGAACATGGACAAAGTATGTGAGATGAAGTCTTGCCATTCTGGCTTCCAAAGAGCACTCTGACTGTACTTCCTCCAAGACAGAATTATTCATTCTTCTGGCAGTCCATGCTATATTCAATATTCTTCATCAAAACCATAATTCAAAACCATCAATTCTTCATTGGTCTTTCTTTTTCAATGTCCAGCTTTTACATGCAAACGAGGCTATTAAAAGTATCATGGCTTGAGCAGGCACTACTTAGTCCTCAAAGTGACATATTTGCTTTTCAAAACTTTAAAAATATCTGTTGCACCAGATTTGCCCAATGCAATATGTCCTTTGATTTCTTGACTGCTGCTTCCATGGGCATTGATCGTAGAACCAAGTAAAGTGAAATCCTTGACAAGTTCAACATTTTCCTTGTTCATCATGATGTTGCTTAATGGTCCAGTCATGAGGATTTTTGTTTTCTTTATATTGAGATGAAATTCATACTGAAGGCTGTATAGTCTTTGATCATCTGTAAGTGCTTCAAGTTCACTTCATTGTCAGCAAGCGATGTTGTGTCATCTGCATATTGCTGCTCATTAATCAGTCTTCTTCCATTCCTGATCCTGGATTTTTCTTCCTATACTCCAGCTTCTTGGATTATTTGCTCAGCATACAGACTGAATAAGTATGGTGAAGGGACCCAAACCAGACACGTACCTTCCCTGATTTTAAACCATGCAGTATACCCTTGTTTTGTTTGAACAGCTGCCTCTTGGTCTATGCACAGGTTCCTCATGAACACAGTTAAGTGTTCCAGAATTCCCATTCCTTGCAATGTTATCCATGATTTGTTATGATCCACGCAGTCAAATGCTTTGCCCTCTTCTGAATCCAGCTTGAATTTTTGGCAGCTCCTTGTGGATGTACTGCTGCAGCTGCTTTTGAAAGAGCCTTATCAAAATTTTACTTGCATGTGATACTAATGATGTTGTTCTATAATTTCCTGAATTCCTTTGAATCACCTTTCATTGGAAATGGCGTAAATATGAATTTCTTCTAGTCAGTTAACCAAGTAGGTGTTTTCAAATCTTCTTAGCATAGATAAGTGAGCACCATCGGTGTTGCATCTGTTTGTTGAAACATCTCAATTGGAACTCCATCATTTCCTGGAGTCTTGTTTCTCACCACTACCTTCAGTGCTTCTTGGAATTCTCCATTCAATACCATCGGTTCTTGATCATATTCAATCTCCTGAAATGGTTTATTTTTGGAAAGTGGCTGTCTGTATTGTTTCCATATTCTTTCAAAGCTTCTTCTGTTGTTAAGTATTTTGCCCAATGGAATCCTTCAGTTTTTCAACTGGAGGCTTGAATTTTTCCTTCAATTCTTTCAGCTTGAGAAACATTGATCCTGTTCTTCCCTTTTGATTTTCTAACTCCAGGTCTTTGCATAATACTTTGTCTTCTTGAGCCACCCTTTGAAATTTTCTGTTCACCTCTTTTAATTCCTCATTTATTCCATTTGCTTTAGCTACTACATGTTCAAGAGAAAGTTTCAGAGGCTCTTTTGACATCCATTTTGGTCTTTTCGTTCTTTTTCATGACCTTTTGATTTCTTCACGTATGATATCCTTGATGTCATCACACAACTTGTCTGGTCTTCGGTCATTAGTGTTCAATGTGTCAGATCTATTCTTCAGATGGTCTCCAAATTCAGGTGCAATATACTCAAGTTCTATTTTGGTTCCCGTGGACTTGTTTTAATTTTCTTCAGCTTCAACTTAAACTTGCATTGATGCTCTGTTCCACAGTTGTCCCCCGCCCTTGTTCTCACTGTTGATATTAAACTTTGCCATTGTCTTTTTCCACAGATGTGGTTGATTTATTCCTGTGTTTTCCATCCAGAACGGTCCATGTATATAGTTGGCATTTACGTTGTTAAAAAAAGGTATTTAGAACGAATAAGTCATCGGTCTTGCAAAATCCAATAATGCCTTCTCTGGCATTGTTTCTATCACCAAGGCCATATTTTCCAACTACAGAACCTGCTCTTTTATTTCCAACTTCCACATTCCAGTCACCAGTAATTACCAATGCATCTTAATTGCAGGTTTGATCAATTTCAGACTGCAAAAGTTGATAAAAAAAAAAAAAAATGCATGATCCTTATCTTTGGCACTTGTGGTTGGCGTGTAAATTTGAATAATAGTCCTTTAACTGGTCTTCCTTGAAGGCATGTGTATATTACCCTATCACTGATAAGAACATGAAAAAAATGCATGATACCATTAGTCATCAGGGAAATGGAAATTAAAGCAAAATAATTTACCACTATGTACCTCCGCCCCTCCTTAAGGAGCCTTTATGGTGTAATCCTTATGTGCTGGGTTACTAAAGAAAATGTTCGACGTTTGAACTCACCCAGCCATTTTGTGGGAGAAAGACCCAGCAATCATCACCTGTAAATTTTTTTTTTTTTAACCTGATGCCTTCCAGTAGATTCTGACTCGTAAAAACCCTATAGGACATGTTCTCCTGCAGAGTGGTTGGTGGGTTCAAACCTCTGACTTTTGGTTAGCAGCAGAGTGCTTAGCAACTGCACCACCAGGGCCCTTTTGTAAAGATTAAACACCAAGCTAAATGCCGCACAGTCAATTCTGACTCATAAAAACCATATAGAGCACAGTAGAACTGCCCCATGGAGTTTCCAAGTCTGCAATCTTTACTGAAGCAGACTGCCACATCTTTCTTCCACGGAATTACTGGCAGATTCAAACCACTCACCTCTAGCACCTAGCAGCTTAGCACTTTAACCACTGAGCCACCAGGACTCCTTGTAAAGATTACAACCTAGAAAATCCTACGGGGAAGTTCTACTCTGTCACATGGGGTTGCTATGGTTTGGAATCCACTCTATAGCACCAGCAACAACAACATGTATCCCTTAGAATGACCAAAGGAAAAACAACTAAAAATACCAAGTGACAAAGGCGTGGAGCAACTACAACTCTCTTTTTGTGCTTTAGAGATCTCTCTTCATATTTAATGCTGCCTAGCATTCTGACCAAGGAGCCCTGGTAGCTAAGTTGCCAAAGGTCAGCATTTGGAACTGACCAGCTGATCAGCAGGAGAAAAATGAAGCAGTCAACTTCCATAAACTTTTATAGCCTTGAGAATACTATGGGGAAGTTCCACTCTCTCCTATGCAGTCACTAAGTCGGAATCGATGAGTAGGCAACGAGAAAGTGGCATAGCTTTCTGACCAGCCCGTGAGACCCAGAAGATACAGTAATCTGACACCTTCTGGTGCTTCTGGCTACTTCCAAAGAAATGTAAAAAACATCTTTTGGAGGCAAGCACTTTAACATATCAACCATTCATTTTACGCTCTAATGCTATACCTCTCAAGCAAACAATAATGGATTTCCAGGAAAGGTTTGATGTGGAAAAAAAACATAGAAGCCCTCTCTGTGAAATGAGTCAGCAGAGAAACTATATCACAGTCTACACACAGGAATCATGCCACCTGCTATGCACCTGGCACTCAGCTTCCTTGACAACTGTGTTATTGCTCCAAGTTTAGGCAGAGAAAGGGAGCTCTCATATGGTTAGGTTCCAAGTGCAGGGAATACAAGACCCTATTCAACAACGGATGCTCTTAAGCATGTCTTTCCAGAATACCTAACATGTCACTCAAAGAAGATAATTTATTCCTCAGAGAGCAAGACAAGTTCCCTCAACCATTAGGGAAATTTTTATATATCTATGTAGTTCACTGTGAAAGTGTTTTTGGTTGTTGTTCATACATCCAGAGCAAGATTCACCATGGATGGAGCGATTCATTTAAATGTGGCTCCTCCACACTTTATGCCTCTTGCACTGCCAGACCAGAGACATGTAAAGAGAATCAGTTCTTGTCAGTGTTTCAGGTGAATCCAGTCTAAATTCAAATCCCAGATTTTCTGAGAAAAGATTTTGAGTTTTTAGGCTAAAAGGAAATATTTAGACTCAAACAACACTTTATAAACTTTTGCTTTGATTTTGAATTTTCTGAAGATTCTCTTGCCAGGTGTGTCATAGCTGTCATGTTGAAAGTTATTGATTCAAGAAGAGGTCAGTTTGAAGATGGAATTGTTACTGAACACTCCAAACACCAGTAAATTAATCTCTAAAGACCACTAATGTAAGTCTCTCAACAGTATTTTCTCTTATTTAAGATTAAAACCCAACCCAATGCTGTCGAGTGTACTATTCAAATAGATAGATTACTGTTTTTCAACACTTTCAAAATATACTAACAGAATATTTTCTTCTTATTCCACATATTCAAAACATATGGGTAATTATTATTAATCTCATTTGAAGAGTAAAGCTGAAGTTCATAAGATTAAACATTTTGTAGGACTATAACTTAGCTCCCTCACATCAGGACCATGTTTCTGCCAGGAGACAACTTCCTTTAATAACCGAGACTAATCACCAGGATGGAAAAATGGTTTACATACACATTACACGCAAAAGTCAGAAATATGAATATTGAATGACAGAAATCATCAGCTGTTCAATACAAGCACAAACATGGGGAACCCTTCCTCGGATCAAATTTCTATGGATATTATGAGTCTCCCTGGCTTCTTTAGAGGTAAATTGGAGGTGATTCTTCTTGTACTTGTTGCGTGGTTAAATATTTCTTCGTATTACTGCTCTAAAAAAATAAAATAAAATAAGTGTCAATAATTCTTATTTCCTAGGTGCACACACAGTCACAAAAATGGAACAAATAAAGTGCTACGTGTTTCCCCAGCACTGGGCTGGATGTGTTCGTGTGTATTCTCTCAATCAATTCTGTAACAACCAGAGAGGTGGACATTATCATTCTCTTTAGAGATAAGAAAACAAGGGTGTAAGGTGTCAAGAAACGCATCCCAGATAAAAATAGTTGCAAATGAAAGATTCTAGATCTGTTTCTATGTCCAATACACTTAGTCTCTGTGACAGTCATTTTCAGCATTTTTGCAGAAGGTTTTGGGGCCATGCTTTGCAGGGGAATTAGAAAGGGGGACAGGGGCTGAAGGAGCCTGGTGGTGCAATGGTTAAGCACTTTGCTGCAAACTGAAAGGTCAGCAGTTGGAACCCACCAGGCAGTCTGTGGGAGAAAAGACCTGGCAATCTGTTCCCGTAAAAATTACAGCCTAGGAAACCCTCTGGGGAACTTCTACCCTGTCCTATAGGGTCACAGGGGCTGAGGGAAAGACCAAGATGAAGCCCCTCAGTGGAAAAAAAAAAAAAAAAAACCACAATTTTCTTAATATTTGGGAATTCCAAGATGCTATAGATTTATGTCTTTCTATGCCTATATATTCTGCCAAAGTAATTGTTTTTCATAAACTTTCCTCTGCCCTTTATTAGCCCCTTGATTTGGGGAAGAATTCTGAACTTCTTGAATCTTCTATTTCCTAATGTGTAAAATAGGTATAAAAATGATATTGGTAACAATCTCGCAGGTGTGTAATGAGGATGGAATAGCACATGTCTGCTAAACTCTTAGAACATAACAAAGGCTCTGTAAGTTTTTGTTACTATTATCTTTATTATTCTCTGACATTGTCTCCTCATCTGAAAAATGGGTGAAATAATTCCAACTTCACAGGCTCTTATACGGATTAAATGGAATCACATGTGCAAAGTTCTTGCTACCATACCGTTAACATACAAACACATCATTAAGATGAATATATTATTAGATATAAAGTAAATTGCATTTAGACAATAAGCATTATGAGGCCTTTTACAATAGCTTTTGTATCCTTTCTTTTTATTCCCATGACTAATGTCCTGTACTCCTTAGGTCAATTAATACAAATAGTCTGCTAACTAGTGTTTCTGTCTCTGGCTTCCACTACCTTAATGAACCTCATTCAAGACGAGCAAAAAACTTTACTGGAGTAGTATGCCAGTATTCTTCCTTCCTCAAGTTGCTCTGCATCCTTACACAAGTATTCTCAAAAACCTTCATGGTGCTCTATATCCTAAAGAATAAGAGAAAATTTTCCTCACTTTACGTCCATGGCTTACCTACCACTATGCCTACTGTCGACAACTTCGAAGTATACACAGATGATCTGCCCTATTTACAAAAGTCCTTCATGTTTAACTTCCTAGCAATATCTTCACATGGGGGATAGTTTGAGTAATCTTCAAGAACTCATAACTCCCAAGTATATGCCCAAAAGAATAAAAATCAAGAATTCAAACAGGTACTTGTACACTCAAGTACATTACAGCTCTATTCACACTATGCCAAAGGCAGAGGGAACAGCCTAAATGCCCGTGAAAAGATGAGTGCACAAACCAAATATGGTATATGCAAACAGTGGGCTAGTAGTCAGCCATGAAGAGAATCCAAGTTTTGACACATGCTATAACAAGGATAAACCTTGAAAACACTATGCTGAGAAAAATAAGTCAGTCAAAAAGAACAGATATTGATCTAACTTACATGAAATATCTAGAGTACATAAGTGTATAAAGACAAAGTTTACTATTGGTTAGCAGGGACAGGTGGGAGAGAGGAAGAAAAGAGAATTAAATGCTAAGGGACACTAAGCTTTTGTTAAGGGTAATGGAAAAATTGGGAAATGGATAAGGGCGATAGTTGAAAAACATAATGAACATAAGTTAATGTCACTGAATTATACATGTGAAGAATGTTGAAATGGCAGGTTTTGTTACACATATATTTTAAAAAATGGAAGAAAAAATGCCTTAGAACCTTTATTTACCTATCAAAAAAACTTAAAAATTTACAAATCAATAGAACCAAGACATTAATTGTTTATTAGAGTGAAAATGCTTGATAAACTTGAAGTTGCATTAATAAAAATGGTTTTCTTTACAGGTAATGTAATTAACAGTCACATGAAATACATGGAGAATAAGAACAATGTGACAGAGTTTGTTCTATTGGGGCTTACAGAAAATCCAAAGATGCAGAAAGTCACATTTGCTGTGTTTTTTGTCATCTATACCATCACTGTGGTAGGAAATATGCTCATTGTGGTCACCATCACTGCCAGCCCATTGCTGGGATCCCCCATGTACTTCTTCCTGGCCTATCTCTCCTTTATAGACGCTTGCTATTCTTCTGTCAGTACCCCTAAACTGATTGTGGATTCACTCCGTGAAAGGAAGACCATCCCATTCAATGGATGTATGACTCAAGTCTTTGGGGAACATTTCTTCGGACGTGCTGAGGTCATCCTTCTTACTGTGATGGCTTATGACCGTTATGTGGCCATCTGCAAGCCCTTGCACTACACAACTATCATGAACCAGAGAGTGTGTGGTCTGCTAATTGGAGTTTCCTGGGTGGGAGGCTTTCTCCATGCAATCATACAGATCCTCTTCATCTTTAGATTACCCTTCTGTGGCCCTAACATCATAGATCACTTTATGTGTGATCTGAACCCTTTGCTCAGTCTTGCCTGTACTGATACCCACACTCTAGGGCTCTTTGTTGCTGCCAACAGTGGCTTCATCTGCCTGTTAAACTTTCTCCTCTTGCTGGTCTCCTATGTGGTCATCCTGTGCTCCTTAAGGACCCACAGCTTAGAGGGGAGGCGTAAAGCTCTCTCAACTTGTGTTTCCCACATCACAGTGGTTGTCTTATTCTTTGTGCCCTGCATGTTTGTGTACATGAGACCCGCAGCTACTTTATTTGTTGACAAAGCAGTTGCCGTATTCTACACCATCATAACTCCAATGTTAAATCCTTTAATATATACCTTCAGAAATGCCCAGATGAAAAATGCTCTTGTGAAATTGTGCAGCAGGAAATCTATTTCAGGTGACAAACATATCTAGATCCTAAGAATGAGTCTACTGAGGAAAGGGTCAAAAGAACATTTACAACGATCTCAGAAAGAAATACTTACGGGATAAAGAAAAAAAAAAAAAAGATCAGTATAATTCACAGATTTTGCATTTAGCAGATTATAAATAGGTGCAAAAAAAGAGAAAAAAACCTAAGCCAGGAGCATTCTTTGCACACTTCAAAATTCTACCAAATTTGGCCTTAGTTATGCTAGTTTAATCCATGTAAATGGATGCACAAGATTTCCCTTTGTTAAAAAATAAAAATAAAGCAAAATTTGTTATTATTGAGCAATAGTTTTTATAACAAGTGCCAACAGATCGGCACTTCTGTTATCCCATTTTACCAGTATGGAACTGAGAGAAAACAGCTATATTTATGAGCCAGGAACCAGAATCTGATTGATTTCACAGACCTTGATCTAAAGAGTTATGATACGTTGTCAAGCAATGGTGATAGAAAGGTCAGATAATTATAATATTTTGCATTTATTGAACCAGGGACTGTGTCAGGAATACTATATGTATTAGTTCATTAGCTGTAACTAAAAATCTAATATTTACTGATTTCAATGCTAATTTTTATATGCCACAATTTATGGCTGTTTTTTGCCAGCAACATTATGATATCAACTACTTTAGGGTTCTAAAAACAATGGGCATTTAGACTGAGTGGTAGATAATGAAGATTGAGCCACATTTCTAAATTTCCTTTTGTGCCTCAGAACCATTTTGCATTGCTCATGTCATCCATCTTAGGTTGATAATATATCAGAGAGAGTGATGGCACAAATAAAAGAACATTTGAAATGAAACAGGACTCATACCTCACACCATAGACAAATCAAATAAAAGATCATTTGAATACTAGGTAGAAATTGAGCCCTGGTGGCATACTAGTAAAGAGCTCTGCTTGCTAACCAAAAGGTTGGCAGTTTGAACCCTTCAGCTCCTCCTTGGAAACCCTCTGGGGAAGCTCTACTCTGTCCTATAAGGTCGCTCTGAGTTGGAATCGACTCGACAGCAAAGGGTTTGGTATTTTTTTGATATATTTGTTAATAACATCGCCCATAAAATACTTGTCCGCTAAGTACAGTAGTTTCTGCCATGTAGGACAATATCTGGTGCATGATAAATACTAAATGAATAATTAAAATATAAAGGAAAATGAACAAATTAAATAAAACGTAAAAAAAAAAAATACTATTGGACACTAAGGAATTATTTCCTATCTTTATCTGTTTCATGCCCTAAGAAGAATTCTAGCTAGACCTTGTGGAGGGATCAGAATTTGATTTTATTCCTGCCTGAATTTTTTTTTTGAATGAAAAAATGAGAAAGAACTGCAACTAAGATTCTCAGTGCCTGAGCAAATGTTTTGCCTTGATATTCTCCCTACTCTCAATCAGGTTTTATTATTTTATTAATGTGTGTTGTGTGCCTTGTTTTTTCTCTGTTCACTGCTTTTTTGGTAACACTTCATTATTAAAAGTTGTTCTCAAAAAAAAATTTGTGACTCTGTCTACACACAAAGCAAATTCAGCATAGATATATTTCAGTCCTTCCTCCCTTCCTTCATTCATTCATTCACCAACACATATTTTTGAGCCCCAGGAGTATATTATGCCCAGGAATAGTTGCTGGGCCTTCACTTTTGACTAAAAAGAGACCCAGGTCCTGTTTATGATCCACTGGGAGATTCCTAGGAGAAAGCAGAAGAGTACAATGCAGTGATATAAATGGCAATAGAGTGTCAGCATTGGGTCCTGTGAAAGCACATGGGAGGAAGACATAACAGATATCTGGGTGTCAGAAAACATTTCTTAGATGGAAATCATCAAAAGTGGACTAAAGGATAAGAAAGAGTCAATAAGGTAAATAGGCATAATGTTGGTGTGAGAGAATGCATAGGCCAGGAAGTGATAAAAAGCATGACATAGTAAGGAAACCTAAATCATTCAGTATGGTTGTAGTTACTACTGCATCAATTCTTTCAACAATTATGTTTTTGAAACCCCAAGTATGCCAGGAACTATGCTGGACACTGAACATGTAAAAGGGTAAAATAGCAAGACATGAAACTGGGGAGATAGGAACAGAGAAGGTCAGGAAGAGTTTTATAATCATGGTAGGGCTTAATGCTAAGGACAATGTAGAAATATTGAACAGTCTTTTGGGCTAACAAGTGATATGGTTAGATTTGAATTTTAGAATGTTAGTTTTAGCTACAATACGGGAACAAGACTGGAAATACGATAGTAGTCAGGAATTCATCATAATGATTTGGCATGATAGGATGGAGGCCTTGACCTTGGTAGTGCCAGTAAGGATGCAGAGTCAATGCACCCGTGACACAGCTACTGTGAGTCTAGGTTGCTAACACCTCACATTACCACCCTCCCATGGACAATTGTACCAGAGTGAATGTAGCTGTCTAAAGTGGGAACTCATCCTCACCACCCCAGGGCCCACGAGTGGTCAATGATGGACTGGCACTAGGTACCTCAAGGTAGGCCCAGCCCTGTAGTGCAATTTGTACTCCAAAGATCCTAAGGCTACAAGCTGAGGCCAGACTCCAACTGAGACCATACCCATTCTAACTGCTACCATAGTCTTCACTTGCTTCCTTTCTTCTTAGAAATCACTTTCATCAAAATCTCCACCTCAGACTCTACACCTAGGGAACTCAAACTAACTTGAAAAGAGAGAAAAGGATGCCAGAAATATTTTGGAGTCATAAACAAAATATTTTGATGTAGGGTGAAGATTTTAGAGAGAAAAGTCATGGTCAAAACTGGGTTCTGACTTAGATCACAGGGTGGGTGAGGGAACTGAGAAGGTGAAACACAGAGAAGATGAGTGTGCTTTTGTAAGTTGGAGGACATCCCAATGGAAGGCTTCCAAGTAGGAATGTACTGTAGGCAATTGAATATATGGATCTAACCCTCCAAAATAAGATGTGGGCTTGGGAAATGTAGACGTCTTGGTCATATACCTGGTAATGAGAGTCATAAAAGCATTGCACTCCACTAGGTTGTTTTTGTTGTTGTTAGTTGCCATCAAGTCAACTCCTACTCAAGGTGGCCTTATGTATGACAGAACAAAACATTGCTCAGTCCTGTGTCATCCTCACAATTAACAGCGTGTTAGAATATATCACTGTAATTATGGGGCCAATCTCACCAAGGGTCACCCACACCCCTTTTGCCCTTCTACTTCACCAAAAACCATGTCCTCCTCTTACTATCTATTCCTCCCATTGATGTGTCCAAAGCAAGCAAGTTAGACTGTGCTCTTTTGTAATCCACATGCTTTTGATGGCTGTTTTTTGGAAGTAGGTCACCAGGCCTTTCTTTCTAGCCTGTCAGTCTAGAAGCTCTGCTGAAACCTGTCCAACCGGTATGACCCTGTGAGTATTTGAAATAACAGTGGCATAGGTTCCAGTATCACAGCAACACACAAGCCACCATTGTATGACAAACTGACAAATGGGTGAGACGACAGAACAAAACATTCTCAATAATCGGTGGTGGATCAACTAGGTAGATCTTTAAATCTGAGTAAGAAAGACTTAAAGGAATATTTTTCATCTTAAAAGAGATTTAAAGATACTCCATTAGGCAATGATACTTTAAAAGACAGGGGTTTAATAATACTGGATTGCAATCTTTTCTCTGTAGATCTTATAGCAGTTTTCCCTTGCAGTGAAAAATAAATGTCATGTAATCATTATATTAAAAATGTACAGGCAAAAGATATGAATAGACACTTCACTAGACACTTCACTAAAGAAGACATTCAGGTAGCTAACAGATACATGAGGAAATGTTCACAGTCATTAGCTATTAGAGAAATGCAAACCAAAACTACAATGAGATTTCATCTCACTCCAACAAGGCTGGCATTAATTCAAAAAACACAAAATAATAAATGTTGGAGAGACTGTGGAGAGATTGGAACACCTATACACTGCTGGTGGGAATGTAAAATGATACAACCACTTTGGAAATCGATTTGGCACTTCCTTTTTTAAAAAGCTAGAAATAGAACTACCATACGATCCAGCAATTCCACTCCTTGGAATATATCCTGGAGAAATAAGAGCCTTTAAATGAACAGATATAAGCACATCCATATTTGTTGCAGCACTGTTTACAATAGCAAAAAGATGGAAGTAACCAAGGTGCCCATCAATGGATGAATGGATAAATAAATTATAGTATATTCACACAATGGAATACTACGCATCGATAAAGGATAGTCAGGAATCTGTGAAACATTTCATAACATGGAGGAACCTGGAAGGCATTATGCTGAGTGAAATTAGTCAGTTACAAAAGGACAAATATTGTATAAGTCCACTATTATGGGAACTTGAGAAATAGTTTAAACTGAGAAGAAAACACTCTTTTGTGGTTACGAAAAGGGGGAGAGGGGGCAGGAGAGGGGCATTCGCTAATTAGATAGTAGATGAGAACTACTTTAGGTGAAGGGAAAGACTACACACAATACAGGGGAGGTCAGTACAACTGGACTAAACCAAAAGCAAAAAAGTTTCCTGAATAAACTGAATGCTTTGAAGGCCAGAGTAGCAGGGGCAGGGGTTTGGGGACAATGGTTTCAGGGGACATCTAAGTCAATTGGCATAATAAAATCTATTAAGAAAACATTCTGCATCCCATTTTGAAGAGTGGCATCTGGGGTCTTAAACACTAGCAAGCAGCCATCTAAGATGCATCAATTGGTCTCAACCCACCTGGATCAAAGGAGAATGAAGAGCACCAAGGACACAAGGTAATTATGAGCCCAAGAGACAGGAAGGGCCACATGAACCAGAGACTACATCATCCTGAGACCAGAAGAACTAGACAGTGTCTGGCTACAACTGATGACTGCCCCGACAGGGGACACAACAGAGAACCCCTGAGGGAGCAGGAGAGCAGTGGGATGCAGACCCCAAATTCTCATAAAAAAGACCAGACTTAATGGTCTGACTGAGACTAAAAGGACCCTGGTGGTCATGGCCGCCAGACCTTCTGTTGGCCCAGGACAGGAACCATTCCTGAAGCCAACTCTTTAGACATGGATTGGACTTGACATTGGGTTGGAGAGGGATGCTGATGTGGAGTGAGCTTCTTGGATCAGGTGGACACTTGAGACTATGTTGGCATCTCCTGCCTGGAGAGGGGATGAGAGGGTAGAGGGGGTTAGAAGCTGGCGGAATGGACACAAAAAGAGAGAGTGGAGGGAGAGAGCAGGCTGTCTCATTAGGGGGAGAGTAATTGGGGGAATGTAGCAAGGTAAGGTATATATAAGTTTTTGTGTGAGAGACTGACTTGATTTGTAAGCTTTCACTTAAAGCACAATAAAAATTATTTAAAAATCTACAATTTTGGATTTAAATCTTTAATTACCACATATACAAAACATAAACAAACAAAAAAAAACCCATTGCCAGGCTTAATTATAACAAAAAAATGTAAAAATCATAAACTTTGACGTGTTCAAAATAAAAGTATGACATAAACTGAACATTAAGGTTGACAAGTGTGATGGTTAAGATTGAGTGTCAACTTGGTCAGGCCATGATTCGCAGTGGTTCGACAGTTCTATAATGTCATGATCACTCCCATAACGAAATTTAATATGATGTGATCACTTCCATGATGGGATCTGTTGTGAGCAGCCAATCAGTTGCAAGGGAGTTTCCTTGGGTGTACGGCCTGCATTGAATATAAGTGAATATTCTAGCAGGGCTTGTGTGCATTTGCTCATTCTGGATCCTGCAGCTGGCTCCTGTTCATCTGATCTCTGGTTCTTGATGAGCTAGCAGTTTACTTGGGGTCTTGGCTGGTGATCTTGGGATTCGTCAATCTTCACAGCCTGTGAGCAAAAGCCCTGCTCTCCAACCTACTGATCCTGGGTTCACCAGCCCCTGTGGCTATGTGATTCAGGAGAAAGCTTTATCCTAACCCACAGATTTGGGACATTCCATCCTCTACAATTGTGTGAGCCATTTCCTTGATATAAACCTCTCTATATGTATGTTTTACTTCTCTAGAGAACCCAGTCTAGACAAGTAAATGCACTAAGGTTCTCATTTTTCATAATGAGAAAGTAATATATAAGCATAAATATTTTAGACTATAAACACTTAAAAAAGAAACAGCATAAGAAAAGTTATCCTTGGAAATTGAAAAAAGAAGGAATCAAGGGAGATTCGGATTCATTAATTTAGTCTTTAGGCAGAATAAAAACTTTTTAATCTCACATAGGTAGTATTCTAATGAAGGGATGAATGGACAAAAGTTGGGAATCAAGAAATATACAAAGACGACAGCTAGGACAATTAAGGCAAATACTACAGGTACGAAACTAGTAGAAGACCATTCAGTTCAAATGGTATGAAAGGCCTAAAGAGACCACTAGCCAATTGCTAAATCTCTGTTTATGTACTGTGATGTGAAGGTCCATTCTCTATGTCACAGGTCTTTATCACTGACTGCCCAGGTATAAGTATTGGCACCACACCAATAAATGCGGGACTTAGATGTGGAAAGGATCTTACAAACAACAGTTCCATTAAATGCAACGTCTTGCTCAAGATCATATGGTTAGTAAGTGTCAAAGTCAGCACAATGTCCATGGTTCCTTAAATCCATTACACTGTTCTTGCCAAAGAACATGTAGGTATGTGACCTAGGCTTCCCCATTCAGATACATGCATGTATATGCATTAGACTTTAAATAGAAAAGTGATATGAAGAAGTAACTGCCACGGGATCCATTCTAGAGAGGTTGAGAGATGATACATCCAGCTTCAGAAGCAACAGAGTAGCCTCCAGTGCACTGTAAAAAGTACAGCAGAGGGTACAAGTAGTGGATATCTGTCCAATGGTGGTGGCAGTCTTGTCTCTGTTGCAGCAGTTCTGGAATATCCTTTCAGAATTTTATTCTGTCTGCAGAGATGCCAGGTCTGGTTTTTCAGCTCTCTTCTTTGGAGTGTAGCAATGTTCAACCACTCTGCTCCTAAGGCACAGATGAATCCCCAAATATGAATTCCAATAGTTGGTTGCAAAGAAAAAAAAGAGGGTGGGGAAGGAATGACTTATAACTTCAGAAATACTAGTGAATCTAGTTCTAGGAATAGCCATATGGATCCTGGTTCAAAGGTACCCAATAATGTAAAAGACCTATACAAAAAAACTACAAAACGCTACTACAAAAAACCAAAAGAGATCTACCTAAATGGAAAAACATACCGTGCTCACGGATAGAAAGACTTGACATTGTGAAAATGACAATTCTACCCAAAGCAATTTAGGCATATAATGCAATCCCAACCCAAATACCAGCAACATTCTTTAAAAAGATGGAAAAACACATCACTAACTTTATATGGAAAGGGAAGAAACCCAGGATAAGTAAAGCAATATTGAAGAATAAAGTTGGAGGACTCGCACTACCTAACCTCAGAACCTACTATACAGCTTCAGCAGTCAAAACAGCCTGGTACTGGTACACTGACAGATACATTGACTGATGGAACAGAATTGAGAACCCAGATGTAAATACATCCACTTATGGTCACCTGATCTTCGACAAGGGCCCAAAGCCCATCAAAGGGGGAAAAGACCATGTTTTAAACAAATGGAGCTGACAAAACCGGATGTCCATCTGCAAAAAAAAAAAGATGAAACAGGATCCATACCTCACACCATACACAAAAACTAATTCAAAATGGATCAAAGACCTAAATATAAAGCCAAAAACCATGAAATCCATAGAGAAAAAACAGGATCAAAATTAGAGGTCCTAATACATGGCATTAACAGAATACAAGCCACAACTAACAACACACAAACTCTAGATGATAAGCTAGATAACTGGGATCTTCTAAAAATTAAACACTTATGCTCATCAAAGAGCAAAAAGAGAATCTACAGACTGGGAAAAAATTTTGGCTATTACAAATCAAACAAAGGTCTAATCTTTAAAATCTACAAGAAAATCCAAAACCTCTACGACAAAAAGACAAATAATCCAAATGAAAAATGGGCAAAGGAAATGAACAGACACTTCAGCAAAGAAGGCATTCAAGCAGCTAAGAGGCACATGAGGAAATGCTCATGATCACTAGCAATTAGAGAAATGCAAATCAAAACCACAATGAGCTACCATCTCACCCCAGCATTCTTGGCACAAATCAAAAAAACAGGAAATAACAAACACTGGAGAAGATGTGGGAAGATTGGAACACTTATACACTGTTAGTGAGAATGCAAAATGATATAACCATTATTACCAAGTAATAAAAGACTTGTTCAAACTTAGGAACATAAGGGTAAAATTCAAGATAAGCGCAAAGACAGGTAACAAACCTACTCATTGAAATAAAGAAAAACATAGTCTCAGTAAAAACAAAACAAAAGAAATGAAAAAAGAATCCACAAACAAAAGGAACAAAGAATACGTCAGCACCAAAACACAAAGCAATACAAAAAGTACTACAAAATGAGAGCAATAAACACAGACATATCAATAATTACAATAAATGTAAAGGGCCTAAATGTACCGAGAAAGAGACAGAGAGTGACTGTATGGATTAACAAAACAAAACAAAATATGATCTATCAATATGCTGTCTACAGGAGACATGGCTTAGAAACAAAGACATAAATTTATTAAAAACCAAAGGATGAAAAAAATTTATCAAGCAAACCAAAACCAAAAACCAAACCAAGTGCCGTCGAGTTGATTCCAACTCATCCCAAAAAAAACCCAGTGCCATCAAGTTGATTCCGACTCATAGCAACCCTATAGGACAGAGTAGAACTGCCCCACAGAGTTTCCAACTCATAGCAGCCCTGTAAGACAGAGTTGAACTGCCCCGTAGAGTTTCCAAGGAGCGCCTGGTGGACTTGAACTGCCAACCCTTTGGTTAGCAGCTGTAGCACTTAACCACTATGCCACCAGGGTTTCTATCAAGCGAACAGCTACAAAAAAAAGCAGGAGTGGCAATACTAATCTCAGATAAATGAGAATTTAAAGCAAAATACACCTTAAAGACAAAAGGTGTTATATAATGATTAAAGGGACAATCCATCATGAAGACATAACCATAATAAATATCCATGCACCCAAAAAAGAGCTCCAAAATACATAAAACAAACTCTAACAAAACTGAAAAAAGGAATTAACAGTTCCGTAATAATAACAGGAGACTTCAACACACCACTCTTGTTAAAGGACAGAACATCTAGAAAGAAACTCAAGAAAGATACAGGATACCTAAACACCACAATCTGTCAACTTGATCTCACGGACATATATCAAACACTCCACCCAGCTGCAGCAAATGACACATTCTCTTCCAATGCACACGGAACATTCTCCAGAATAGACCACATCTTAGGCCACAGAGCAACCCTCAACAAAATCCAAGACATTGAAATAATACAAAGTATCTTCTCTGACCTCAATGCCACCAAAGTAGAAATTAACAACAGGAAGTGCAAGAAAAACAAATCCAGTACATGGAAGCTGAATAATACTCTGATTAAAAACCCCTGGGTAATAGAAGAAATCAAAAATGGAATAAAAAAATTCTTAGAATCAAAGGAGAATGAAAACACATCATACCAAACCTTTGGGACGAAGCAAAGACAGTGCTCAGAGGTCAATTTATAGCAATAGACGCAAACGTGAAGAAAGAAAAAGGGACAAAATTAAGACATTAGCTACACAACTTGAACAAGCAGTAAGAGAACAGCAAAAGAGGCCCACAGCCACCAGAAGAAAGGAAAAAATAAAGATGATAGCAGAAATAAATGAAATAGAGAATAGAAAAAAATAGAAAGAATCAATAAAATCAAAAGTTCGCTCTTTAAAAAAAAAGACCAACAAAATCGATAAACCCCTGGCCAAACTGACAAAAGAAAAACAGAAGACACAAATAACCAAAATAAAAAATGAAATGGGGGACATTACAACAGACCAAACTGAAACAAAAAGATCATAACTGAGTACTATGAAAAACTACATTCTAAAAAATTTGAAAACATAGAGGAAATGGACAAATTTCTAGAAACACACTACCTACCCAAACTAACACGAAATGAGGTTGAAAATCTGAGCAGACCTATAACAAGAAGAGATTGAGAAGGTAATAAAATTAATTAAATAAATAAAATCCTCCCCCCCACCCCCAAAATGCCCTGGCTCAGATGGCTTCACTGGAGAATTCTACCAAACATTCACGGAAGAGTTCACACCAGTACTGCTCAAACTATTTCAGATCATAGAAAAGTAAGGAACGCTTCTGAATTCATTCTATGAAGCCAGCATAAACCTGATAGCAAATCCAGGCAAGGATACCACACACACACACACAAAAAAATTATAGATCAATATCTCTCACAAATATAGATGCAAAAATTCTCAACAAAATTCTAGCCAATATAATTCAGCATCATATCAAAAAAAATAATACACCACAACCAAGTGGAATTCTTATCAGGTATGCAAGCACGGTTCAACATTAGAAAATCAATCAACATAATTTGCCACATAAAAGAAAAGAATGACATGATCATCTCAATCGGCACAGAAAAAGGCATTTGACAAAATCCAACACACACTCCTGATAAACACTCTCAATAAAATAAGTATAGAGGGGAAATTCCTCAACATAAAAAAAGGCATCTATACAACACCAACAGCCAATATCATTCTTAATAGAGAGACGCTAAAACATTTCCCTTGAGAACAGAAACAAGGCACAAATGCCTTTTATTACCACTCTTATTTAACATTGTCCTGGAAGTCCTAGTTAGAGCAATAAGGCAAGAGAAATGAATAAAGGGCGTCCAAATTGGTAATGAAGAAGTAAAACTGTCCCTATTTGTGGATGATATGATACTATACATAGAAAACCCAAAGTTTCCACAAAAAAGCTACTGGAACTAACAGAAAGATTCAGCAGATTAGCAGGATGCAAGATTGTTGCTGTTAGGTGCCGTCGAATCGGTCCTGACTCATAACCAACCTATGCACAACAGAACAAAATACTGCCCGGTCCTGAGCCATCCTTACAATCGTTGTTATGCTTGAGCTCATTGTTGCAGCCACTGTGTCAATCCACCTCGTTGACGGTCTTCCTCTTTTCCACTGACCCTGTACTCTGCCAAGCATGATGTCCTTCTCCACGGACTGATCCCTCCTGACAACATGTCCAAAGGATGTAAGACGCAGTCTTGCAATCCTTGCTTCTAAGGAGCATTCTGGCTGTACTTCTTCTAAGACAGATTTGTTCATTCTTCTAGCAGTCCATGGTATATTCGATATTCTTCACCAACACCACAATTCGAAGGTGTCAATTCTTCTTCGGTCTTCCTTACTCATTGTCCAGCTTTCACATGCATATGATGTGATTGAAATACCATGGCTTGGGTCAAGCACACCTTAGTCTTCATGGTGACATCTTTGCTCTTCAACACTTTAAAGAGGTCCTTGGCAGCAGATTTACCCAATGCAATGCATTGGGTTTTGATTTCTTGACTGCCTCTTCCATGGCTGTTGATTGTGGATCCAAGTAAAATGAAATCCTTGACAACTTCAATCTTTTCTCCATTTATCATGATGTTGCTCATGTGTCCAGTTGTGAGGATTTTTGTTTTCTTTATGTTCAGGTGCCATCTAAAATGAAGGCTGTGGTCTTTGATCTTCATTAGTAAGTGCTTCAAGTTCTCTTCACTTTCAGCAAGCAAGGTTCTGTCATCTGCATAGTGCAGGCTGTTAATGAGTCTTCCTCCAATCCTGATGCCCCGTTCTTCTTCATATAGTCTAGCTTCTCGGATTATTTGCTCAGCATACAGACCGAATAGGTGTGATGAAAGAATACACCCTGACACACACCTTTCCTGACTTTAAACCAATCAGTATCCCCTTGTTCTGTCCAAACAACTGCCTCTTGATCTATGTAAAAGTTTCTCATGAGCACAATTAAGTGTTCTGGAATTCCCATTCTTCGCAATGTTATCCATAATTTGTTATGATCCACACAGTCGAATGCCTTTGCATAGTCAATAAAACACAGGTAAACATCCTTCTGGTATTCTCTGCTTTCAGCCAGGATCCATCTGACATCAGCAATGATATCCCTGGTTCCACGTTCTCTTCTGAAACCGGCCTGAATTTCTGGCAGTTCCCTGTTGATATACTGCGGCAACCGTTTTGAATGATCTTCAGCATAATTTTGCTTGCATGCAATATTAATGATATTATTCTATAATTTCCACATTCGGTTGTATCACCTTTCTTGGGAATAGGCATAAATATGGATCTCTTGCAGTCAGTTGACCAGCAAGCTGTCTTCCATATTTCTTGGCATAGACGAGTGAGCACCTCCAGCACTGCATCTGTTTGTTGAAACATCTCAATTGATATTCCATCAATTCCTGGAGCCTTGTTTCTCACCAATGCCTTCAGAGCTGCTTGGACTTCTTCCTTCAGTACCATCAGTTCCTGATCATATGCCACCTCTTGAGATGGTTGAACATCGACTAATTCTTTTTGGTATAATGACTCTGTGTATTCCTTCCATCTTCTTTTGATGCTTCCTGCGTCGTTTAATATTTTCCCCATGGAATCCTTCAGTACTGCAACTCGGGGCTTGAATTTTTTCTTCAATTCTTTCAGCTTGAGAAACGCCGAGCGTGTTCTTCCCTTTTGGTTTTCCATCTGCAGCTCTTTGCATATATCATTATAATACTTTACTTTGTCTTCCTGAGATGGCCTTTGAAATCTTCTGTTCAGTAAAAGAACTGAACAGAAGGATACAAGATAAACATACAAAAATCAATTGGATTCCTATAAAGAAAATGACAAAAAGGAAATCAGGAAACAATACCGTTTATAATAGCCCCTAAAAAAATAAATCTAACCAAGGATGCAAAAGACCTACACAAACAAAACTGCAAAACACTACTGCTAGAAACGAAAAGAGATCTACATAAATGGGTAAATATACCATGCTCATGAATAGGTAGACCCAACATTGTGAAAATGACAATTCTACCCAAAACAATCTACAAATATAATGCAATCTTGACCCAAAAAACAACATTCTTTAGGGGAGATGAAAAAATTAATCATTAACTTTATATGGAAAGGGAAGAGGTCCCAGATAAGTAAAGCACTGTTGAAGAAGAATAAGGTACGAGGACTTGCACTACCTGCCCTCACAACCCACTATACAGCTACAGTAGTCAAAACAGCCTGGTACTGCTACAGTGACGGATACATTGCCCAATGGAAGAGGACTGAGAACCCAGATGTAAATCCACGCACCTATAGTCACCTGATTTTTGACAAGGGCCCAAAGTCTATCAAATGGGGAGAAGACAGTCTTTTTAACAAATGGTGCTAGCAAAACTAGATGTCCATTTGCAAAAAAAATGGAACAGGACCAATACCCCACACCACACACAAAAACTAACTTCAAATTGATCAAAGACCTAAATAGAAAACCAAAAACTACAAAGATCATAGGAGAAAAAATAGGGTCAATGCTAGAGGCCCTAATACACAGCATTGACAGGATACGAATCATAACTAACGACACAGAAACTACAGAATATAAGCTAAATAACTGGGATCTTCTAAAAATTAAACTCTTACACTCATCAAAAGATTTCACCAAAAGAGTAAAAAAAGAACCTACAGACTGGGAAAAAATTTTAGCTATGAGAAATACTACAAAGATCTAATCTCTAAAATCTACGGGGAAATCCAACACCTCCACAACAAGAAGACAAATAATTCAATTTAAAAATAGGCAAAGGAATTGAACAGACACTTCACCAAAGAAGACTTTCAAGTGGCTAACGGACACATGAGGAAATTCTTGCAGTCACTAGCCATTAGAGAAATGCAAATCAAAACCACCATGAGACACCATCTCACCCTGGCTTTGCCCACACGCATCAAGAAAAACCAGAAAACAACAAATATTGGAGGGGCTGCCAAGAGATTCGTATTCTTATACACAGCTAGTAGGAATGCAAATCAGTACAACCATTTTGGAAAACGATATGGCCCTTCCTTAGAAAGCTAGAAATGGAAATACCATACAATCCAGCAATCCCACTTCTAGGAATATGAGTTGTCACATGAATGAATGAATATGCACGCCCATGTTCATTGCAGCACTGTTCACAATAGCAAAAAGATGGGAACAACCTAGATGCCCATCAAAAGATGAATGGATAAAGAAACTATGGTACCTTCATACAATGGAGCTCTACACAGTGATAAACAGCAATGAATCTGTAGCATTTCACAACATGAATGAATTCGGGGGGCATTATGCTAAGTGGAATAAGTCAATCAAAAAAGGACAAGTATTGTATGAAACCATTAGTATAAAAACTTATGAAAAGGTTTACACATAAAAAGAAGCAATCTTTGATGGTTAAGAGGGAGGGGGAAGAGTGGGGATGGATAAACACTATATAGACAATAGATAAGCAGTAACTTTGGTGAAGGGTAAGACAGTCCACAATACTGGGGAAGCCAGCACAACTTGTACAAGGCATGTCCAAACTCCCTGAGAGAACAGAGAATGAATTACTGGGCTGAGGGCTGTAGGGACTCTGGTCTCAGGAACATCCAGCTCAATTGCCATAACACAATTTATAAAGAAAATGCTCTACACTCTACTTTGGTTAATAGTGTCTGGGGTCTTAAAAGCTTGTAAGCGGCCATCTACAGTAGTCCACTGGTCTCACTCTGCCAGGAGCAAGGGAAAATGAAAAAACTAAAGACACAAGGGAAAGATTAGTCCAAAGGACTAGTGGATCACAACCACCACAGCCTCCACCAGACTGAGTCCAGCACAACTAGATAGTGCCCAGCTACCACAACCGACTGCTCATACAGGGGTCACAATAGAGGGTTCTGCACAGAGCTGTGGAAGAATGTAGAACAAGATTCTAACTCACAAAATAAGACTAGACTTACTGGCCTGACAGAGGCTGGAGAAACACCGAAAGTATTATCCCCAGATATCATTTTAGCTCAGTAATGAAGTCACTTCTGATGGTCACCCTTCAGCCAAAAATGAAACAGGCCCATAAAACAAAACAAGACAAAAGGGGCACACCAGCCCAGGGGCAACGACTAGAAGGCAGAGGGGACAGGAAATCTGGTAAAAGGGAAACCAAGATCGAGAAGGGAGAGTGTTGATATGTTGAGGGTTTGGTAACCAATGTTGCAAACCAATATGTGTTCTGTTTAATGAGAAGCTAGTTTGTTCTGTAATCCTTCATTTAAAGTACAAAAAAAAAAAAAAAACAGTTAAACTAGATTTTCCATTTCACCCACTAATTTCACTCCTAGGAATATACTCAAAGAGATTTGAAAGCAAAAGTTCAAAGAAAAACTTATAGACAAATGATAGAAACAACCTAAATGTCCAATAATTTATGAAGAGATAAACAAAATGTAGTGTATCAATGTTCATTCATGTTGTAGCATGTATCAGTACTTTGTAATTTTTAATGGATGAATAATATTTTACTGTATGGATATACTAACCAAAACAGTAAAATATTATTCATCCATTAAAAATTACAAAGTACTGATACATGCTACAACATGAATGAACATTGAAAACACTATGCTAAATGAACTACGGCTAGCACAAAAGGCCAAAATTTGTATGATTCCATTTAAATGAGATGTCCAGAATAGGCAACTTCCTATAGGTAAAAAGAGGCATCGTGATTACCAGGGTTTGGTAGAACAAGTGAATGGGGAGTTACTACATAATTGGTATAGGGTTTCTTCTGTGGGGAAACCCTGGTGGCATAGTGGTTAAGAGCTATGCTGCCAACCAAAAGGCCAGCAGTTCAAATTTACCAGGCACTCCTTAGAAACTCTATGGGGCAGTTCTAATCTGTCCTTTAGGATCGCTATGAGTCAGAATAGACTCCACGGCAACGGGTTTGGCTTTTTGTTTTGTTTTGTTTTGGTTTTGGTTTTCTCCTGTGGGAGATGAAAATGAACTGTACACTTTAAAATGGTTAAAATGTTGAATTTTGTATTGTGTTACATTTAATTTAATTTAGAAAAAAAAAGACCAAAAAAAAAAATCTACTGAATTAAATTGAAAGCACAACCTATCTAAACCTGTGGGAATCAGTAAACGCAGTTCTTAAAGAGAAATTTGAATATAAAATGTATATATTGAAAAAGAAGTAATGTCTAATATATGTGATCAAAGATTTTCACTTAAGAACCCAGGAAAATAAGCAGAAAATAAGTAGAAGGCAGAATATAATAAAGATAAGAACAAAAATCAGTTTAAAAAATACAAAAATCAGTGAAACGACAAGCTGATTCTTTGAAAAGACAAATAAAATTGATAAATCTTTTGCTAGATGAGAGAAACAGGAAGAGAGATAAATTACCCACATCAAGAATGAAAGAGCATACATCATTACAGATCCTCCAGGCATTAAGAGGATAATAATAAAATATGAACAAATTTAAACACATAAATGTGAAAATTTAGAAAAAAATCATTTTTATTACAAAATCTGGCTGAAGAAAAAGTAGAAAACCTGAAAGCTCCTGTATCAGTTGAATAAATTGTATTTGTAGTTAAAATCTTAATCAAAAGTTAACACCAGACTCGATCTCTACACTTGTGAATTCCACAAAATTTTTAAAGAAGAAGTAATACCAATCCTACACAAACACATTCAGAAAATAGAGGAGAAATCATTACATGTATATGTATATATGTATACATACATATGTATATACATACATATATACATATATGATTCAGAATCGACTCGATTGCAACAGATTTGGAGCACTGGTGGCACATGGATTTCCACTCATAACAACCCTATATGATCTATAGGACTTTTTGGTTAATAGCCAAGCTGTTAACCAGTAGGCCACCAGAGCTCCACGTGTGTGTATATATATATATGTATTTATAAAATTTGGAAAATATATATCCTACACCTAGAATATATAAAGAATGTTGTCATTTCAATAACAAAAAACTCAAAACACGTATTTTTTTTAAACTGTACTTTAGATGAAGATTTACAGAACAAACTAGCTGCTCATTAAAGAGTTAGTACACATATTGTTTTACATTATTGGTTAACAAACCCACGACATGTCAACACTCTCCTTTCTCAACCTTGGGTTCCCTATTACAAGCATTCCTGTCCCCTCCTTCCTTCTAGTCATTGCTCCTGGGCTGGTGTGCCCCTTTAGTCTCGTTTTGTTTTATGGGCCTGTCTAATCTTTGGCTGAAAGGTGAATTTCGGGAGTGACTTCATTACTAAACTAAAAAGATGTCTGGGGGCCATACTCTCAGGGTTTTTCCCGTCTGTCAGGGCAGTAAGTCTGGCCTTTTTTGTGAGTTGGAATTTTGTTCCACATTTTTCTCCAGCTCTGTCTGGGACTCTCTAATATGATCCCACTTGTCTATTGTCTAAAAAAAAAAAATTGTCTACTTACTGTTTATTCATCCCCACCTCTCCCCTCCCTCATAACCATCAAAATTGTTTCTTTTTGGGAGTAAACCTTTTCTTGAGTTTTTATAGTAGTGGTCTCATACAATATTTGCCCTTTTGTGATTGACTTATTTCACTCAGCATAATGCCTTCCAGATTCATCAGTGTTCTTTATCATTGGGTAGTACTCCACTGTGTGTATGTACCATAATTTGTTTATCCACTCATCTGTTGACCATCTTGGTTGTTTCCATCTTTTTGCTATTATGAACAATGCTGCAATGAACATGGGTGTGCATATATCTATTCGTGTGATGGCTCTTATTTCTCCAGGATATATTCCTATGAGTGAGATTGCTGGATCGTATGGTGTTTCTAGGTTTTTAAGGAAGCGCTATGTCATTTTCCAAAGTGGTTGTACCATTTTGCATCCCCACCAGCAACGCATAAGAGTTCCAATCTCATGACAGCCTCTCCAACATTGGTTATTTTCTGTTACTTTCATTCCTGCCAGTAATGCCGGGGTGAGATGGTATCTCATTGTGGTTTTGATTTGCATTTCTCTAATGACTAGTGATCGTAAGCATTTCCTCATGTGTCTGCTAGCAGCTTGAATGTCTTCTTTGGTGAAGTGTCTGTTCAATTCCTTTGCCCATTTTTTAATTGGATTATTTGTCTTTTTGTTGTAAAGGTGTTGGGTTTTCCTGTAGATTCAGAGATTAGACCTTTGTTGGATTTGTAATAGCCAAAAAATTTTTCCCAGTCTGTAGGTTCTCTTTTTACTCTTTTGGTGAAGTCTTTTTATGAGCATAAGTGTTTACTTTTTAGAAGAGCTGAGTTACCTAGTTCATCTTCTGTAGTTTGTGTTGTTAGTTATAGTTTGTATCTTGTCAATGCCGTGTATTAGGACCTCTACCATTGATCTTTATAGTTTTTGGTTTTATATTTAGGTCTTTGATCCACTTTGAGTTAGTTTTTGTGTATGGTGTGAGTTATGGGTCCTGTTTCGTTTTTTCATAGGTGGATGTTCAGTTTTGCCAGCACCATTTGTTAAAAAGACTGTCTTAAGGGATTACACCACGACATAAAGAAAACAAAAATCCTCACAACTGGACCAATAAGCAACATCATGATAAATGGAGAAAAGATTGAAGTCATCAAGGATTTAATTTTACTTGGATCCACAATCAACATCCATGGAAGCGGCAGTCAAGAAATCAAAAGACGCGTTGCATTGGGCAAATCTGCTGCCAAGGACCTATTTAAAGTGTTGAAGAGCAAAGATGTCACCCTGAAGACTAAGGTGCACCTGACCCAAGCCATGGTATTTTCAATCACATCATATGCATGTGAAAGCTGGACAATGAATAAGGAAAACCGAAGAAGAGTTGATGCCTTTGAATTGTGGCGTTGGCGAAGAATATTGAATATACCATGGACTGCCAAAAGAATGAACAAATCTGTCTTGGAAGAGAAGTGCAGCCAGAATGCTCCTTAGAGGCAAGGATGGCGAGACTGCATCTTACATCCTTTGGACATGTTGTCAGGAGGGATCAGTCTCTGGAGAAGGACATCATGCTTGGCAGAGTACAGGGTCAGCGGAAAAGAGGAAGACCCTCAATGAGGTGGATTGACACAGTGGCTGCAACAATTAGCTCAAGCATAACAACGATTGTAAGGATGGCTCAGGACTGGGAAGTGTTTCGTTCTGTTGTGCATAGGGTCACTATGAGTCGGAACTCACTCGATGGCACCTAACAACAACAACAAGGGTAAGACAGTATACAATACTGGGAAACCCAGCACAACTTGTACAAGGCTACGTCATGGAAGTTCCATAGACATATCCAAACTCCCTGAGGGACAGAATTGCTGGACTGAGGGCCATGGGACCATGGCCTCAGAGAACATCTAGTTCAGTTGGCATAACACAGTCTATAAAGAAAATATTCTACATTCTACTTTTGTGAGTAGCTTCTGGAGTCTTAAAAGCCTGTGAGAGGCTATCTGAGATACCCCACTGGTCTTACCCCTTCAGAAGCAAGGGAGAATGAAGAAAACTAAAAATACAGGAAAAGATTGATCAAAAGGGCCTATAGAACACATCTACCACAGGCTTCACCAGACTGAGTCCAGTACAACTAGACAGTTTCCGGCTATCACCACCAACAGCTGACAGAGATCACAATATAGGGTCCCATGCAGAGCTGGAGGAAAATGTAGAACCAAATTGTAACTCACAAAAAAAGACCAGACTTACCGGTCTGACAGAGTCTGGAGAAACCCCAAGAGTATGGCCCCCAAACACCATTTTAGCTTAGTAATGAAGTCTTTCCTGATGTTCATCCTTCAGCCAAAGATTAGACAGGCCCATAAAACAAAACAAGAAAAAGGGGCACATAAGCCCAGGGGCAAGGACTAGAAGGCAGGAGGGAACAGGAAAGCTGGTGAAAGGGAACCCAAGGTTGAGAAGAAGGGAGAACATTGATATGCCATGTGCTTGCCAAACAATGTCATAAAACAATATGTAAACTAACTGTTTAACGAGAAAGTAGTTTGTTCTGCAAATCTTCCCTGAAGTACAATAAAAAAGACTGCCTTTTCCCTCATTCAATGGACTTTGGGCCCTTGTCCAACATCAGGTGACAATAGGTGGATGGATTTACATCTGTGTTCTCAATTCTCCACTGGTCAACGTATCTGTCCTTATATATGTACCAGGCTATTTTGACTATCATAGCTGTGTAGTAGGCTCTGAAGTCAGGTAGTGTGAGTCCCACTATTTTATTTTTCTTCTTCAATAGTGCTTTACTTATCCAGGGCCTCTTTCCTTTCCAAATAAAGTTAATGATTAGTTTTTACATCTCTTTAAAAAATGTTGGTATTTGGATCCGGATTGCATTGTATTTGTAGTTTGCTTTAGGTAGAATTGTTATTTTCAAAGTGTTGTGTCTTCCTGTCCATGAGCATGGTACGTTTTTCCATTTATGTAGGTCTCTTTTGGTTTCTTGTTGTAGTGTTTTGTAGTTTTCTTTGTATATGTCTTTTACAATCAAATGCAGTCAAATGCTCTTGAGTGTAAAATACCTATACAAAGAAAACCACAAAATATTACTGTAAGAAACCAAAGGGTTTTTACATTCCTGGTTAGATTTATTCCTAAGTATTTTTATTTTATTTTATTTTTTTAGGGGCTATTATAAATGGTATTGTTTTCCTGATTTCCTTTTTGTCATCCTCTTTATTGGTATATAGGAATTCAACTGAGTTTCGTATGTTTATCTTGTATTCTGTTCCTCTGCTGAATCTTTCTATTAGTTCCAGTAGTTTTCCCTTAGAATCTTTTGAGTTTTCTATGTATATAGTATCATATTATCTGCAAATAGGGATAATTTTACTTCTTCCTTACCAATTTGAATGCCCTTTATTTCTTTGTTTTGTCTTACTGCTCTAAACCAAAGAAACCAAACCTACTGCCATCGAGTTGATTCCGACTCATAGCGACCCTATAGGACAGAGTAGAACTGCCCAATAGAGTTTCCAAGGAGCACCTCGTGGATTCAAATCTCCAACCTCTTGGTTAGCAGCCATAGCACTTAACCACTATGCCACCAGGGTTTCCCTTATTGCTCTAAAAAACTAATGTTAAATAAGAGTGATGATAAATAGTATCCTTGTCTTGTTCCTGTTCTCAAGGGGAATGTTTTCAGACTCTTTCCGTTAAAAATGATGTTGATGATTGGTTTTATATAGATGTCTTTAGTTATGCTGAGGAATTTCCCTTCTATAACTATCTTATTGAGAGTGTTTATTGGGAAAGGCTGTTGGACTTTGTCAGATGCCTTTTCTGCATCAATTGAGATGATCATGGGATTCTTTTCTTTCGTTTTATTTATGTGCTTGATCATGTTGATTGATTTTCTAATGTTGAACCATCCTTGCATACCTGGCATGAATCCTACTTGGTTGCGGTGTTTTATTTTTTTGATATGATGCTGAATCCTATTGGCTAGAATTTTGTTGAGAAGTTTTGCATCTGTATTCATGAGAGATATTGGTCTGTAATTTTCTCTTTTTGTGGTGTCTTTGCCTGGTTTTGGTATCAGGGTTATGCTGGCTTTGTAGAATGAAGTCAGAAGTATTCCTTCCTTTTCTACTGTTCCAAAATAGTTTGAGTAGTACTGGTAGAAGCACTTCTCTGAATGTTTGGTGGAATTATCCAGTGAAACCATCTGGGCCAGGGATTTTTTTTGGGGGGGGAGTTAATTACGTTTACAGTCTCTTCCCTTTTTATGGATCTGTTCAGATTTTTAACATCATTTAGCATTAGTTTGGGTAGGTAGTGTGTTTCCAGAAATTTGTCCATTTCCTCTAGGTTTTCAAATTTGTTGGAGTACAGTTTTTCATAATACTCTGTTATGATCCTTTTTATTTCAGTTGGGTCTGCAGTAATGTCCTCCATTTCATTTCTTATTTGGGTTATTTGAGTCCTCTCCTGTTTTTCTTTTGTCAGTTTGGCCAGTGGTCTGTAGGTTTTGCTGATCCTTTCAAAGAGCTGACTTTTGGTTTTGTTGATTATTTCTATTGTTTTTCTATTCTGTATTTCCTTGATTTCTGCTCTCTGCTCTGATCTTTATTATTTCCTTTCTTCTAGTGGGTGTGGGTTTCTTTTGCTGTTATCTTTCTATTTGTTCAAGTTGTGTAGCTAACATTTTAATTTTGTCCCTGTTTTCTTTTTTGATGAATGCACCTATTGCTATAAATTGATCTCTGAACACTGCCTTTGCTGTGTCCCAAAGGTTTGGTATGATGTGTTTTCATTCTCATTTGATTCTAGGATTTTTTTTTTTTTTTACATCCCTGATTTCTTCTATTACTCAGTGTTTTTTAAGTAGAGCATTATTCAGTTTCCATGTAATGGATTTTTTTCCTTGCTCTTCCTTTCATTAATTACTTTGATGGTGTTGTGGTCAGGGAAAGATAATTTCTATTTTCTCAATGCTTTGGATTTGTTGAGGGTTGTTCTGTGCCCTAAGGTGTGGTCTATTCTGGATAACGTTCCACATGTGTTGGAAAAGAATGTGTATTTTGCAGTTGTTGGGTGGAGTGTTCTAAATATGTCTATGAGATCAAGTTGGCTGATTGTGGCCTTTAACTCTTCTCTATCTTTGTTGACTTACTTTCTAGATATTCCGTTCTTTACCGAGAGTGGTGTGTTGAAGTCTCCTAGTATTATTGTGGAACTGTCAACTTCACTTTTCAGTGCTATTAGAGCTTGTTTTATGCAATTTGGAATCCTGTCATTGGGTACATAGATATTTATTATGGTTATGTTTTCATGATGAATCATCCCTTTAATTATTATATAGTGTCCTTCTTTGTCTTTTATAGTAGATTTTGTTTTCAGGTCTATTTTGTCTGAGATTTGTACTGCCACTCCTGCTTTTTTTTTTTATTTTTGTAACTGCTTGATATATATTTTTTCCATCCTTTGATTTCTAATAAATTTACATCTTTGTTTTTAAGATGAGCCTCTTGTAGATAGCATATTGATAGGTCTTGTTTTTTTAATCCATTCTGTCAGTCTCTGTCTCTTTATGGGTGAATTTAGGCCATTTACATTCTTTGTAATTATTGATAGGTGTGAGTTTTTTGCTGTCATTTTGTAGTAATATTTTGTGGGTGCAGACATTTTCTTTGTTCCTCTTACTCTCCTCTGCTGAATTTCTTTTGTTTGTGGATTTTTTTTTTCTTCTGTTTTTGTAGATTTTGTTTTTCCTGAGACTGTTTTTCTTCTTTATTTTGATATGTAGGTTTGTTAACTTTCTTTGTGGTTGCCTGTAATTTTACCCTTATCTTCCTACATTTGAACCAGTCTTTTATTACTTGGTATCACCTTGCCTTCCTCTCATCTGAAAGTTCTATACCTACACCATTTATTTCCTCTTTTATTGTTCTGACATTATTGTCATTTACAGACTAACCTCTCTGGTTTCCTGCTGTAAAACTATTCTTTTGAATAGTCCTTGGGAGTTCATTTCCTAGGTTGGTATCTGGCTGGTGTCATCTTGTGTCCTAGATTCAGACTGTTGTCCGATGTTGTTTGCAATCAAACCAAAGTACTCCCTTTAATAACTCTTGTAAGTTTGGCTTGGTTTGGTTTGGTTTTTACATAGTCCCATAATTTCTGTTTATCCAGAAATGTCCTAATTTAACCATCATATTTGAATGAATGTTTTGCAGGTTACACTGTTTTTGGTTGACGATCTTTTCTTTCAAGGTTTCATATATGTCATCCCGTTGCTTTCTTGCCTGTGTGGTTTCTGCCGAGTAATCAGTGCTTAGTCTTATTGTTTCCCCTCCGTATGTGACTATTCATTTTTCTTGAGCTGCTCTCAGGATTCTTTCTTTGTCTTTGGTTTTAATGAGTGTGATGATGATATGCCTTGGTGATTTTCTTTTGGGGTCCACACAAATGGGGCTCATTGAGTTTCTTGGATGATCAGCTTTTCATCTTTCATGATATTAGGGAAGTTTTCTGTCAGCAGTTCTTCAATGATCCCCTCCATGTTTTCCATTTTCTCTCCCTGTTCTGGAACTCTGATCACTCACATATTTTTGCTTTTGATTGTATCCCACAGCATTTTCAGGTTTTCTTCTTTTTACTTCTTTTTTTTTTTCTGATTTTCCCTCAAAGTTGTCTTCAATATAACTGATCCATTCTCCATTGTTTGAAACCTGCTTCTCAGACCTTGTATGACACTGTCCCCTTCTGAAATCTTGTTTATCTTTTGGACTTCTAATTGTTGTTTTTGTAAGATTTCTACTTGTGAGTTTATCTTGACATCGTGTTCCTGTATTAGTTTCCAGAATCCTTCCATTTTTGTCTGTATTTTCCATTAATTTGTCTGCCTTTTCCATGAATTTGTCTATTTTTTCCTCATTTTTCTATGCTTTTTGCTTCAACTTTTGGACAGTTCTAAATATTAGAGATTTGAACTCCCTATCAAGTGGTTCCAGTGTCTTTTCTCCTACTGGAAAGTTGACTGGTGTTTCATTTTGGATGCCTACTAAAACTTTCCTGTCCTTTTTTTTTTTTTTTTTTGTATGTTTTGAAATTGTCTGCTGTCTTGACATTTGGTAGTTATTTTCTTCATTTATTGATTGTAGTTTTTTTGTTTGTTTTGTGCTGCTTTTTTTGTTTTATTTGGTTATATCTGACCAAGCGGACTGTGTGTTCTTTGTTTGCTCATCTGTGGGCACAATATTTTTCACCTCCTTGTTCAATGGGCAGGGCCAGTTGCTCAGCTATGGTGCAGCAGGGCCGGTCCAGCTGAAAGGGTGGGGCTGGGATAGGTTTTTTGTATTGGCAGGCTGGGGATCAGTGAAGGGAAGGCTCTGGTAGACTGTGCCTGTACTTCTAGGGGTATGATGCTCACCACACAGTGCAGATAGGCAGGAGGAAAGGGTGAGGTTGTGATGTGTTCTGCTAAGATGGGTATGAGAGAAAAGAGAGGAGGGAGAAACAGGAAAAAAAATGTGCTGAGGGAGTTTGCCATTGGAGTGGAGAGACTAGAAACCAAGAAATGAAGAAAAACAAAAATGAAAAAAGAGTAAATAAATCAAAGAAATGCCCCCAGGGATTCCACTGACATGGCTGTGCATACCAGGTCAGTGGCTCCCAAGCTGCGAAGTACAGCCTGGCTAGAAGGGGCAGAGATGGCACACAACACCAGGTGTGCAGGAGACAGGAAAAGAAGGTAAGTAGAGAGAGATGAGAAACCAAGAAATGAAGAGAGATAAAAAGGAAAAACAAAGAAACGCCTCCAGGAATTCCATTGGAGCAGACGGGGTAGTGGATCCCAAACTGGGCAGCACAGTTAGGTTAGTAGGGGCTCCTAAGCTGAGGAAAGAAAAAGAAAACAAACAAAAAAGGCCTTGGGGATCCCACCAGCATGGTGATGCTTATAGGGAAAGCAGATCCCTAACTGAGTGACACACAGGGCCAAATGTTTGAGAGAAAGGTTGGGCAGGAGGTGAGAGGTAGGTTAGAAAGCAAAAGAAGCCAAAAAAAAAAAAAAGCAACATCAGCAACAACGAAATGGCACTGAAGGAGCCAACCAGTGTGGGCAGGGGGAATCCAAGCAGCATGGAGTTGGTGTTTCCCGGGCTGAGGTCACTTATCCCACTTGGACGCAGCAGAGGCTGAGCAAGGGGAGGAAAAATGGGGGTGGGAAAGCATGTATTGCTGATTACCAGATGCTCTGTGTCCTGCTGGGAGTTCCGTGAAGCTGCTTTCCTGTACTCCGTGTCTGCCGATCTCCAACAGGAATCCATGATGGTGAATCCATGCTGCATTAGCTGATAGGGGACCTCTGCCCATATCCCTCCTCCCTCTCTTTTCTCTGTCAGTTTCTTATTCCATTCAGTGGTTGGTTGAGTTATTTATCTCTTCATTTGACTCTAGGGTTGCAGAATTGACATTTATCTCTGTTTTACTTAGTTTTTTGAGTCTTTGCTGTGGAGGGACGGTGTGGTGCTTTTGTCTATAGTGCCATGTGGGCTCCACCCTCAAAAGTACTTTCTTTGAAATATGTAAAGGACTTAACAGAAATTTCACAAAACATGATATGTCTTGATAAGTGCTACTGAGTCATTTCTTAATCACAGTGACACTGTGTGCAACAGAAAAAAACACTGCCCCATCCTGTGCCACCCCCACAATCATTGGTATGTTTGAGCCCATTGTTGCAGCTACTGTGTCAACCCATCTTTTGAGGGTCTTCCTGTTTTTCAGTGACCCTCTACTTTACCAAGCATGATGTCATTTTCCAGGGACTAGTCCCTCCTGAGAACATGTACAAAGTATGTGAGACGAAGTCTTCCATCCTCACTTCCAAAGGGAATTCTGGCTGTACTTCTTTGAAGACAGACTTATTCATTCTTCTGGAGGTCCATTCTATATTCAATATTCTTTGCCAACACCATAATTCAAAAGCATCAATTCTTCTTTGGTCTTCCTTGTTACATTGTCCAGCTTTCACATGTATATGAAGTGATTGAAAGTATCATGGCTTAGGCAGGCACTCCTTAGTCCTCAAAGTGACATATTTGCTTTTCAACACTTTAAAAAGGTCTTTTGTACCAGATTTGCCCAATATAATATGCCTTTTGATTTCTTGACCTCTGCTTCCATAGGCATTAATTGTAGATACAAGTAAAATGAAATGCTTTCTTCTGAATCTTGCTTGAATTTCTGGCAGTTCCCTGTGGATGTACTGTTGCAACTGCTTTTGAATGAGCCTTAGCAAAATTTTACTGGCATGTGATACTAACGATATTGTTCTATAATTTCCTGAATTGCATTGAATCACTTTTCTTTGGAAATGGCATAAATATGAATTTTTCCCCATCAGCTGACCAGGTAGCTGCTTTCCAAACTTCTTAGCACAGATGAGTGAGCACCTCCAGCACTGCATCCATTTGTTGAAACTTCTGAATTGGAAGTCCGTCAATTCCTGGAGTCTGGTTTTATTGCCAATACCTCAGTGCATCTTGGACTTCTCCATTCAGTACCCTCAGTTCTTGATCATATTTTACCACCTGAAATTGTTTAACATTGACCAGTTATTTTTGCTACAGTGGCCCTCTATATTCCTTCCATACTCTTTTGATGCTTCTTGTGATGTTCAATATTTTGCCCATAGTATCCTTCAGTTTTGCAACTGGAGGCTTAAATTTTTTCTTCAATTATTTCAGCTTGAGAAATGCTGATCATGTTCTTCCATTTTGATTTTCTAACTCTAGTTCTTTGCACACTTCTTTATGATACATTGCTTTGTCTTCTTGAGCCATACTTTGAAATTTTCTGTTCAACTCTTTTAGGTCCTCATTTCTTCCATTTGCTTTAGCTACTACACATTCAAGAGTAAGTTTCAGAGGCTCTTTTGACAACCATTTTGGCCTTTTTTTCTTTTCTCTCTTTTTAATGACTTTTTGATTTCTTCATGTATGATATCCTTGTTGTCATCGCACAACTTGCCTGGTCATTGGTCATTAGTGCTCAATGCATCAAATCTGTTCTTGAGATGCTCTCCAAATTCAGGTGGAATATACTCAAGGTCCATTTTGGTTCCCATGAACTTGTTCCAATTTTCTTCAATTTCAATTTAAACTTGCATATGAGCAATTGATGGTCTGTTCTGCAGTCATCCCTCAGCCTTGTTCTGACAGATGTTATTGAACATTTCTGTCGTGTCTTTCCACAGATGTAGTTGGTTTATTTGTGTGTTTTCTATCTCGTGAGGTCCATGTGTATAGTCACCATTTACATTGTTGAAAAAGAAGTATTTGGAATGAACAAGTCATCAGTCTTTCGATATTGTATCATGCCTTCTCTGGCATCATTTCTATCACCAAGGCCATATTTTCCAACTACAAAACCTTCTTTTTTATTTCCTACTTCCACATTCCACATTCCAATCACCAGTAATTATCAATGCATCTTGATTACAGGTTTGATCAATTTCAGACTGCAAAAGTTGATATAAATATACATGATCCCCATCTTTGGCATTTGTGGTTGGTGCATAAATTTGAATAATACTTGTATTAACTGGTCTTCCTTGAAGAGATATGTACATTACCCTATCACCAATAAGAACATGAAAAAAACTCACAAAACCATTAGTCATCAGTGAAATGTGAATTAAAGCAAAATAATTTACCACTACATACCTCCACCCTGCCTTAAGAAGCCTTGATGGTGCAATGGTTATGTGCTGGAATACTAAACAAAAGGTCAGAGGTTTGAACCCACCCAACCATTTTGTGGGAGAAAGACCTGGCAATTATCACTTGTAAATATTTTTTTAAAACCCAATGCCTTACAGTAGATTCTGACTCATAACAACCCTATAGGACATGTTTTCCTGCAGAGTGGTTAGTGGGTTCAAATCTCTGACTTTTAGTTAACAGCAGGGTGCTTAGCAACTCGACCACCAGGGCTCCTTTTGTAAAGATTAAAAACCAAACTAATTGCCACACAGTCGATTCTGACTCATAGCAACCATATAGGACACAGTAGAATTGCCCCAAAGGGTTTCTAAGTCTGCAATCTTTATTAAGGCACACTGCCACATCTTCCTCCCACAGAGTTAATGGCAGATTCAAACCACTGACCACTAGGTTAGCTGCTTAGCACTTTAACAGGGCTCTCTATAAAGATTACAACCTAGAAAGCCCTATGGGGCAACTCTACTATGTCACATGAGGTCACTATGTGTCAGAATCCACTCTTTAACACCACCAACAACATGCACCCCTTAGAATGACTAAAAGAATAACAACTAAAAACACCAAGTGACAAAGATGTGGAACACCAGAACTCTTTTCTTGTGCTTTAGAGATCTCTGTACCTATTTAATGCTGCCTAGGTTTCTGACCAAGGAGCCCTGGTGGCTCAGTGGCTAAAGTATTAAGCTGATAACCAGAAGGTCAACAATTGGAACCTACCAGCTGATCAGCAGGAAAAAAATGAAGCAGTCAACTTCCATAAACTTTTATAGCCTTGAAAATCCTATGGGGAAGTTCCACTCTGTCCTGTAGGGTCACTAAGTCAGAATCGACTGAATAGCAATGGAAATGTGACATAGCTTTCTGACCAACCTTTGAGAACCAGGAGATACAGTAATCTGGCACCTTCTGGGGCTTCTGGCTACTTCCAAAGACTTCTCTGAAATGTGAAAAACAACTTCTGGAGACAAACACTTTAACATAGCAACCATTTATTTTATGTTCTACTGCTCTACCTCCCAAGAACTCAATAATGGATTTCCAGGAAAGATTTAATATGGATGAAAATATAGAAGCCCCCTCTGTGAAATGGGTCAACAGAGAAATTATATCACAGTCTACACATAGGAATCGTGCCACCTGCTATTCACATGGCATTCAGTTTCCTTGACTATTGTTTTATTGTTCTAAGTTTGGGCAGAGAAAGGGAACTCTCACATGGTTAGATTCCAAGAGCAGGAATACAAGTCCCTATTCAACAATGGATGTTCTTAAGCATGTTTTTACAGAATATGTAACATGTCACTCAAAGGAGATAATTTAGTCCTCAGAGAGCAAGGTAAGATCCCTTAGCCGTTATGTAAATTCTTTATATATCTATGTGGCTCACAGTGAAAATGTTTTTCGTTGTTGTTCACACATCCAGAGCAACTCTCTGTGGGAAGAAAGACCTGGCAACATACTCCCGTAAAAATTACAGCATAGGAAATCCTATGGGGCAGCTCTACTCTGTCCTAAGAGTCAGAATAAACTTGAGGGCACACAGCAATGGGTAGAGTGATTCTTTTAAATAAGTTTACTCCACACTTTCTGCCTCTTGTACTACTGCTCCAGAGACATGTAAATATCAGTTCTCTTTAGTGTTTCAAGTGAATCCAGTCTAAATTCAAGTTCTAGATTTTCTGAGAAAAGATTTCGAGTTTTTAGGCTAAAAGGAAAGATTTAGACTCAAACATCACCTTATAAATTTTTGCTTGATATTGAATTTTCTGAAGATTCTCTTGCCAAGTGTGTCATAGCTGTCATATTGAAAGTTACCATTTCAAGAGTAGGTCAGTTTGAAGAAGAAATTGTTACTGAACACTCCAAATATCAAAAAGTTCATCTCTAAAGACCACTAAGGTAAGTCTCTCAATAACGTTGTCTCTTGTTTGACATTATTACTATTCAAATAGATGAATTACTGTTTTTCAACTCTTTTCAGATATACTAATACAATATTTCTTTCTCTCTCCAAACATGCAAAATATATGGGTAATTATCATTAACCTCATTTGATGGGTAAAGTTGACGTTTACAGAGATTAAACAATTTGCAGGACTATAACCTAGCTCCCTCACATCAGGTACCATGCTTCTGCCAGGAGACAACTGCCTTTAACAATCAAGACTGATAATCAGGATGGAAAAATGGTTTAAATGCACATTACGTACAAAAGTCATAAATATGAATATTGAATGACGTAAATCATCCACCATTCAATACAAGCACAAACATGGAGAACCCTTCCTGGGATCAAATTTCTATGGATAATACAAGTCTCTCTGACTTCTTTAGAGGTAGAATGGAGATGATTCTTGTACTTATTGTGTGGTTAAATATTTCTCTATATTATTGTTCTAAGTGTCAATAATTCTTATCTCCTAGGTGCACACACAGTCATAAAAATGGAACAAATAAACTGCTACGTGTTTCCCCAGCACTGTGCTGAATGTGTTCGTGTGTATTCTCTCAATCAATTCTGTAACAAACAGAGAGGTGGACATTATCATTCTCTTTAGAGATAAGAAAACAAGGGTGTAAGGTGTCAAGAAACGCATCCCAGATAAAAATAGTTGCAAATGAAAGATTCTAGATCTGTTTCTGTGTCCAATACACTTAGTCTCTGTGACAGTCATTTTCAGCATTTTTGCAGAAGGTTTTGGGGCCATGCTTTGCAGGGGAATTAGAAAGGGGGACAGGAGCTGAAGGAGCCTGGTGATGCAATGGTTAAGCACTTCGCTGCAAACTGAAAGGTCAGCAGTTGGAACCCACCAGGCAGTCTGTGGGAGAAAAGACCTGGCAATCTGTTCTCGTAAAAATTACAGCCTAGGAAACCCTATGGGGCAGTTCTACCCTGTCCTATAGGATCGCAGGGGTGGAGGGAAAGACCAAGATGAAGCCCTTCAGTGGAAAAAAAAAAAAACACCACATTTTTCTTAATATTTGGGAATTATCTCTTTCTGTCTATGTCTATATATTCTGCCCATGTAATTGTTTTTCATAAACTTGACTCTGCCCTGTATTAGCCCCTTGATTTGGGGAAGAATTCTGAACTTCTCGGATTTTCTATTTCCCAATGTGTAATACAAGTATAAAAATGATACTGGTAACAATCTCGCAGGTGTGTAATGAGGATGGAATAGCACATGTCTGCTAAACTCTTAGAACATACCAAAGGCTCTGTAAATTTTGCTACCATTACCTTTATTATTATAACTACTAACATTAGTCTCTGACATTGTCTGGGCACCTGAAAAATGGGTGAAATAATTCCAACCTCACAGGTTCTTACAAGGATTAAATGGAATCACAGGTGCAAAGCTCTTGCTACCATACAATTAAGATAGCAACAAGTCATTAAGATGTACATATTACTATTGTAAAGTTAACTGCATTTAGACAATAAGCATTATGAGGTCTTTTACAGTAGCTGCTGTATCCTTTCTTTTTATTCCCATAACAAATGTCCGGTACTCCTTAGGTCAACTAATTTATATATAGCCTGCTAACTGGTGTTTTTGTCTTTGGCTCCCACTACCTTAATCAACCTCAATGAAGACAAGCAAAAACCTTTACTAGAGTGATAGTCCAATATTCCTCCTTCCTCGAATTGCTCTGCATCCTTACAATAGTATTCTCAAAAACCTTTCATGGTGCTTGATATCCTAAAGAATAAGAGAAAATTTCCCTCACTTTATTTACATCCATGGCTGTTCTACCACTATTTTCTACTACTTCAAAGTATATACAGATGATCTTCTTCCCTGTTTATAGAAGTCCCTCATGTTTACATTCTTAGTATCTTCACATGGGGGATAGTTTGAGTAATCTTCAAGAACTCATGTTCCCAGGCATATACCCAAAAGAAAAGCAATGAGGAATTCAAACAGATACTTGTACACTCAAGTTCATTACAGCACTGTTCACAATATACAAAAGGTAGAGGGAAAAGCTTGAATGTCCATCAAAAAATGAATGTGCAAATAAAATGTGGTATATGGAAACAAAAGGCTATTAGTCCGCCATAAAGAGAATCCAAGTTCTGACACATGCTCTAACAAGGAAGAACCTTGAAAACATTATGCTGAGGAAAATAAGTCAGTCACAACAGACAGATATTCATTCAACTTACATAAAATATCTAGAATAGGCAAGTGTATATATAGGGACCAAAGTTTATTAGTGGTTAGCAGAAGCAGGTGGGAGGGAGAAAGAAAGGAGGACTGAATGCTTAGGGGACACTGAGCTTCTGGTAAGGGCGATGAAAGAATTGGGAAATGGATAATGGCAATTGCTGAACAACATAATGAATGTCACTGAATTATACATGTGAACAATATTGAATTGGTAAATGTTTTGTTAAATACATATTTACCACAATGAAAGAGAAAAAGGCTCAGAGCCTTTATTTACCTCGAAAAACCTCAAAAATTTACAAATCAATAGAACCAAGACATTAATTGTTTATTAGAATGAAAATGCTTAATAAACTCAAGGTTGCATTGATAAAAATGGTTTTCTTTGCAGGTAATGGTCACATGAAATACATGGAGAATAAGAACAATGTGACAGAGTTTGTTCTATTGGGGCTTACAGAAAATCCAAAGATGCAGAAAGTTACATTTGCTGTGTTTTTTGTCATCTGTACCATCACTGTGGTAGGAAATGTGCTCATTGTGGTCACCATCACTGCCAGCCCATTGCTAGGATCCCCCATGTACTTCTTCCTGGCCTATCTCTCTTTTATCAATGCTTGCTATTCCTCTGTCAGTACCCCTAAACTGATTGTAGATTCACTCTGTGAAAGAAAGACCATCTCATTCAATGGATGTATGACTCAAGTCTTTGGGGAACATTTCTTTGGAGGTGCCGAGGTCATCCTTCTTTCTGTGATGGCGTTTGATCGATATGTGGCCATCTGCAAGCCCTTGCACTACACATCCATCATTAACCGGAGAGCATGTGGGGTGCTAATTGCAGTCTCATGGGTAGGAGGCTTCCTTCATGCAATCATACAGATTCTCTTCATGTTTAGATTACCCTTCTGTGGCCCTAACATCATAGATCACTTTATGTGTGATCTGAACCCTTTGCTCAATCTTGCCTGCACTGATACCCACACTCTAGGGCTCTTTGTTGCTGCCAACAGTGGGTTCATCTGCCTGTTAAACTTTCTCCTCTTGCTGGTCTCCTATGTGGTCATCCTGTGCTCCTTAAGGACCCATAGCTTGGAGGGGAGGCGTAAAGCTCTCTCAACTTGTGTTTCCCACATCACAGTGGTCGTCTTATTCTTTGTGCCCTGCATATTTGTGTATATGAGACCCGCGGCCACTTTATACGTTGACAAAGCAGTTGCTGTATTCTATGCCACGATAACTCCCACATTAAATCCTTTAATATATACCTTCAGAAATGCCCAGATGAAAAGTGTCATTGTGAAATTGTGCAGAAGGACAGCTATTTCAGATGATAAATATATCTAGATCCTAAGAATGATTCAACTAAGGAAATGGTCAAAAGAACATTTACAATGATCTCAGAAAGAAATATTTATGGGATAAAGAAAAAAAAATTCATCATTACAATTCACAGATTTTGGATTTAGCAGATCAGAAATAAGTGCAAGAAAAGAGAGAAAACCTAAGCCAGGAGCATTTTTTGCATACTTGAAAATTCTGCCAAATTTGGACTTAGTTTTACTAGCATAATGCATGTAAATAGATGTGTAAGCTTTCTCTTTATTAAAAAATAGAAGAAATAATAAAATTAATTGGTATTGAGCAATCATCTCTATAACAAGTGCCAAGAGATCGGCACTTCTATTATCCCATTTTACCAGCAAGAGAGTAGCTACATTAAAAAAAACCGGGAACAAGAATCTGCTGATTTCATAGTCATGCTCTTAACTGTTTCGAAACATTGTCAAATAACGATGACAGATAGGTCAAATAATTACAATTGCTACCATTTATTCAGTCTGGGACTATGCTGGGAACTTTGTATATATTAGTTTACCATCTATAATTAAAAACCTAGTAATTTTTACTTATTTCTCTGCTAATTTTTATGTACCACATTTTAAGTTCATTTGCTGCCAGCAAAATTATGATAGCTAACTACTTAGCATTTTAAAAACAATGAGGCGTTTAATCTCTGAATGGTAGATAATGAAGACTGAGGCATGTTTCCAAGATTGTTGTCCTTAGGTCATTAGGTGCCATCAAGTCAATTCTGACTCATAGCAACCCTATGCACAACAGAACAAAACACTCCCCGATTGATCCTGAGCCATCCTTACAATCGTTGTTATGCTTGAGCTCATTGTTGCAGCCACTGTGTCAATCCACTTTGTTGAGGGTCTTCCTCTTTTCCGCTGATCCTGTGCTCTGCCAAGCAAGATGTCCTTCTCCAGGGACTGATCCCTCCTGACAACATGCCCAAAATATGTAAGATGCAGTCTTGCCATCTTTGTCTCTAAGGAGCATTCTGGCTGTACTTCTTCTAAGATAGGTTTGTTCGTTCTTTTGGCAGTCCATGGTATATTCAATACTCTTCGCCAAGACCACAATTCAAAGGCGTGAGTTCTTCTTTGTTCTTCCTAATTCATTGTCCGGCTTTCACATGCATATGATGCTACCGAAAATACCATGGCTTGGGTCAGGCGCACCTTAGTCTTCAAGGTGACATCTTTGCTATTCAACACTTTAAAGAGGTCTTTTGCAGCAGATTTACCCAATGCAATGTGTCTTTTGATTTCTTGACTGTTGCTTCCATGGCTGTTGACTGTGGATCCAAGTAAAATGAAATCCTTGACAACTTCAATCTTTTCTCCGTTTAGCATGGTGTTGCTCGTTGGTCCAAGTGTGAGGATTTTTGTTTTCTTTATGTTGAGGTGCAATCGATATTGAAGGTTGTGGTCTTTGACCTTCATCAGTAAATACTTCAAGTCCTCTTCACTTTCAGCAAGCAAGGCTGTGTCATAAGCATAACACAGGTTGTTAATGAGTCTTCCTACATCCTGATGCCCCATTCTTCTTCATATAGTCTAGCTTCTCGAATTATTTGCTCAGCATACAGATTGAATAGGTATGGTGAAAGAATACAACCCTGATGCACACCTTTCCTGACTTTAAACCAATCCGTATCCCCTTGTTCTGTCCAAACAACTGCCTCTTGATCTATGTGAAGGTTCCTCATGAGCACAATTAAGTGTTCTGGAATTCCCATTCTTCACAATGTTATCCATAATTTGTTATGATCCACACAGTCTAATGTCTTTGTGTAGTCAATAAAACAGAAGTAAACATCCTTCTGGCATTCTCTGCTTTAAGCCAGGATCCATCTGACATCAGCAGTGATATCTCTGGTTCCACATCCTCTTCTGAAACCAACCTGAATTTCTGGCAGTTCCTGTCTATATACTGCCATAGCCGTTTTTGAATGATCTTCACCAAAATTTTCCATGCATGTGATATTAATGACATTGTTCTGTATTTTCCACAGTTGGTTGAGTCATCTTTCTTGGGAGTAGGTATAAATATGTATCTCTTCCAGTCAGTTGACCAGCAAGCTGTCTTCCATATTTCTTGGCATAGACGAGTGAGCATCTCCAGTGCTGCATCTGTTTGTTGAAACATTTCAGCTGATATTCCATCAGTTCCTGGATCCTTGTTTTTCACCAATGCCTTCAGAGCTGCTTGGACTTCTTCGTTCAGTACCATCAGTTCCTGATCATATGCCGCCTCTTGAAATGGTTGAACATCGACAAATTCTTTTTGGTATAATGACACTGTGTATTCCTTCCATCTTCTTTTGATGCTTCCTGCATCATTTTATATTTTCCCCATAGAATCCTTCACTGTTGCAACTCGAGGCTTGAAGTTTTTCTTCAGTTCTTTCAGCTTGAGAGATGCCGAGCGTGTTCTTCCCTTTTGGTTTTCCATCTCCAGCTCTTGGCATATGTCATTATAATACTTTACTTTGTCTTCTCGAGCTGCCCTTTCGAATCTTCTGTTCAGTTCTTTCACTTCATCAATTCTTCCTTTTGCTTTAGCTGCTCGACACTCAAGACCAAGTTTCAGAGTCTCCTCTGACATCCATCTTGGTCTTTTCTTTCTTTCCTGTCTTTTCAGTGACCTCTTGCTTTCTTCATGGATGATGTCCTTGATGTCATTCCACAACTCGTCCCGTCCTCGGTCTCCAGTGTTCAGTGCATCAAATCTATTCTTGAGATGGTCTCTAAATTCAGGGGGGATATACTCAAGGTCATATTTTGGCTCTCGTGGACTTGCTCTGATTTTCTTCAGTTTCAGCTTGAACTTGCATGTGAGCAATTGATGGTCTGTTCCACAGTCGGCCCCTGGCCTTGTTCTGACTAATGATATTGAGCTTTTCCATCATCTCTTTCCACAGATGTAGTCAATTTGATTTCTGTGTGTTCCATCTGGTGAGGTCCATGTGTATAGTCACCGTTTATGTTGGTGAAAGAAGGTATTTGCAATGAAAAAGTCATTCATCTTGCAAAATTCTATCATTCGATCTCTGGCATTGTTTCTATCACCAAGACCATATTTTCCAACTACCAATCCTTCTTCTTTGTTTCCAACTTTCACATTCCAACCACCAGTAATTATGAGTGCATCCTGATTGCATGTTCAATCAATTTCAGACTGCAGCAGCTGATAAAAATCTTCTGTTTCTTCATCTTTGGCCCTAGTGGTTGGTACGTAAATTTGAATAATAGTTGTATCAACTGGTCTTCCTTGTAGGCATATGGATATTATCCTATCACTGACAGCGTTGTACTTCAGGATAGATCTTGAAACATTCTTTTTGACAATGAATGCAACACCATTCCTCTTCAAGTTATCATTCCCAGCATAGTAGACTACATGATTGTCCAATTCAAAATGGCCAACACCAGTCCGTTCCAGCTCACTAATGCCTAGGATATCGATCTTTATGCATTCCATTTCATTTTTGATGACTTGCAATTTTCCTAGATTCATACTTCATACATTCCAGATTCTGATTATTAATGGATGTTTGCAGCTGTTTCTTCTCATTTTGAGTCATGCTACATCAGCAAATGAAGGTCCCAAAACCTTTCCTCCATCCACTTCACTAAGGTCGACTCTATTTTGAGGAGGCAGCTCTTCCCCAGTCATCTTTTGAGTGCCTTCTAATCTGGGGGGCTCACCTTCCAGCACTATATCAGACAATGTCCCACTGCTATTCACAAGGTTTTCACTGGCTAATGCTTTTCAGAAGTAGACTGCCGGGTCCTTCTTCCTAGTCTGTCTTAGTCTGGGAGCTCAGCTGAAACCTGTCTTTCATGGGTGACCCTGCTGGTATCTGAATACCAGTGGCAAAACTTCCAGCATCACAGCAACATGCAAGCCCCCACAGTAAGACAAACTGACAGACATATGGGGGTCTTAAGTTGATAGCCCACCAAAAACAGTGATGGTTCAAATAAAAGAACATTTGAATATTTGGTAAGGACTTTTATTTATTAAAGTCATTCTCCATAAAATATTTGTCTGCTAGATACAATAGTTTCTACCATGTGGCACAAAATCTGGTGCATAATAAATATCAAATGAATGATTAAAAGTATAAAGGAAGATGAAGAAATTAAATAAAAGGTAGAGAAAAAATTAATACTGGACACTCAGGAATTCTTTCTACCTTTATCTGCTTCAGGCTCCAAGTAGAATTCTAACTAGACCTTGTGGGAGATCAGAATTTGTTTTTACTCCTGCTTAAACTAAAAAAATGAGAAAGAAATGCAACTAAGATTCTCAGTGTCTGAGCAAATGTTTTAGTTTTATAGTCTTCCTGCTCTCAACCAGGTTTTATTATCTTATGACTGTAGGCTGTGTGTTTTATTTTTCTGTTTGTTGATTTTTTTTTTTTTTTGGTAACATTTCATTATTAAAAGTTGTTTTGAAAAAAAATTCTATGGCTCTTTCTTCACACAAAGCAACTTCAGCACAGATATATTTCATTACCTGCTTCATTCATTCATTGATTAGCCAACAGACATTTTTGAGCCAAAGGTGTATATTATGCCCAGGAATAGTTGCTGGGCCTTCAGCTTTGACTAAAAAGAAACTCGCATTCTGCTTATGATCCATTGGGTGATTCTCACAAGAAAGTAGAAGAGTACAACCCAGTGATATAAATAGTAAGAGAGTGGAAGCATTGGTTGCTGTGAAAGCACATGAAAGGAAGACATAACAGGGACCTGGGGTTCAAGAAATGTTTCTTAGATGGAAATCATCAAAAATACACTGAAGGCTCTTTCCACCATCTTGGAGCCTGTAGAAGCCTTCTGGGAACAGGACTTCTAAACCAGCAAATATGTCTGGAAGGCTGTGGTCCAAGGCCATTTTTGCTGGCTATAAACTGGGTCTCCGGAACCAAAGAGAGCACACAGCTCTTCTGAAAATTGAAGACTTTTATGCCTGAGATGCAAATGAATTCTATTTAGTCAAGAGATATGCTTATGTGTACAAAGCAAAGAACAACACTGTGACTCCTGGCAGCAAACCTAACAAAACCAGAGTAATCTGGGGAAAGGTAACTCCCACCCATGGAAACAGTGGCACGGTTCATGCCAAATTCCTAAGCAACATTCCTGCTAAGGCCATTGGACACAGAATCCGTGTGATGTTGTATCCCTCAAGGATTTTAACTTTTTGAGAAGTAAATAAATTGTGTATTTGTAAAAAAAAAAAAAAAAAAAAAATTGAATGAAGGATAAAAAGGAGTCAGTAGGATAAATAGCATTAAGACTGGTATGAGACAATATATAGGAGATAGAATACGTAGGCCAGGAAGTGAAAAAGATCATGACATACTCAGGAAACCTAAATAATTCAGTATAGCTGTGCTTAATAATTCAACTGTTCTTCCAACAATTATTTTTTGAAGTCACAATGTGTCCCAGGAACCGTGCTCAGCATTGAACATATAAAAGGCTAAAAGCAAGATATGAAGCTGGGGAGATAGAAACAGAGATCAGGAAGAGTCCTATAGCCATGTTAGGATTTAGTGTTAAGGACAACGGAGAAACATTGAGCTGTCTTTCAAGCTAACAAATGATATGCTTGAATTGGAGTTTTAGGGTGTTAACTTTAGCTACAGTATGGCAACAAGACTAGAATCAGGATAGCGGTTAGGACTTCATCATAAAGACTTGGTGTGAAAGGATAAAGATCTTGACCATGGTGGTGCCAGTGAGGATGCAGAGTCAGTACACCTACGGCCCAGACTCACAGCAGCTGGGCTTTTACCTCAGGCTCTGTGTCTAGGGAACCCAAACTAACATGGAGACAGAGAAAAGTATTCCAGAAATATTTAGGAATTATAAACAAAATAACTTGATGTAGGGTAATGATTAGAGATGAAAAAGTCATAGATGAAACTGGGTTCTGGCTTAGATCACAGGATGGGTAAGGGACTGAGAAGGTGAAACACAGAGATAAGTGTGCTTTTGAATATGTTGGAGGAGATCCCAGTGCAAGACATCCAAGTAGGAATGTACTGTAGGCAATTGAATATATGGATCTGATCCTCCAAAACAAGATCTGGGCTGGGGAAATGTAGACATCCTGATCATATACACAGTAATGAAATTCATAAAAGCATTGATTGGGTTCACCTAAGCTGTTTGTTGTTAACTGCCATCAAGTCAGCTCCTACTCGTGGAGACCTTATAAACATTGCTCAGTCCTGTGTCATCCTCACAATTAACAGCATGTTAGAATACATTGCTGTAGCTATGGTGCCAATCAGTCTCACCAAAGGTCACCCATGCCCACTTTGGTGGTCTACTTCACCAAACATGATGTCCTCCAGCTATTGATTTCCTCCTGATGATGTATCCAAAGCAAGCAAGTCAGACAGTGTTCTTTCGTAATCCATAAGGTTTTCATTTGCTAATTTTTGGAAGTAGGTCACCAGGCCTTTCTTTCTAGTTTATCTTAGTCTAGAAACTCTGCTGAAGTCTGTCCATCCTGGATTACTGTGCTGGTATTTGAAATAACAGTGTCATAGATTCCAGTATCACAGCAACACACAAGCCACTACAGTATGACAAACTGGCAAACAGGTGGTGGATCAACTAGGTACATCTTTAAGTCTGAGTAAGACTTAAAGGAATATTTTTCATCTTAAAAGAGATTTAAAGATACTCTACTAGGCACTGAGGCTTCAAAAGGCAAGGGTTTACTAACACTGTATTACAATTTCTTCTCTGGAGATCCTATCACAGCTTTTCCCTGCAGTGAAAAATAAATGTCATGTAATCACCATATAAAAAATGTACAGTTTGGGGTTTAAATTTTTTGATTACCCTAACACTAAGCATGGAAGGCTTAATTACAGTAAAAACAAAATGTAAGTATCATAAACCTTAACGTGTTCAAAATAAAAATATAAATTGAAGGTGAAAGTTGACCAGAAAATGCACTAAGGTTCTCATCTTTCATAGTGAAAAATTAATAAATTACGTAAGTATAAATATTCTGGACTATAAGCACCATAAGCACTTAAAATAGAAACAGCTTAAGAATTGTTATCCTTGGAAATTGAAAATCAGAGAAGGAAATAAGGGAGTTTTTGGGTTTTTTTTTTTTGCTTCATTAACTTAGTCTTTTAGGCAGAATCAAAACTTTTTAATCTCATGCAGGTAGTATACAAATGAAGGCATAAATGGACAAAAATTGAGAATCAAGAAATATGAAGAGACAATAGCTAGGCCAATTAAATCAAATACTACAGGTGGGGAACTAGTAGAAGACCATCCAGTTCAAATAGCATGATGGGCCTAAAGAGAGCAGTAGCCAGTTGCTATGATGTGGAGGTCTTTCTCTATGTCAGAGGTCTTTATCACTGACTGCCCAGGTGTAATGTTTGGCACCATTCTGATAAATGTAAGACTTAGATATGGAAAGGATCTTACAAACAACAGGTCCATTAAATGTAGCGCCTTGCTCAAGATCATATGGTTCAAAGTCAGCACAAGGTCCATGATTCTTTAAATCCTTACACAGTCCTTGCGAAAGAGCATGTAGGCATGTAACCTAGGCTCCATCAGTCAGATAAGTGTGCATACATGCATTAGACTTTAAATAGAAAAGTGATATTAAGAAGTGCCATGGAATCCATTTTAGAGAGTTTGGGAAAAGATACATCCAGTTTCTGAAGCAGCAGGGTAGCATCCAGTGCACTGTAACAAAGTGCAGCAGAGGGTACAAGCAGTAGATATCTGTCCAGTGGTAGTCCCAGTGATATCTCTGTTGTAACAGTACAGAATTTTAGCCTGTCTGCGGAAATGCCAGGTCTGGTTTTTCAGCCCTCTTGTTTGGAGATTTAGCCACGTTCAATTGCTCTGTCTCCTAAGGCAGAGATGAATCTCCAAATGTGAATTCCAACACTTGGTTGAAATGGAGAAAAGAAAAAGAGACAGAGAGTGAAAGGAGGAATGACTTATAAATCTTAGGGATGCTGTTGAGTCTAGGCTTAGGAATAGTCAGATCAGTCCTGGCTCAAAAATATCTAATTGCCTCCCCACTACGATTTTCATCATGAAAGAGAAAAATAGGCCCTAGAAGACTTAATCTTGAGGAGGAAATTGTTTTAACAACTCCTGGGGATTGGAGACTACCTGTGAATGAGTATGAATGAGTACCAAAGTTCAGGGGGTTTCTTGGGTATTTTGTTTCATTTTATTTTATTAGAGCATTATAACCACTACTTGTTTTGTTTGTTTTTGTTTTTTCAGACAGCTGTGTAGTCACTTGAAACTTCAACAGCTTAAATAACTTAAAATGCTAAGACTCTCCATTTTTAGGTCAAAGGAGATATTAGGAACTCCTACAGATCCACTAGGGTTATGAATTTGTGGATTTCTGTATTTCTACTTTGGCTTTATATATTTTGAGGTTATGTCAATAGGTTAGGAAACCCTGGTGGCACAGTGGTTAATAGCTATGGCTGCTGGCGAAAAGTTCGGCAGTTTGAACACAGCAGGCACTCCTTGGAAACTCGATGGGACAGTTCTACTCTATCCTACAGGGTTGCTATGAGTTGGAGTCGACTCAATGGCAATGCGTAATGGGTCATTAGGTTCATACAAAGTGGGAATTAATATACATATATATACGCCAGTAATTTTTACTTATATACTATTTTGTTCTGAAATTAATATTACTATGACAGCTGTCTTTTTTTGTGTTTGGCATACATTTTTATCTTTTCATCTTCAAGCTTTCTAAAGATTTTGTTTTTATATATCTCCCATAAACAGCATATGATTTGATTTTATTTTAGCATTAATTTGATTCGTAACTGACACCATATGCAAAATTTAACTCAAATGAACCAAATATCTAAATGTAAGAGCGAAAATTATAAAATCCTTAGGAGGAAACATAGGGATAAATCTTTGAGATCTTGAATTATGCAATGATTTCATAAGTATGGAAACCAAAGCACAGAAATTTTTTTAAAAAGGGAATAATTGAACATCATCAAAATTTAAAACTTTTGTGCACCAAAAGACACTACCAAGAAAATGAAAAGACAGCCCACAGAATGGCGAAAAGTATTTGTAGATTACTTATCTTATGTGAGTCAGAATCAACTAGAGGACAATGGCTGTAAGAGTCTTTTATCCAGAATACATAAAGAACTCTTACAATTCAACATCTAAAATACACACAGCCCAATTTAAAAATGGCGAAAGGACAGGAATAGACATTTCTTCAAAGAAGATATTCAAATGGCCAGCAAGCACATGAAAAGATGTTCAACATCATTAGTCATTATGGAAATGCAAATCAAAATAACAGTGAAGTACCACTTCATACCCATTAAAATGGTTATATTAGAAAAAGAAATGACAAGTGTTAGCGAAGATGTGGAAAAATTGGAACCCTCACACATTGCTAGTGGAAATAAAAAATGGTGCAGTCACTGTGGAAAACACTTAGTAGTTACTTAAAATGTTCAACATAGATTTACCATTTCACCCACCGATTTCGCTCCTACGTATATACTCAAGAGATTTGAAAATACAGGTTCAAAGAAAGACTTGTACACAAATGTTCGTTGGAGTATACTCATAAGAGCCAAAAGATGGAAACAACCTGACTATCTATCAATTTATGCAGAGACAAACAAGATGTGGTCTATCCATACAGTAGAATATTACTTGTCCATTAGAAATTATAAAGTGCAGATACATGCTACATCATAGTTGAATACTGAAAACATTATGCTAAATGAAAGAAGTCAGACACAAAATGTCATATGTTGTATGATTTCATTTATATGAAATGTTCAGAATAGGCAATTCCCTACAAATAAAAAGCAGATGAGTGTTTGCCAGAGTTTGGGAGAAGAGTTGAATGGGAGTGACTACTTAATTGGCACAGGGTTTCTTTTGTGGGAAATGAAAATGAATTGTACACTTTAAAATTGTTAAAATAATGAATTTTATGTAGAATTAGCATTATGTCTTCTTTAAATATTTTGTGGTATTTACAAGATATCTGAAAATACCACAAAATATTTGTGGTGTTAATTTTATCTTAAATAAAAAATCACAAGACACATGTGCACGCAAAAAAAAAAGATTTTAATTGAATGAAATTGAAAACACAACTATCTAAACATGCAAGAAGTGGCAAAAGCAGTTCTTAGTGAGAAATTTGGAGTATAAAATGTATATATTAGAAAAGAAGTAATATGTAAAATAAGAGTTCAAAGATTTTGACTTAAGAATCTGGGAAAATAAGGGCAAATTGACCACAAAGTAAGTAGAAGACAGGAAATAGTAAAGATAAGAACAAAACTCAATGAAATAGAAAATGATAAAAAGAACACAACAATCAATGAAACAAAATTTGCATCTTTGAGAATATAAGTAAAATTTATAAACCCCAAACTAGAGTTGAGAGAAAGAGAAACGTACCATATCAAGAATGAAACAATATACATCATTACAAATGCTCCAAACAGTAACAGTATACTAAGAAAATATTATGAAAACTGTAAGCCAAAAAATTTGACAACTTAGCAACCATTTTTTAAATTACAAAAAACAAACAAAAAAAATCTGACAGGAAAAGAAATATAAAACATGAATATTCTATATCAGTGAAAGAAATTGAACTTGTAGTTAAAATCTTTCTCAAAAACTAACTCCAGACTCAAGGGCTTTACATGTAAATACCACAAAATAAATAAAGAAGAAATAATATCAATTCTACACAAACTATTTCAGAAAATAGAAAACACTATGTAACTCATTATATGAAGCCAACCAAAACCACACTAGGACTATGTGGACTTTATCCCAGGAATAAAACATTTTTTTAACATTCAAAACCCAATGAACATAATTCCCCAAATTAACAGAATAAAGGCATATGATCACTTCAAAAATGCACAAAATTTTTTGATAGAATTCAGTGCAGATATGATTTTTAAAAAAATCTTAATAAATAAACTGTAGAAAAGAGCTTGTTTAACCACATAAAAAACATCTGTGTAGAGCTGACATCTAACATCATACTTAATGGTGAATACTTCTAAGGTTGGGAACAATAGGAAGATGCCCGTACAATTTCTATTCAACATTATAACAGAGGTTCTATCAATTGCAATAAAGTAAGAAAAAGAAATAAAAAGCATGCAAATTGGAAAGCAATAAGCAAAATTTATAAAAATACATTTATTTGCAGATGGTATGATTACATGCAGAGAAAATATCGTGTTCTAAAAAACTCATATACCTAGTAAGTGAATTTATCAAAGACAAAGGATACAATGTCAGTGTAAAAAAAAAATCAGTTGTATTTTTACAATGTTGTTGTTGTTAGGTGCCGTCAAGTCAGTTCAGACCCATAGCAACACTATGGAGAACAAAAAGAAACACTGCCCAGTCCTGAGCCATTTTCATGGTCGTTATTATGCTTGAGCCCATTGTTGCAGAAACTGTATCAATCTATTTCTTTGAGGGTTTACTTCCCTTTTGCTGACCCTCTATTTTACCAAGCATGATGTTCTTCTCCAGGGACTGATCCCTCCTATTTCTACAATACAACAAAGGATTTAAAGTTCAAACTAGAAATAAAAGGCCATATATAATAATATTAGAAAACATGAAATATTGGAGATAAATATTTTTTATATATTTAAGATGTATATGGAAACCCTGGTGGCGTAGTAGTTAAGTCTATGGCTGCAAACCAAAGGGTCGGCAGTTTGAATCCACCAGGCGCTCCTTGGAAACTCTATGGGGCAGTTCTACTCTGTACTATAGGGTCGCTATGAGTTGGAATTGACTTGAAGGCAACAGGCCAATATTTCCTAGATATGACACAATAAGCATGAACCATAATAAAAATTAGACTTTGTCAAAATTTTAAAACTTCTCATCATTTTAAAAAATGAAAAGACAAGCTGTGAATTTTGAGAAAAAATGTATGTGTATGCCAAAGAACTTGTATCCAGAATATATAAAGAATATTTAATTTCAGTAATAAGAAACTCAGAATCTCTATTTTTAAAATGTGCAAAGGACTTGAACTCAAACTTCACAAAAGGAGATATACAACAAAAGAATATATACAAATGGCCAATAAGAACATGAAAAAACTATTTTCAACATCTTTAGTCATCAGGGAAATGCAAATTAAACCACAGTAATTTATTACTATGCACACCTGGAATGACTAAAAAGGAAGACCACCAACAATATTAAGTGACAAACATGGAACACCTGGAACTCTCTTTTCTACATTTTTAATGCTCCCCAGCTTTCAATACTGACCAGACTGTGAGTCCCAGAGGATACTGTAATCTGGCACCTTCTGGGGTTTCTAACTACTTCCAAAGACTTATGTGATATTGTGCAAAACAACTTCAGTTGCCAAGTACTTTAAAATATCGACCATTAATTTTATGCTTTCACTGCTCTAGCTCTCAAGCAATCAATAATGAATTTCCAGGAATGGTTTAATATTGATAAAAACACAGACGTTCCTTTTGTAATGTGAGTCAACATGTAAATTACATCATAGGTCCACATACAGGAATTATCCTACCATGCTATTCACATAGTATTCAGCTTCCTTAACAATCTGGGTTTAGATACAGAAAGGGGACTGTCTTAGTTATCTAGTGCTGCTATAACAAAGATATCAAAGGTGGATAGCTTTAACAAACAGAAATTTATTCTCCCACAGTCTAGGAAACTAGAAGTCCAAATTCAGCATGCCAGCTCCAGGGGAAGACTTTCTTTCTCTGCAGCCTCTGGGAGAAGGTATTTGTCATGAAATATTCCCCAGTCAAGGAGCTTCTCAGCTCAGGGACCTCAGATTCAAAGGACGCGCTATTCTTCTGGCTCTTTTTCTTGGTGATATGAGGTCCCCCTATCTTTCTGCTCATGTCTCTCTTTTATATCTCAAAAGAGACTGACTCAAGACACAAACTGATCTCCTGCATTGAGACCAGCCTCAATAACGTAACTGCCACTAACCGTGCCTCATTAACATCATAGAGGCAGGATTTACAACATATAGGAAAATCACTTCAGATTACAAAATGGTGGACTGTCACACAATACTGTGAATCATGACCTAGTCAAGTTGATACACATTCGGGGGGGACAAAATTCAGTTCATAAGAGGGACTGTCACATGGTTAGGTTCCAAGTGGAGGGAATACAATTCCCTATTCAAAACTAGTAGTTTCTCAAACACATCTTCCCAGAACAGCTACTTCTAAAACAAAGTCTTTCTGTCAAAGGAGATAATTTATTCCTAAGAGAGCAAGCATCAGCTACAAGACACGTCCCTGAGTCTTTCTGGAAACCTCTTTATATATCTATGCAGTGCAAAGTGAGAAGGTTTTTTATTCTTATTGTTCACACATCCAGAGCAAGATTCATCACGCGTGGATTAAGTCATTTAAATGTGATTCCTCCACGCTTTCTGCCTTTTCCCCTGCAAGACCAGAACCACATATAGAAGATAATTCTCCTTAGTGTTTCAAGTGAATCCATTCAAAATTCAAATCCCAGATTTTCTGGAGAAAGGGTTAAGTTTTTAGGCTAGAAGGAAAGATTTAGACTCATAAAAACTCTTCATCAACATTTGCTTGATATTGAATTATCTGAATATTCTCTAGCCAAGAGCCTCATAGTTCTCATATTGAAAGTTATTTACTCCAAAAAGAGATCAGTTTAAAGATGGAATTGCTGTTGAACATTCTGGAACATCATTATGGTCATCTGTAAAAACCACTAAGGTAAGTTTCTCAATGGTGTTGCCTCTTATTAAAGATTGTTATTTTCCATATATAGAAATCATTATTTTTTAACACTTCTGAAATATGGTATTATAATATTTCATTCTCACTCCAGTCCATCAAAAGATATGAGTAAGCATAATCTCATTTGACAGATGAAGAAGTTGAGGCTCATAGAGATTAAAGAACTTGTGGGAATATAACTTAGCTCTTTAACATTAGGAACCATGCTTGCCAGGAGATAATGTCTTGTAATAATCCAGACTAATCATGAAGATGAAACAAGGTTTAAATATAATTCACACAAAAAGACACAAATATAAATATTAAATGGCATAAATTCTCAGCTCTTTAGTACAAGACCAAACTTAGGGAACCCTTCCTGGTATCAAATGTTATGGATAATATGAGTCTAGCGTTTTTAGAGGTAAATTTGGAGGTTGTTCTTCCTGAACTTATAGTATGGTTAAATATTTCTTCGTATTATTGATTTAAGTATCAATTCTTTCTTTCTCTTAGATGCATGTACAGTCGCAAAAATGGAACAAAGCCCTACATGTGTCCCCAGCACTATGCTAGATGTGTTCACATATGCCCTCCCAATCAATTCTCGTAGTAACCAGTGAGCTGGACATTATTATTCTCAATTTATAGATGAGAAAACAAGATGTAAGGTGCAAAGAAACGTACCCCCAGATAAAAAAAGTTGCAAGTGGAAGATTCTAGATCTGATCTTTCTGCTTCTAAAACCAATACACTTAACCATGTAACAGTCGATTTCAACATTTTGCAGAAGCGTTTGAGGCACATGGCTTGGACAGGAGTTAAGGAGGAAAGAGTAAAGCCAAATAAGAGGCCCTTCAATGGAAACAGTACAACATTTTCTTAGTATTTGGGAATTCCATGATTATATGTATGTGTGTGTGAATGTGTGTATATATGTGTGTGTGTATATATATATGTAATTTATATTTAATGACATAGTTATCCTATGTCATTGTTTATGTTCAATGACATATAAGTCTATATTTGTATGTGTGTATGTGTGGGTGTATTCTGCTGATGAAATTGCTTCACATAAACTTGTCTCTGAGGTATTATTCATAAGGTTTTCACTGGCCAATTTTTTCAGAAGTAGACTGCCAGGTCCTTCTTCCTAGTCTGTCTTAGTCTGGAAGCTCCGCTGAAACCTGTCTACCAAGGGTGATCCTGCCGGTATGTGAAATACAGGTGACAAAGCTTCCAGTATCATAACAACACGAAAGCCACCTCTGTAGACAAACTGACACACATGGCGGTGGTGCCAAAACCCAGGAATGAGCCAGGAAACTTTAGAGGTAGTATTAAAAAAATTATAATTTCTCTGATTGTATCAAAAGAATACTAGTTAAACACTGCTTAACATATTGTAACATAACAATATAGGGTATAGATTAAGAATTTGGAAGAAAAAAAAATAAAAGAAATACTTTTAGACCAAATCTTCACTCTGCCCTTTATTAACTGCTTGATCTTGGGAAGGATCCTTAACTTCTCTGTGCTTCTATTTCCTAAAGTGTAAAATAGATTTAAAAATATAATAATAATAGTAATCATCCCCTAGGTGTGTAATGGTAGTTAAATAAGCATATGTTTACAAAACACTTAGAATATACCATAGCTTTATTTACTATTATCATTGCTATTATAAATATGAGGATTAGTCTCTGAGGTTGTTTCCTCATCTGCAAAATGGGTGAAGTAATATAAACCAAACGTACTGTTATAAAGATTAAATGGAATCACATATAAAAAGCTCTTGCTACCACACCATACTCATGGCAAGCAGTTATTAAGATCTATATATTATTAGCTATTATACAGTAATTGAGTTTAGATAATAAACATTGTGAATTCTTTCACAGTAGCTTTTCTATCCTTTCTTCCATTCTCGTCACCAGTGCCCTGTACTCCTTATGTCAACAACTGTAAATAGTCTGCTAAATGCTCTGCCTGTCTCTGCCTTCCAACAGCTTACTGATCATTGTCCAAGACACACAAAGACCTTTACTGGACTAATATTTCAAGATTCCCTCTTTCTCAAGTTCCTCTTCATCTTTCCACTCACATTCTCAAAAACTTTGCATGAGTCTCTATTTCCTAAAGAGTAAGGGCAAATTGCTTTACCTCCATGGTCTTTACATCCATCTCCTACCTCCATTCTCAGGCTTACGTGCCACTGTGTATATTATCAGTACTTCAAATTAGGCTCTTGGTCATCTCAGATGGCTAAGTTACATAGACCATCTCCTGCCCTGTATGTTTACTGAAGTCCCCCCTATTTATATTATTATCAGAATTCTTAGTTAGAAGTGTAAGTTATCTTCAAGTATTCAGAACCTGTATTTCCATCTGAAAAAAAAAATAGCAATTCACAAATCAGTAGAATTCAGACATTTATTATTTATCATTATAGATAATCTTAATACATTCAGGGTTGTTTTAATAAAATGTTTTGTTTTCAGGTAATGTGATTAAAACTAGTGGCCATCATATAAAATACATGGAGAGTAGGAACGTGACAGAGTTTGTTCTACTGGGGCTCACAGAGAATCCAAAGATGCAGAAAATCATGTTTACCGTGTTTTCTATCATCTACATCATCACTGTGGTAGGAAATGTACTCGTTGTGGTCACCATCACTGCCAGCCCATCACTGGGATCCCCTATGTACTTTTTTCTGGCACATCTCTCCTTTATCGATGCTTGCTATTCCTCTGTCAATACCCCTAAACTGATCATAGATTCACTCCATGAAAGGAAGACCATCCTGTTCAATGGATGTATGACCCAAGTTTTTGGGGAACATTTCTTTGGAGGTACTGAAGGAATCCTTCTTACTGTGATGGCTTATGATCGCTATGTAGCCATCTGCAAGCCCTTGCACTACACTACTATCGTGAACCAGAGAGTATGTGGCCTGCTAGTGGAAGTCGTGTGGGTGGGAGGCTTTCTCCATGCAACCATACAGATCCTCTTCGTCTTTAGATTACCCTTCTGTGGCCCTAACATCATAGATCACTTTATGTGTGATCTGAACCCTTTGCTCAATCTTGCCTGCACTGATACTCACATTCTAGGGCTCTTTGTTGCTGCCAACAGTGGGTTCATCTGCCTGTTAAACTTTCTCCTCTTGCTGGTCTCCTATGTGGTCATCCTGTGCTCCCTAAAGACCCACAGCTTAGAGGGGAGGCGGAAAGCTCTCTCAACTTGTGTTTCCCACATCACAGTGGTTGTCTTATTCTTTGTGCCCTGCATATTTGTGTATATGAGACCTGCAGCTACTTTATCTGTTGACAAAGCAGTTGCTGTATTCTACACCATCATAACTCCAATGTTAAATCCTTTAATCTATACCTTGAGAAATGCCCAGATGAAAAATGCCATCAGGAAATTGTGTAGCGGGAAAGCTATTTCAAGTAAGTAATAAATGTCTCTAGAGCATAACAATGACTCTGTTGAGTAAAAAGACAAGAGAACATTTAGTATTTCTCTGCAAATACTACTTATGAGATAAGGAGAAATTAATCATTACAATGCATAGATATTGCGATTTAGCAGAGCAGTAATGCTGCAAGAAAAAAGAGAAAATCCAACCAAGAGCATTCTTTGCATATTTAGAAAATTTAACCAAATCAGGGCTTAGTTTTACTAGCATAATCCAGGTAAATAGATGCACAGATTTTCCTTGTAATAAAAAATAAGAGAAATAATAAAAATACATTAACATTGAGCAATAATGTCTATAACAATCCAGAAAGATAGATACTGCTATTATTCCCATTTTACAAGTAAGCATCTGACAAAAAGAAGAAGGTATAAAAATAGATACACTGAAGAGCCAGGAACAAAAATCTTATCTATGTCACAGATGATGCTCCTAATTGTGTGATATATTGCCAGGCAATAATGATAAAAAGGTCAAATAGTAGCAGTAGCTACCATTTATTGAGCAAGAGACTGTGCTGGGCAAATTGTACACCTTAGTTCATTATCTATAACTAAAAACCTAATAGTTTTTCACTAATCAGTTAACTTTTATGTACCACAATTCATGGTCATTTGTTGAGTGCAACATTATGGTATCTAGATACTTTATGACTATGAAAACAATGGATCATTCAATCTCTGAGGGGCAGGTAATGAAGCTTAGGCCATGTTTCCAAATTTCCATGTGGCTTCAGAACTGTTTTGTGTTGCTCATGTCACCCAGAAAGAGTGATGACTCAAAAAGGAACATTTAAATGTCAGTGGAATATTCTATTCATTAAATATGCAGTCATTCATCATAAAATAGTTGCCTGCTAGGTACAACAGTTTCCACAATATGGCACAATATCTGGTGCACAATAAATATTGAATGAACAATTAAAAGTATAAAGGAAGATGAAAATTGGATAAAAACTAGATCAACAAACAATAATACTGGCCTCTAGGGAATTCTTTCCTACCTTTATCTGAGTCAGGCTCTAAGGAAAATTTTAGCTAGACCTCTTGGGACTCAGAATTTGTTTTCATTCCTGTTTAAACTAAGGAATGAGAAAGAAATGAAACTAAGGTTCTCAGTGTCTGAGCAAATAATTTACCTTGATATTCTCCCTGCTCTCAACTAGGTTTCATTGTCTTATGAAAGAGTGTATATTATGTTTCTTCATTAATTTACTCTTTGGTAATATTTCATTATTAAAAATTGTTTTAAAAAAAAGTACGACCTTGTCTCCACACAAATCAACTTCAGCATACACATATTCTATCCTCTGCATCATTCATGTGTTCATCATTAACCAACACATATTTTTTGAACTCAAGTAATACATTATGCATCGTGATATTGGCTGGGACTTTGGTTGTGAGTAAAAAGAGACGCAAGTCCTACTTACAATTCATTGAAGGACTCCCGGAAGAAAGCAAAGTACAACACAGTATTATACAGGATAAGATACTAGAAACTCAGGATGCTATGCAAGCACATGGGAGGAAGACACAACGGAGACCTGGGGGCCAGGAAACATCTCCTAGACGAAAAGACATCAAAAATGGGACCAAAAAAATGGAAAAGAGTTTTCAGAGTTGGGAAAAATGTGTTTCTAGGGGGAAGGAACATATAACAATGCCAGGAGGTGAAAAAGAGTAAGACATATTCAGGAAATGTAGATAATTATGCATCTCTGGGATTATTAAATCATCCATTCATTCAACATTTATTTATTGAACCCCCCATGTGTGTCAGGCAGCATAGAAACAACTAAATGTGTAAGAGGTAAATACCAAGACACGAAACTGGGAAGAAAGAAACAGGAAACATCATGAAGAGTCTCAGACACATGCTAGGGAAAATAAGGGAAACTTTGAAAGGTCTTTTAAGCCAGTAGGTAATGTGGTTAGATTTGAGTTTTAGAATAAAAACTCTAACTACAATATGGGAACAAATTGAAAAGAGAATAGCAGTTAAGAGTTTTTCATAATAACTCAGGTGTGAAAGGACGGAGGCCTTGACTACAGTGGTGCCAGTAACTACGTAGAGTTGGTAGGCACTCTTGTGTCCCACACAAATCTTCTTAACCAGGCCAGTGCAACCATGACCCAGCTGCTGAGTTCAGGCTGCTAACAGCTCACAACTCCACCTTTCTATGGACAGTTAAGAGAAAAAGGGAGCTGCCTCCATGGGCAATTGAATGTATGGCTCTGATCCTCAGAAAAAAAGATCTAGGCTGGAGGAATATGAGAGTCTTGACCATATACGTGGTAATTGAAGCCGTAAAAGCATTGGACATCACAGAGCAAGAGTGAAAAAGTAAAAAGGTAGTAGGGGACAGAATTATCCAGGATGCCTTAGTAAACCATCAATGGTCTTTGGTGGTATATGAAATAACTCATAGGCATTTTGATATTTTCAGAGGAAAACAAAATAATTTAATCCCAAAATAGAGCTTTTAAAGTGCCAATTGGTATATTACTAGCAATTCAAAAGGATATCAAATCCATAAAATTAGTCTTCTTATTGTAGAAGACTAATCAGAGAACAAAGAGAAGTTCTTGACAGTTAACCATAAGGTTGCCAAAATGAAAAAAAAAAATCAGTTACATAGACTGAATAATTGATTGCAAAGATGTAAAATACAATCTGTTAAACTTAATGATATTGCCAAGGAAATAAATGAAAAAATGTGGGAGGGAGTTTTATTTAACAAAATATCTATGTCCACATATGCATATTTGGAATTCCATGAAGGGAAAACAGAAACAGTAAGGAGGAGAGAAAATAATCAAAGGTTGATAAGAGATGAGTGTTTCAGAAATGAATAAAGATATTAGTTTTTACAGTAGAAGAGTTGATCAAGTGCCAATCAGTGTGAATTTAAAAAGACCCACTTCTGGACACACCCTGATAAAATTTAAATATTGCAAGGATAATGAGGAAATATAAGTGTTTTCAGAGAGAAAAAAAGAGTTCACCTTGGAAGGATGAAAGATCAGACTAATATCAGATCTTTCTTCTGGAACACTGGAAATTGCATGAAAAGAGGTTGAGGTTAAAATAAAATAAACAATCAATTGTTGTGTGAGTATAGATCATCATTTATTATGGCTGTTCAACTAATGATCATGTAAGAAACCATCTGGACATGATAGATGGGGAACCTATACAAAGGTTTCTAACTGACATCACCCACTTCCTTGAATTCCTTTCTGTCCAAACTGTATGGGTATCTTTATTAATTTCTTCACAACTCTAGAATGAGTCCAAAGGCACCCTAAGTTGTGCCCCAGGAATCTTTCCAGTCTCCACCCACCATTCAAATTTCTTGATCATCTTGATGTCAGTTATCTGTCTCCTTGCCTTACTGCCAGACTTGATTTCACTAACTTTTGGTTTTCAGTTCTGGCTTTCAACCTAGATGTTATCTACTTTCAGATTTTTTCATAGCTTCACCTTATCTAGCTATTCTTGCCCCCAATCTGGTGCCAAACTCGAATCCACATACAACATCATGAAACCCTTTGATGGGGGAAGAGGCTAGACCCTTCACATTTTGAAGACTGCTACATCCACTGAGCCAGCGAAAAATCAGGGTTAAACTTTTAAATGACAGTAATTTTACCAAGGAAAAAACGAACCTCTCCTTTCAATATTTATGTTCCAGAAAATCACCTCCTTGTTGTTATCCCTCCTTCTTCAATGAAAGGATTAATAAGATACCAAGTATACCTAACAGGAAAATTACATGAAATCATCGCAATAGATCATACATAATCTTTTTGATAAATTAGACTGTTTTCATTTACTTTTAGGCTTTATAAGTAAAAATGATTACAACTTCTTAATACCAATAAAGAAAGGAAGTTCTTATTTAGGGCTATATAATGAGAAGTGAGTATACAGAATAAGGAATCTTATCATACCCTCAGTTTATGTCTTAGTTCTGCCAGTATCTTGAGATTTGATCAAATAATGCCACATACCTGAGCCTCAATAACCTGTAAAATGGGCTATAGGAATTAAAGATAAAATGTGTGCCCCAGTTATCAGTGTATTGCCTCTCAGCTGCACATACACACTTCATTGCCTGCTCTATGTTAAATAAGATGAACCCTGTAAGCATTTCTTCTTTGCACCTGGCATAATGTTAAGCTTTGTCAATAGAGGGCACTGAAAGGGGCATCTCTTCCTGGTTTTGATAAACTTCTGTCTACAGCTTGCTCTATGTAGCTGCCAGCAGGGTACTGAGGGGGAAGGGGGGTGGTAGAAGAGGGCACTTACAGTGCCGTTCACTGCCGTGGAGTTTCAGTGGCAACTGCCATAGACAGTTTCCCGCTGACATTCAGTGCCACCTCTGCAGGCAGATTCCAGTGAATCTCACAGACATCCCTGTGATCAGCTTCCCACCCTGGCCTATCTGCAGACTGGTGTGGTGTTTTCTGCCAGCCTTGACATCCACCTGCACCCAGGGGGGAAGTTGCTGTTTGCCATTACAGCATAGTTCCTTGTCCACCAGCCTTACACACCAGCACCCCAGTGGGAGGCTCCAAGCTTGGCAGTTCCAGGTGAGTTTCTTGCTGCCAGCCTAGGTCTAGATAATGTGGTCTATTTATTGCCCAAGGAAACCCAATAAAATTCCCCACCATCCAGTAGGCTATAATCACACCTTCTCCAAAAGATGGGAATCCCAGCCTTGAGGAAGCAGCCCACATTCTAAGTTTGCTCCTTCCTGGGATACTCTGTCTCTGAGCGCCAGGGTATTATTTACCCCATTATAGTTAATACCCCATTGTAATCAATACCTGATATGACTAATAGCTGAAGGTAAACTTTCCCTTTTCAAATTACATGTGGCCTGTCTCCTGACTGGATCCTAACATGATATGGCCAGTGCTTTTTTTTTTTTTTAATATAATGGCAGCCTTATAGGCATGTGGAAAACAGTATCCTTTTAAATATGCAATCAACATCTAATGAACAAGAAAACTCACAAGAGAAAATTTGCATTGACAGCAGAATCCAAAACAAATGAATAATATTAAACATGTTATTTTCAATAATCGGCAGTAACCAACATCATTGTGTTACTTAAGATTATTTTAATATCAATCCAACATTCTAGGGTCATACCTTTTAGCTCCTATAAATGTTTCTAGTATCCAGGTCATCAATGAGTATTTATTGAATTGGAATCAGTAAAGTGTGGTGACAGAGTGTGGGGTGGGAGACTTTCTGGATTCCAGTCTTCTCAAAGTATACATCTCCATCTATAGATCAAGAGGGCTGGACTATACTGCCTCTATTACCCCTACCTACAATGCTCACTGATTCTGTTCAATCAGCTGAAATCACTTTTTTGCTCCAGAGCTTCCTCATGGCAGTTTTAATCTCAGTATTTCTGAGAGTATAAATTAAGGGATTTAACATAGGAGCCATCATAGTATAAAAGACAGCCACAGCTTTATCTATGGGCAGAGTCGTCACTGGGCGCAGATACACAAATATGCAGGGCACAAAGCATAAGATGACAACTGTGATGTGAGAGACACAGGTGGAAAGGGCTTTGCGCCTTCCCTCCAAGCTGTGGGCCCTTAGAGAGTGCAGGATGACCACATAGGAGACCATCAAGAGGAGGAAGTTTAACAAGCATATGAATCCACTATTGGCAGCAACAAAGAGACCAAGGGTATGAGTGTCCATGCAGACAAGCTTCAACAAGGGATACAAATCACACATGAAGTGGTCTATGATATTGGGGCCACAGAAGGGCAGCCAGACTGTGAAGAGGATCTGAACAGTTGCATGGAGAAATCCTCCAGTCCAAGCCACTCCTACCAGGAGAATGCACAGCCTGTGGCTCATGATGTTTATGTAGTGCAGGGGTTTACAGATGGCCACATAGCGGTCATAGGCCATCACTGTCAACAGGATGATTTCAGTAGCACCAAAGATGTGTTCTGCATAGGCTTGGGCCATACACCCATTAAAGGAAATCATTTTCTTCTCCTGAAGGGAGTCCACAATCAGCTTAGGAGCTGAAGAAGAGGAATAAACTGTGTCTATCAAAGAAAGGTGGGTCAAGAAGAAGTACATGGGGGAGCTCAGAGCCTGGCTGGTAGCAATAGTAACAACAATAAGTAGATTGCCTGAGAGTGTTACCACGTACAGAACCAAAAATACCACAAACACTAATTTCTGCATCTTTGGGTTCTGTGTAAGACCTATTAAAATGAATTCAGTCACATTCCTGTTATTCTCCATCTATGTGTTACTGGTGATAAATTTCCAGGAACGGATTTTTTCTTACCTAAAAAAAAAAAAGGAGGGAAAAGGAAAACCAGAGAAGAATCAAACAATCCAAAACTCTTGTCTTTTCACAGTACTCTTCCATTCTCTCAGATGATTCCTTCTGTTCCCTAGACTCCCTAGGAATAGGTACCTCGAAACTTCTCTTAGTTGACCCTGTTAGTCTTTTAGTATCCTGACATTTAAAAAATTCTTATGAAACAGAATAGCCAGAAGAAAGGAACAGCTATTCTTAGGATCAGGGTAATCTTTGCAAATTTTCACTTGAACATCGGCATGAGGGAATAATATAGTCATTAAAAGTGATAGTTTTAGAGACTCAAAAGTCTTTAAGTATGTATATAAAATAACATGAATTAAAAAGTACAAAAGAGTCTTTATATCATAATTATAATTTTGTAAATATACTATAAGTAAAAATGTTAGGGAATAAGAGTCACAGAATTAGTATTTGAAGATTATATATTTTATTTGTATATTTTAAGAATAAAATTCAAATTCAAAAGTTCTATTTATAAAACATTATGTTTTGTTTTACTTTTAATATAGACATATAAAAAGTTTGTCAGGGAATAAAATAATACGTAGTACATTTATTCTGACATGTGAAATAATGTGTGAAATTTTACTTATTTATGTTTTTTATTATTTTCCAAATTTCTACAGTTTTCATTATTAAATTTTGCCCAGAGATGAAATATAACTTGCATATTTTTTCTTGGAGGCCTAAAGTTTGATCCATGAATTTTAAAATTGAGTAAGATATATATGGGAAAAAAACATATAAAAACTCAGTAAGGATTACCTGAGTGAAATTGAAGTAGCTGCTATGATGTATTCCTGAAATTGTTGTTACCAATTCAACAAATGAACATAGGGTGAGGGCTTACCTGGGCACTAACCACCTTGAGAAGGTCAGGGCACAAGGATGAAGTTGTCATGACTACTTTACAATACCACATCGAGCCCACCAGCCAAAGATTATTGATCTGTGGTTTTAATTCATACCATTGATATCAAAATCAATAAATCAAGTCTTCATATCCAACCAGAATCTATTTAATTCAAGGCTCATTTCCATTTCCTTAATGAAGAATACATATATTATTCTTATTTAAACTTCTAGATCATATTGATAATCAAGTTTTGTCATTATTAATTCCCACTCTTTCCTGGACCTCAGATTCCTTTTTCTACATATCCTCATGAATTGTTAGATCAAAAGGTAATAGGGATAAGATGAATTGTCCCTGTCTAATGTGGCCATGTGACATAATGAAGTACATGGAAAGGAAACCTCTTCCACATGGTCCCACAAATGCCTTGTTGAAGGTCTGGTCTTAAGAGTCCAAGGATATGTGGCTTCCTTTATGGATGGCCCAGTGTATCAGAGAATGCTTCCAGGGGCAAGAACTCTTGAGGAGGAAGTTTAGTGTACTTCTAATTGCCAACTACTCTCCAGAGAAAGATGACCCTTGGGAGAACCAATAATTGACTGATACACTTCATGAAGTTCTGTTCCAAAGGTGGTATTTCATGACCAAAACAAGACATAAAACCCCAACCATGACACATTCATCTTCATTATTTCATTATTATGTTATTCAGCTTCTTACAAATCTTGAGGAAACAGAAAATATTTTAAGAACAGTTCCCTTTTATGATTTTTGTCTACTTCCTCTCTCTTCCACACCACACAGACACAAACAAAACAACTTGGGTTTATATTAAAATTGATGCCTTTACTGTATGTATTTGTCAAAACTTACAGAACTATACACTGAAAAGGGTAGAATTTTACCCTATGTATAGAACCAAAACCAAACTCACTGCTCTCAAGTCGATTCTAACTCATAGTGATCCTAAAGGACTGGGTAGAACTGCCCCATTGGGTTTCCAAGGCTGTAAATCTTCACGCCAGGAGATTGCCATGTCTTTCTACAACCAGGGCGGCTGGTCAGTTCAAACTGCTGATCTTTTGGTTTCTCAACCCAGCGTTTTCACCACTGCACCACCAGCACTCCTTCGCTGTATGTATAGCATATTTTATAAAATCATACTTGACCTTCAGAAAAGTTTGGTGTCTTTGATATACACTCTTAATTGTCAGACTCAAACACAGAATCAGTTTTCCTGTACTAGTGCAAAGACCAATAGTGTACCTATTACCAATTAAATCTTTTAATACTCATATTTTTGAAAAAAATGATGTCGAAGTAAGACCCTGACCTAAGACTCAGTTGAGAAGCAAGGTCCCAGGCAGACAAATGTCTTCCAAAGTACAGAAGCTACTCTTGCTGGCTTAACTCTACATATCCAAATATTTTGAAACACAAACTTTTACTATAACTCTGCTTTTCCCCATTCTTAATAGTGTGCAGAGATTTATTTTTATACCACGTAATTCCTATAATAGTAGTTAATTTTTATTTTGTTCTTGCCACTTGCTCAGCACTATACTAAATGCTTTATATGTATGATTTAATTTAGTCCTCACAACTATGTGGTAATACTATTATTTCTATTTTCTAGAAAAGGAAACTGAGGCTTAGAGAAGTGTAGTGACTTGTTCAAAGTCATAATAATAAAAAATAGAAGAGCCTGGGACTCAAACCCAGGATGTCTGTCTCTTGAGAATTTACCCAGTACCCATCCCAGTATAGATCCAGTTTAGTTCTGGGAATCAGCACTGCCAGAGTTTGGAAGAGTGAGCTGGTGCTGAGAGCCACCACCTGTGACTGTGTGAAATCCATAACAGTCTTTTTGCTAGGATATGAAACAAAGAGTCAGATGTTAACGAATTTGAGGGGCCATTGGGGAAAACTATAGAATCATCACACTTTAGAGATTTTCAGCTACTTTGCATTTTATCAACCTGATACTGTTTTTAAGGTGAGGAAACTGAGGACCAGAGAGGTGAAGTGACTTTCTAAGGAGAAGCAGCTAGTTGGTTAATGGCAGGCCAAAACACAAACCCAGGTCTCCTAATCCCCAAGACAGTGATTTTGTTTTTGTTTTTGTTTTTTTCCCATCATCACATCCTTTACCTCTTAAGGTGAGTGTGTACAAGGGAAACTCACCCTAAGGTGACAAAAACAATTAACTTTGATCTCTTATCTTTAGCAATACTTGTCTTGACTATCTAAGAAAAAGAGGTCAACCTGAGTTCAGGAATGCAGTCATATTGCTGGGACCACATCTATTGCAGCAGAAACAAGTCTTATAAGAACAAGATCTGGGAAAGTTTGAGTAAATCAGAATAAAAACTGTGCTTGAGTCTTCAGTTTAATATACCTCCCAATCCCAGCAGAGAATACATTCTTTCCTTGCAGGTTCTATATTTTAATGCATTCCTCTCTTTGGATCTCAGTTTTAGAACTGAGAGTTTTCTTGGAAAAAAAAGAATGCAAATACTGTCCTTCTCCTCCCTCCATGATGACCTGTCTCAACTGCAATGAAGATCAGACACACTGTCTCATTTACACCTCCACTTTGCTTTTCTTTATTCTGAGCTGCCTCTCATATCTCTTCTTATAAGTACAAGATGATCCCTCCTACCCCTTCATTCTTGGAAATGACAAAAGCAGAGCCCTGTATTATGGAAAATGAGTGACAACCTGAGCCAGTCTCTGACTACCCAAACCATCACAGTATGTGCTCTACTCCTTGAGGAAGCCCTCAGTGATCTTCTGGCTATGATCTGCACTTCTCCACTCTCTCCATGCTCAAAAACCTAGTAATTGGCTCAGAAACTCAGAAAATGTAAACTTTTGCTGATGAATTGTAGATACATCCATTTCCATGTATAGCCATGTACCTATTTCTGCAAAATATCCTGGAACATCTACCAGTGATCCCCAATCACATATCAGAAAGTAAGGCTTCAACGATTTTGACTATAAACTCCTTGGGAGAAAATGGAAATATAAGAACAGGATTAAAAATCAGCAATTCTAGAAAACTTACATGGTTACCTATTTAGTTGAGGAAAAGGTCCAATGAATTCAGGAATAAGAAGAAATCATTTTGCATAGGTATTCAAACATCATGTCATGTAACATCTATTTCTCAATTTCCCATTGACTGGACAACATTACAAGACTCATGGAATGTCGAGATGGTGCAAATGTCTTCAAATGGATTCAGTAAGCATTTTTAAACCCTGATGCCTTTGAAATAGAAGTCAAAGGAAAAGAAAATACTGCATTGAATTTGAAACCCAAAGTCTTTTGGTGCTAAGGAGAATCTTGTGATCTTCTCTAGCACCTACCTCTACACTTACAAGAGACACAAATATCTCCAGTTCATTCTATCACTTAACGCTATGTTCTATTCTTAAAATGAGAAAACAGCTTTTTCTTGAGCCGTAGTGTTTAGAGATGATACCGAGAACCCTTAAAGACCTATTGTTATAGCTAAGGCTTTGCCCTCCCAGGAATTAATTATTTCTGTTAAAGATTTTTTTTTTTTCTTAGAAACAGGTATTTGAGAGAATTTGGCTATGAAAATCTATCTACACCTGATTGGTTCTCTTCCCTGTACTTTAAGATAATCTATTAAAAAACCTACATTCCTGGTCTGAAAAATTATGGCATAAAGCACAGCTCTTATAAGCCCTTTAGGTATCATGAACTGGACCACGAAGGACTCCAAATGCTGTGTGGATAACAAGGTGGGGTTTCCTTTAGGCTGCATATCCTCGAGGAAATTTCCCCACTGGCTGAGGCCACCAGAGGAGACTGATTTACTGAATCAATCTCTTAAATGTATTATAAATGCATTAGGGCATACTCTCTCCATAGGAACCTTGAGACTTGATACGTTATCGTACTGAGTATATTTAGAGTTGGAGGCTAAATGGAGGCTATAATTCTAGTGTCGATTTGTCTAGTGTTGAAATCTAATACGATAGTTTTTTTTTCACCTTTCTGTTGACATTGTTTGAAAATCTAGGAGTTGCTCTGGCGGTTCAATAAAAGAAACTTCACCTAGGCAAAAAGATTTCTTCAACTCTTCTTCACATATAATATGCCCAGGGCAGAGGAGATGGATGAGGCAAATATGCCTTGCTATCTTGCAAACACTCACTCCAGGAAGTACCTTGTAGCTTGGAGGAAAATGTATTGTTTAAATCACATCTCATATAAAAGTTGAAGCAGCTGCCTCGATTAAATGGGTGGCAGTACTTAGGCAGAGGATGAAGAACTAGGAGCAACAGCAATAAAAGCAGTTGTTGTTACTGAACGCAATGTTCTTTATTCTATTACCAAGGTATATAGGGTTGCTATGAGTCACGATCGACTTGAAGGCGGCAGGTTTGTTTTTTGCTGTCATTGTTGTACTGATTGACCTTTGTATGTTGAACCAAACTTGAATTCCTAGGATAAATCAATGCTAGTCACAGTGTATTATCCTTTTTATATACTACAAAATTCAATTTGCTAGTATTTTGTTGAGGATTTTTGTCTATTTTAATAAGGGATGCTGTTGTTGTTAGGTGCCATCGATTCTGTTCTGACTCATAGCGACCCTGTGTACAACTGAACGAAACACTGCCCAGTCCTGCGCCATCCTCGTGATTGTTGTGATGTTTGAGCCCATTGTTGCAGCCACTGTATCACAGTATCTGGTTAAGGGTCTTCCTCTTTTTTCCCTGACCCTACACTTTACCTAATATGATGTCCTTCTTCAGTGACTAATCCCTCCCAATAACATGTGCAAAATATATGAGACCAAGTCTCACATCCTCACTTCTAAGAAGCATTCTGGTTGTGCTTCCTCCAAGAGAGATTTGTTCTTTCTCCTGCAGTCCATGGTATATTCAAAATTCTTCACCAACACCACAACTCAAAAGTGTCAATTCCTCTTCAGTCTTCCTTATTCATTGTCCAGCTTTCACATGTATAGGAAGCAGCTGAAAACACCATAGCTTGGGTCAGGTGTACATTAGCCCTCACAGTGACATCTTTGCTTTTTTAACGCTTTAAAGAGGTCTTTTGCAGCAGATTAGCTCAATGTAATGCATTTTTTCATTTCTTGACTGTTGCTTCCATAGGTGTTGACTATGGATACAAGTAAAATGAAATTCTTGACAAATTCAGGGTTTTCCCTGTTTATCATGATGTTGCTTATTGGTCCAGTTGTCAGGATTTTTGCTCTCTTTATGTTGAGGTGTAATCCATATTGAAGGCAGTAGTCTTTGATCTTCATCAGTAAGTGCTTCAAGTCCTCTTCATGTTCAGCAGGCAAGGTTGTGTCATCTCCATATTGCAGGTTGTTAATGAGTCTCCTTCCAATCCTGATGCCCCGTTTTTCTTCATATAGCCTACCTTTTCAGATTATTTGCTCAGCATACAGGTTGAATAAGTATGGTGAAAGTATACAACCCTGACACGCACCTTTCCTGATTTTAAACCTTGCAGTATCCCCTTGTTCTGTTCGAGCAATTGCCTCTTGATCTGTGTACAGGTTCCTCACCAGCACAATTAAGTGTTCTGGAATTCCCATTCTTTGAAATGTTATCCATAATTTTGTTATGATCCACACAGTCGAATGCCTTTGCATATCCAATAAAACACAGTTCAAAATTGTTCTGGTATTCTCCCCTTTCGGCCAAGACCCATCTGACATCAGCAATGAAATCACTTATTCCACGTGCTCTTCTGAATCCAGCTTTGACTTCTGGCAGTTTCCTGCCCCTGTACTGCTGCAGCCACTTTTGAATGATCTTCAGCAAAATTTTACTTATGTGTGATATTAATGATATTGTTGGATAATTTTCACATTCAGTTGGATCATGTTTCTTTGTAATAGGCATAAATATCAATCTCTTCCTGTCGGTTGGCCAGGTAGCTGTCTTCCAAATTTCTTGGCACAGACAAGTTAAACACTTCCAGCACTGCATTCATTTGTTGAAACATCTCAGCTGGTATTCTGTGCATTCCTGGAGTCTTGTTGTTCTCCAACATCTTCAGTCCAACTTGGACTTCTTCCTTCAGTACTATTGGTTCTTGATCATATGCTAGCTTCTGAAATGACTGAATGTCAACCAATTCTTTTTGGTACAGTGACTCTGTGTTTTTCTTCCATCTTCTTTTGATGCTTCCTGTGTCATCCAGTATTTTGCCCATATAATCATTCAAAATTGCAACTCGAGGCTTGAACTTTTTCTTCAGTTTTTTCAGCTTGAGAAATGACGAACGTGTTCTTCCCTTTTGGTTTTCTAACTCCAGGTCTTTACACATGTCATTATAATACTTTGTCTTCTCAAGCTGCCCTTCCAAACCTTCTGTTCAGCTCTTTTACTTCATCATTTCTTCTGTTCGCTTTAGCTATTCGATGTTCAAGAGCAAGTTTCAGAGTCTCTTCTGACATTCATATTAGTCTTTTCTTTGTTTCCTATCTTTTTAATGACCTCTTGCTTTCTTCACATATGATGTCCTTCCACAACTCTTCTGGTCTTCACTCATTAGTGCTCAATGTGTCCATTCTATTCTTGAGATTGTCTCTAAATTCAGGGAGGGTATACTCAAGGTCGAACTGTGGCCCTTTTGAACTTGCTCTAATTTTCTTCAGCAACTTCTTGGAATTTGCATATGAGCAATTGATGGCCCATTCCACAATCGGCCCCTGGACTTGTTCTGACTGATGATATTGAGCTTTTCCATCATCTCTTTCCACAGATGTAGCTGATTTGATTCCTGTGTATTCCATCTGGCAAGGTCCACATGTGTAGTCACCATTTAGGTTGCGAAAAAAGGTATTTGCAATGAAGAAATCATTGGTCTTGCAAAATTCTATCATGCCGTGTCCAGCATTGTTTCTATCATCAGGCCATGTTTTCCAACTACTGATCCTTCTTCTTTGTTTCCAACTTTTGCATTACAATCATCAGTAATTATCAATGCATGTTTGATCAATTTGAGACTGCAGAAGTTGGTAAAAATCTTCAATTTCTTCATTTTTGGCCTTAGTGGTTGGTGTGTAAATTTGAATAATAGTCATATTAACTGGTCCTCCTTATAGGCTTTTGGACATTATCCTATCAATTACAGCTTTATACTTCAGAATAAATCTTGAAATATTCTTTTTGACAATGAATGCAATGCCATTCCTCTTCAAGTTGTCATTCCCAGCATAGTAGACCATATGATCGTCCCATTCAAAATGGTCAATATCGGTCCATTTCAGCTCACTAATGCCTAGGATATTGATGTTTATACCTTCTGTTTCATATTTGAGGATTTCCAATTTTCCTGGATTCATGTTTCATACATTCCACATTTAGATTAATAGTGCATGCTTCCAGCTATTTCTTCTCATTTTGTGTTTTGCCACATCAACAAATTAATTTTTGAAATGAAAGCTTGACTCCATCCATGTCATTAAAATCAACTCTACTTTCTTATAAGGATACTAGTCTGTAATTTTTGTGTGTGTGTGATGTCTTTGTCTAGTTTTGATATCAGGATAATACTGCCCTCATAGAATGAGTTAGTAAGTGTTTCTTTCTCTTCTTTTTTTAGAAGAGTTTGTGAAGGATTGGTGTTGATTTTGCCCTAGATATTAGATAAAATTCACAAATAAAGCCATATGGGCCTGGGCTTTTTCAGGAGCTTATTATTATTATTTTATTATTATTACTACTATTGTTACTAATCCAGTCTCTTTGCTTATTATAAGTGTATTTATATTTTCATTTATTTTTTATCAGTTTTGATAGTTTGTGCATTTCTAAGAACTTCCATTTCATCTACTTGATCTAATTTGTTGGAGTACAATTTTTCATAGTATTTCCTTATAATCCTTTTTATTTCTGTAAGGTCAATATGTCTTTTCTTTCATTCCTGATTTTAGCACCCTGAGCCTTCTCTCTCTTTATTGTACAATATAACTAAAGTTTTGTTACTTTGGTGATCTTATCAAAGAACCAACTTCTGGGTGTGTTGATTTTCTTGATTGTTTTCTATTATCTAAGAGAATACAACCTAATATTTATTTCATTCCTCTGCTTATTCCTTCCCCATCTTTTTCCAGTGTCATAAGGTAGAAGGTTAGCTTATCGATTTGAGATTTTTCTTCTTTTTTAGCATTGGCATTGATAGCTATAAATTTCCCACTAAGCACTGCTTTACATGAATTCCAAAGATTTTAGTATAATGTCTCTTTATTTCTATTCATAACAAAGTATTTTCTAAATTCCTTTGTGATTTCTTCTTTGACCCATTGGTTATTTAGAAACATGTTGTTCCACATATTTGTGAATTTTCCAAATTTTCTTCTGTTATTGATTTATAATCTAACTCCACTGTGGCCAGAGAGCATACTGTGTATGATTTCAATCCTTTTAAATTTACTGAGACTTATTTTGTGGTCTAACATATGGTTTAGCCAGGAGAATATTTCATATGCACTTGAGAAGAATGTGTATTCTGTTGTTACTGAGTAGAATGTTCTATAGATATTAGGTCCATTTGGTTCATAGTGCTGTTTAAGTCTCCTGTTTCCTTACTGATTACTTTGGTTGTTCTATTCATTTTTGAAAGTGGGGTATTGAAGTTGCCAGCTATTAATGTTTAATTGGCTATTTCTCCCTTAATTTCTGTCGGTTTTTCCTTTGTGTATTTTGGAACTCTCTTATTAGCTTCATATACATTTATAATTATTATATGTTGTTGATGAATTGACCGTTTTATCATCATAAAATACCCCTATTTGTCTCTAGTAACAATTTATATTTTAAAGTTTTTTTTTTTTTTTTTTTAATATTAGTATAGCCACTACATCTCTCTTTGGTTATTGTTTGCATGGCGTATCTTCTTTCAATCTTTTATTTTCAACCTATTTGAATCTAAAGTTCTTCTCTTGAAGGCAACATACGGTTGGATCCTGTTTTTAATCCATTCTGTCTGTCTCTGCCTTTTAACCAGAATTCTTAATCCATTTACATGTAATGTAATTACTGGTAAGAAAGGGTTTACACCTGATATTTTGCTGTTTATTTTCTACATGTCACATCTTTTTATCCCTTTATTCATTCATTACTGACTTTTGTGGGCTAAATAGACATTTTGTAGTGTACCATTTTAATTTCCTTGCCTTTTTTTTCATACTATATCTTTTGAGTCTTTTTTTAGTAGTGACCTAGGAATTACAATTAATATTGCTTAATTTACAGCAATCTAGTTCAGATCAATACCAATTTAATTACCATAATAAACAAATCTTTGCTCCTATATAGCTCCATTCTATCACTTCTCCTTTGTGCTGTTATTGTCGTACATCTTTATACATTTTGTGCCTGTCAACACAGATTTTTAATTACTGCTTTATACAATTATTCTTTAAATCAGATAGGAGGAAAAAATGGTTATAAACTAAAAATATATTTATACTTTTATACTTACCTATGTAATTACCTTTACCAGTACTTTTTATTTGTACATGTGGCTGCTGTCTAGTACCCTTTCATTTCAGCCTGAAATACTCCTTTTGGTATTTCTCGTAGAGGAGATCTGTTAGCAATTAATGTGCATAGTTTTTGTTTTTCAGAGAATGTCTTAATTTCTCTTAGTTTCTGAAGGATAGTTTCATGGGATATATTCCTGGTTAGAGTGTTTTTCTTTTATTACTTTAAGTTATCATCTCTCTGCTTTCTGGTCTCCACCTTTTCTGATAAGATACCAGCCATTAGGCTTATTGAGAATTCTTTGTACATGACGAGTCATTTCTCTCTTTACGCTTTTAAAGAGAAAATGTTCTCTCTTTGTCTTTATCTTTTGACCGTTTGATGATGATATATCTGAGTGTGGCTTTCTTTCAGTTATTCTACTTGGAGCTCTTTGAGCTTCTTGGATGTGTAGGTTAATGTTTTGAGAAGTTTTAAGCCAATTTTTCTTCAAATATTCTTTCTGCCCTTTTCTCTCTTTCCTCTTCTTCTGGGACTCCCATTATGCCTATGTTGGTGCTCTTGATGCTGTTCTACAAGTCTCTGAGACTGTTCATTTTTCTTTACTCTTTTTTATTTCCCTTCAGACTGGATAATCTTAATTGATCTATCTCGAAACTCAGTGATTCTTCTGCTTGCATAAATCTTCTGTTAACCCCCTCTAGTCAATTTTTCATTTGGTATTGTGCTTTTCAACTCCTGAATTTCTATTTGGTTTCTTTTGAAAATTTTTATTTCTTTCTTAATTGTCTGTATTTGGTATGATATTGTTCTTAATACTTTCCTTTAGTTCTTCCGATATGGTTTCCCTTAGTTCTTTGAACACATTTAAAATCAGTAATTTCAAGTTTCTCTCTTGTAGGTCCAACATCTATGCTTCCTCAGGGACAGTATTTATTGACTGCATTTATCCCTGTGTATGGGTCATACTTTCTTGTTTCTTTGCATGTCTTGTAATTTTTTTGGTTAAAAATTGGTGATTTTAAATATGTAATGCAGCAACTCTGAAAATCATATTCTATATCCTCCGCAGGGTTTGGTGCTGTTTGTATATGTGTTTGCTTAGTGACTTTTATGAATGAATTCCTTAAAGTTTGTATACTTTGCAGTGTGTGGTCAGCTAAAGACTGGAAAGAGATTTCCTTAAATGCATGGGAACAAGAAGTCTCCCAGTCTTTGATAAGTTACTCTGTGTGCATATTGGGGCACACCTTCAACTCTCAGCCAGGCAGTTTACAATTCCACTTTACCCTTGTTTCTTGCTTTTTCTGACCCTGAGGCTAAGCCAGAGGTGAGAGCTTAGGATCTTCTTGGATATTTCTCGAGCATGTGCACAGCCCTGGATGTGTATAGAGCCCGACTCATTAAAGTACTCTCCTAGAGTTGCAGAAATATGTAGTTTTTCAAAGCCTCCTTTTAACTCCCAATTTTTCCTCTTAAGCTTTTTAATTAGGCTGTTGTTTGCCCTAACCGTTATCCACTGCCTCACATAGCCATGATGCTCAACAATTGCCTCTGACTCTTTTGACAAATGTTTCCAGGGAAAAGACTGTTCACACTGGACAAGATCCAAGTCATATCAAATAAAGATGGTCTTGCAAGTGAAGTCTTCTGGGAACCACCAAACAGGTCAAATAATGACAAATATCTGGAAATGGGGCTTTGAAGAAGCTGCCATCCCATTATGATCCCTCCTGTGACTACCAGACTGCTGGTTTTCACTGCGATTATGGGGTGTTAATTTTCAAGGCTACATCAGAGCTGGAGAAGGGTAATGGGATTGGGCAAGTTAAAATGTTACAAATCTCACTATTCTTACTGAGATTCAGCCGTTTTTTAAAAACAAACACTCTCTGTGTTACTTCAAGGCTTTAGTTAATTTCCAGAATTCTGAAAATGTTGATTCTGATCACTTTTGACAGTATTTTCATTGCTTTTATGAAGAAAAGGTTTTCACTGACTTCAGCTTACTGTGCACTGTGTGCCAGGCTTTATGTCAGGTTTCAGTGCTTGGTGTACATTAACTTGAATCTCAACTACAGGTCTGCAGTACATATTGTTACCCTCACTTTAGAATTGAGGAAGCAACTTCCAAGATAGTGGCTGAGCCAGAAACTAGGATTCAAGCCCAGGTTCAGGATCAAAGTCCATGCTTTTCCTCTAAATTCTGCTGCCTTTGGATCAGAATTACAAGATCAATTGAAAGAATATATGAGAAGAGGAAACAGGATCTAATTTCTGGGTTTTGATTGGTTAAAGGAGAGAATGTATGACTATTATACTTGGGGCTCTGTTTTGGTGCTTGAATCAGGAGAGAAGTTTGGGTTGAATCAATACTATATCATTACTGTAATAACCCAGTTCCTCTAGTGCCACATGGAACACCACTCTTAATTCTGCTTATAGAATTGATTTATTTTTATCTTTTCCCTCATCAGTCAAACTGGTCTTTGTGTTGCTACTTTCCAGACTGCGTTGGCCATTCATTCTTTTTTTTTTGGGGGGGGGGTGGAAGGAGGAGTGGGAGATTTTCGTGAATTAATACACAACAAAATGTGCACTCATTCAACAATTTTTACATGTAAAGTTCATTGACAATGGTTACATACTTCACACTGTGCTACCATTCTCATTATCTCTGCCCATATTGTTTCACCACTGTTAACTTATTATCTCTGCCTCTTAAAATTCTCATCTCTGCTTTAGAGGTACTGTTGTCGTTTCAATCTCATTTAGGTAACCCTTCAACAGGGCACAATGCTCAAGGCAGATTTTCTTTATTTATTCTGATAAATTGCTGTTTAGTTTACAGATGACTTCATGGGATAGTTTTGGCTCAAGGTTCAAAAGTTGTTTCCAGGAAATAGATTCAGGAGTCCCTTCAATCTCAAAGTGTAGAGTAATTCTGGATTCCAATAAGAATTTGAAGTTTCGTTTCACAATTTCCCTCCTTTTGATCAAAATCTATCGAATAGATCCTTGATCAAAATATTCAGTAATGGTAGTCAGGTACCATGAATATCTTCTGGTCTTATGGCAAAGGAGGTAGTAGCTCATGGAGGCAATCAGAGCCACAAACAATTTACTTCTTCAATTCCTGGATCTCCTTCTTCCTCTGTTGCTCCAGGCAAATAGACACCAATTGTTTTATCCTGGATGTTCATTTACAAGCTTTTAAGACCCCATGCACTACCCACTGTAGTAGGAGGAAGAGCAGAAGTTCTTAAAGTCATATTATGGCTCTCCACTCTTGAGTAACCATCTGGAAGCCATATTGCTTGTTTGACACCCTTCAATAACTGATCTTAGGTAGCAACTCATTTAGCAGTTGGGTTAGGAAGCTGCTGAGGGAGATCTAATGTAGGGTTGAAAGGCATAGCAGCCACACATTTATTATATAATGGATTCTCCCTTTCACTTGTTCTTGAATTTACATTTCTATTCAATAAGGGAACTCCTCTGTTAGTTTTCCTACTTGCTGGAATGATTACCTGATATAACCCAGGACATATGGACATTAAAGGTCTCGGAATAATGTTATTTCCTTCAGTAATAAGTCTGGTAATGGTCTCACAATCACCCTTCAAGCAGTGTGTACTCTAGCTGTGTCAAGTAACTACCCAGACCAAAAGCCTAATGGTCATTGGTGGATAACAATTCCAGAATCTCTTGGAAGAGATGTAGTTCAGAAAAGTGAAATTTTTATTCATGGCTCTCTTTTTAGGAACAAGAAGCGTCTCTCAAAATATCTCCAGCAGTTTTTCTTTTGTTTCATTTGCTAGAATTGTGTTACATGCCTATCCCTAAATCAGTCAATAGAAAAGGGAACAGCATTACCATAATTGGTTTAGATTAATCCAGATTCACACCTATGGCCTGGAGATGGACCACAATTTACCCCAAACAAATGGCCACTTCATACTGAAACAAAATTGATATTCTGTCAAACAGAAAGAAGATGGGAAGTAGCTGTTTTGTAGCAACTAACTGTGCCTACCTCACCCAACATGCCTATATTTATTACTCTCTTTTTCTTTAATGTGTGTGTATGTGTGTGTCCCTTCTGTATTCTAGCTTCTTCTCTGGTATTTAAACATGATCAACCTCCTCCTACCCTAAAAAAAAATTCACTATCTCTTCCAAGTCCCCCTTTAGTGACTAATTTGGTCCTAACAACCCTATTAAGTGATATTATCATCTCTAATTTGCGGAAGAGGAAACTGAAGCATGGAGAAGTTGAGTAACCTGCCCAAGACCACACAGCTTACCCAGGATTCAACATATGAAAGCCAACAGTGTAGCAGTAGTGGAAATGTCTGCCATGCAAACATTTCTGTCAATTTAATTCAGAAAATATTTTCCAGACACTGTCCATGCGTAATGCACTGGCAGAATGATTTCATATTCTTTCAGTAATCCTCCTAATAACCCTATTTTATTTAAGACTGTTTCATGGACTCAGTTAAGTGACATGCATAGAATCATATGATTAGTAAGCAGAATTGGAAATCATAACAAGATTCATGTCTTCGGCATAATATTTCTCTAGGACCCTACTATGTTCCATTCATGTAAAGGATGGCCCCAAGTCTGAACTTCCTCTCAGTGTTTCCTCCCACTCCGCAGACATCAAACTGTCTATATCAGTCTTAGGCAGGTCCCCAGGATGGGGGTCAAGGATAGGAAAGGAAGATAGGAGATGTTTCTTTTCTCAGTGCCTGTCTTTCCTGGTTAGTTGCTGTACATGGAATCTGTCTTAGGAGTTTGTCCCACCCGCCACTGACAGTAGAGCCTTAGCTCCTAAACAATCCTGAGCTCATCTGAGTTAGCATGTCCTCTCCTGTCATAACCAGCGGATGAGACATACTACCAAATCAGTGTGTGAGGACATACGCATGGTTAGATCTCAAGCTTAGAAATCAGATCGGTCTATATTTAAGCCTGAGCTCTACCAATTATTAGATTTTGAAACTTAACCAAATGATGCTCAAAGTGATGGGAAGTAGCTTCTTTCCTTCTACACAAAGTGGAAATATTAATGTCTGACTTATGAGTGTTATTTGAAAATCAGATAAGATATCACACTTAGCAGAGTAACTGATAAAAAGTGTTCATTATCTGTTAATTCTCATTGCACCACATGTACTTTATCTCCTATAACCCTTTTAAGGAATCTTAACTTCACTATCAGAATTTTTAGTGGAGAGAAGATCAAACACTCACCCAAAGATTTCAGAATTGTAGTGGCCTGTGAACCAGTGTTCAGTACTTCAAAACTTGGCCTTTCTTCTCTCCTAATCTCTGTATTTTCCCAGAATCCAACAAAAGAGAAAAGAAGACAAGCTACATATATGAGTTGAGGCACTTTTGTTAGAAACCTTGGTTGGATACACCACAAGCTCTGATTTCCTGTACAGAAGATGACAACAGCCTTTCCTCTATGCTAGGCACCATTCTAAGCACTTTACATGTATTATCTCTTATAACCCCCACAACAGGTACCACTATTATCCCCTTTTTACAGATGTGGAAACTGAGGCATAAAGAAGCTGAGGAACTTGCCGAGACTGCATAGTTAGGAAGTAGAAAAACAGGTACTAGGATACAAGATTTATTGTACTCCTCAGTTCTTGCTCTTAAGCATGATTCAGATTTTTAATATTAGAAAGCAGTTTCTCTATCCTACATGTGCCACCTTCAGGGTATCAAGAGTGGAATAGCAGTTCTGCACTGACCTAGATGTTTTGATGTTATTTTACTCAATCCTTCCTATGATTTTGTGAAACAGATATTAGGGTTGACTTATAGCCTCTCACTGGCTCCTGCACTCATAACTAGAACCTTCTGTGCCTTTTGTCTCAGGTTCTAAGATCATTTCCTAACTACAGCCATAAAGAGGCTGCTAAGTGAACCCAGCTGGCTGCCCCCTCCTTGGTCACAGAGGCCATGGTCACAAGAGAGAACGAGATGAACTGGTTTGGCTACCATCTTGGTGGAAGCTGCTAATTCTAATCCTCTGGGAGGTGAGAGGTCAGAGCATCCCTATCTCCTTGCACTTGAGTAATATCTGTCTAAATATTTCACTGACATCACACATAAACATGTTGATAAGGATGGAGGCTCCTGAGCCTGGAAGACCACATGAGCATAACCAGCCTTGGATATCAGATGCTGTTTGGTTTTGAGTTTCCAGCCCATTTGGATCTAAGCTCCCAAGGACCAAAAGAACTATTTCAGTGCCGAGCACGGAACTTCTAAGGAAAAAGCTTAAAAGAGCTGTCTTCAAGGACCAGCTACTGCAAGGTAAGTTTCTTTTGCTGCTGAGTTCATGGTGCTCCAATCCCGAATTTCTCTGCTTTAACGCAGCTTGCTGTTTGCAGGGCTTTAAATCAGGTTGTTAGTGGTGGAAATCAGGTTAGAGCTCAGAACAAACGAGTTTATGATATGCCTCATCTGATCACCGAGAGAGTAAGACCGGCAAATATGCTATAAGGAGGCTTGGAGAGAAATCTCCTCCAATAGCTAGGTTTGTCCCTAATCTATTTCTTCTGAAGCCAAAAACTCTGGAATTTTTCTGATTAAAGAAATTCATTCTCTGAGCTGAGATGCTGTTGCCCACACTCACAGGATGGCGTGAACCTATAAAAATAAAAACCAAACCCAGTGCCCTCAAGCGATTCCGACTCATAGTGACCCTATAGAACAGAGTAGAACTATCCCCATAGAGTTTCCAAGGAGCTTTTGGCAGATTCGAACTACTGCCCCTTTGGTTAGCAGCCGTAGCATTTAACCACTGCGCCACCAGGGTTTCCACATGAGCCTATAGAGCAAAATAAACTCAGCCCATGAACTCAGCTTTACTTAGGATGATTCTCTTAGCAATCATTTTCAAATCACTAACTGAGGAAAAGAAATATACTTAAGCTTAAAATGGATGGACCTGCAAAGCAGCAGCTAGTTACGGGTCAGTGATTGCTAGCTTCATGCAAACTGTTCTCTACAATTAAGATGATTTATCACTGAATGAACCTGTTACTTCTTCCCCAAATGTATTCAGAGAAGGTACAACCTGACTTCCTTATTAGTATTTTTCTCTCAAGGTGACATATTAGGTCTTCAACTTACTAATGAGTTAGATTTAAACACTGTCACAGATGTTTATAAACAATGACCAGCATACAGGCTACCCAGAAAAGCAGTCACTCAAATAGTTATGGACCAAGATATGAGATAAGAAAATAAAACTTCTTTTATTAAATCACTTAACTGATTGGAAAGGTAGCATATTTCCTTTCCAGAAAATGTAGATCAAAAAATTCTAAAAAGAAGGAAAAAAAAGTTCTTAATCTCATATTCAGATAAGCACTATTAGTTTTTAGTGTATTTTTTTACATCTTTCTATGTATGTATATTATTTAGACAGTTGAGATCATAATATATATACAATTTTATATCTTGCATTTTCCACTCAATATTACATTGTAAGCACCTTTCCACATCATTAATTCTTCTTAAAAATCACTTTAATGTCCACCTGATCGATATTTAATAAGTACACACCATAATTTGTACAAATTAAATAAGTACACACTTTACATAGACGTGGGTTATTTTCACTTTTTCACAGTCATAAAAAAGGTTGTGAAATACAACTTGCATGCATAATTTCTGCCCTTCTTTTAATCTAGAATAGATTCCTAAGAATTAGGTGCCCTGGACCGTGGGACTTGACCAATTATAAAGCCCTTAGTATGTAAAGTCACGTTTCCTACAAGAATATTTTATATCAATACACACTCACAAGCACTGGATAACTTAACTGTCAAAAACCTGTGCCAGTTTGGCAGATAAAAGTATTTCACTATTTTTTAATTGCATTTCCTCCATGGCTTATAAAATAGAGGGTATTTTAGATGCCAATTTTTTTTTCTGAGAATTGTCTTTTCATTAGTTTTGTTATGAGGCGAGTAGAATTTCTCTTTATTTGTGAATGTTATTTCTGCAGTAATAATTTTCTTTCATACTTGTTGCAAATATTTTTCTAGTGCATTCCATGTCTTTATGTGGGGTATTCCATCACTTCTGTCCTATGTTTTATATCACAACATTTTTGCTTAATATGCCCCCCCGTCTAGAGATCAAATACTTATCTATCACTTTATTTTTCTGTTCTTGAACAGATTTATGTTTTATGTTAAAGCTTTATACATTAAATTCTTTTTCTTTTCTTATTTTTTGGTGATGGCATGAAGACTTACTTTATTTATAAAAATGGCCATAAATTAATTTTTTACATTTTTATTATCCCCACTTAGCTATACACAATATTCTTTTAAATATTCTCTAAAATTAATGTCCTTTTGGAATTTGACCATACTTAATTCTTAATTAACTGTGTTTGTCAGTTTTATTAGCATTTTTTAAATGCCAACAGACTATTGAATTTTTTTATCAAGTATAATAATTTTCTATTGTCTGATTATTGGTTTCTGCATGCAAATGATTTTTTTTTCTAATATAATTGACCATTTTTCTAACTCTTTGAATTGAGTACTTGAATTCATTTATTTTCTCTCTTAATATTATGATAATCAAATATTTCAAGCATAAAAATTTTTATATGTGATTTTCTCATTTTTGTTCTGTTATCAATAATTTGGAAGTTTGTAGAAAGCATATACAGCATCAAATTCACTGATTAATATGCGCCTTAGTCATGCTAAGCCTGAAACTTTCATACATATAGAACCAAAAACCAAAGCAGTTGCCATCAAGTTGATTTGATAAAATGGGAAAAATAACAAAAGGCATGGACGAATTGACGAGTATCATTATCACTCACGTCAAAGTTTGTATCATAAAGGGAAAAAATATATAGCTTTTCATAAACTTCCAAATTGACCAACTCTTAAAAAGCATGCTAAGTTCAATAAATTATCATGCTTTCGTTTCCTCACCTTAAAAGTCTCTGTTTCTGGACAGAACCAGAGGATATTTCACTTTGGTAGTTAGGTGCCATTGAGTCAATTCTGACTCACAGCGACCCTATGTACAACAGAACAAAACACTGCCCAGTCCTGCGTAATCCTCACAATCATTGTTATGCTTGAGCTCGTTGTTGCAGCCTCTGTGCCAACGCATCTTGCTGAGGGTCTTCCTCTTTTCGCTGACCCTCTACTTTTTTTTTTTCTACTTTACCAAGCTTGATGTCCTTCTTCAAGGACTAGTCCCTCCTGATAACCTGTCCAAAGTAAATAAGACAAAGTCTACAGTCCTTGCTTCTGATGAGCACTCTGGTTGCAATTCTTCCAAGACAAATTTGTTTATTCTTCTGGCAGTCCATGGTGTATTCAACATTCTCTGCCATCGCCGTAATTGAAAGTCAACAATTCTTCTTCGGTCTTCCTTATTCATTGTCCAGCTTTCACACGCATGAGAGGCGATTGAAAACACCACGGCTTGGGTCAGAGGAACCTTAGTCCCCAAAGTGGTATCTTTGCTTTTCAACACTTTAAAGAGTCATTTAGCAGCAGATGCAATACATCTTTGATTTCTTGACTGCAGCTTCCATGGGCATTAATTGTAAAATGAAATCCTTGACAATTACAATATTTCCTCTGTTTATCATGATATTTCATAATCTTCCTTAAATTGAGTTTTGATTTGCAAAAGGCCCCTAAAATCTAAATATGACAAAACTTCCCCAAATAATGAATTTTAAAACTTTCAAATAAATTTGGGGAATATTTATTGTGTCACCTTGTCTGTTTTATCCCCTTCAGTCTGTCCTTCTTTCAGAGGTGTTCAATGAAGAATCTATGATAGTCCTAGAAAATTCTGTTTGGATGTAGCATAAGCTCATAAGTCTAACTGCCACAATGTGTCTTACCATGGCCTCCAAACGTTGACTCAGTTCAGTTGATTCTGAAGTATGTCTAAATATTCCCTAATTTTAAATTGAACTCACCCGATGTTTTATATTCATCCAAGTTAAAAATAATAAGAATAACAAACTTTGCAGCTTCACCTCATTAGCATGAATGACTAGAAAAGGGACTAGTGGAGTGGGCTGTCATGAATTCAAGCCTCTGCTCCTCTTTTCATTTCTGTTTTTCTGTGGGAGAAAATACCATGGCAGTGATTGGGGGAGGATCCATCCATGTATAATTGCAAGAAAGTTCTGTGCATGTCAATGGTCATAAACTGTGTTTATGCGTGTGAGTGAGTATATGTGTGTGTGTTTGCGCATGAGCGTGTGAGGGTATGTATGAGTGTGTATGTGTGTTTGTATGTGAGTGTGTGTGACTGTGTATGTGTCAGTGTGTGTATGTGCGTGTAGAAGAGGGCTACATGTTCATTATATGACCAAAAACACAACCTAACTGGGTTTATCTGCTCAGGGTTTCCTCCAGTCTTAAAACCAAAAAACCCATTGCCATCAAGTCAATTCCAAACCATCACTACCTTATTGGACAGAGTAGAGCTGCTCCATAGGGTTTCCAAGGAGCAGCTGGTGAATTTGAACTGCTGACCTTTTGATTAGCAAGGAAGCTCTTAACCACTGCACCAAGGATCCCCATCAATCTTACAGGAAACAAATAATTCTGACGAAATTGCCTAATCAGAATTTATCTGTCACCATTGCAATCCCTGCACTATTTGCAGATAAAGCAATTATCCAAATGCCACAGTGGATTCATGGAGCGAGTGAACAATGTGACAGAATTCATCCTGCTTGGCCTGACACAGAACCCAGATGTGCAGAAACTCTTGTTTGCTGTCTTTGCAGTCATCTACCTGCTCGCCCTGGCAGGCAACCTACTCATTGTAGTGACCATCACCACCAGCCCAGTCCTAGGCTCCCCCATGTATTTTTTTCTGTCTTTTCTGTCCTTCATAGATGGCTGCTGCTCTTCTACCATGGCCCCGAAAATGATTGTTGATTTACTGGCTGAAAAGAAAACCATCTCCTTCAGTGGGTACATGACTCAGCTCTTTGCAGAGCATTTCTTTGGAGGAGTTGAGATCCTCTTACTCACAGTAATGGCCTATGACCGATACGTGGCCATCTGCAAACCCCTGCACTACATGATCACAATGAACCGGCAGGTATGTGGCCTCCTGGTGGCCGTGGCCTGGGCTGGGGGTTTTTTTCATGCTCTGATTCAAATTCTTTTTATGGTCTGGTTGCCCTTCTGTGGTCCCAATGTTATTGACCATTTTATCTGTGATCTTTTTCCTTTGCTAAAACTCTCCTGCACTGACACACACACCTTTGGACTCTTTGTTGCTGCCAACAGTGGGATGATGTGTATGCTCGTATTCTCTATTCTTATCACCTCGTATGTCCTCATCCTTTGCTCCCTAAGAACTTACAGCTCTGAAGGGCAACGGAAGGCTCTTTCCACCTGTGCCTCCCATATTACTGTAGTCGTCTTATTCTTTGTACCCTGTATATTTGTGTACCTTCGGCCCATGGTCACCTTCCCCATTGAAAAAGCAGTGGCCGTGTTTTATACTATGGTAACCCCCATGTTAAACCCTTTAATCTACACCCTCAGAAATGCAGAGGTGAAAAATGCGATGAGGAAGCTCTGCAGCCAAAGAGAGATCTTAAGTAAACATTTATGTGAATAGCAAAGATAAAAACTGAATCTACTCATATTTAAGAATAAGTGTGACTAATGCATAGGATAATGGTCTTGAAGCTGGGATATATGGTTTTAAAACTACTTTGTTCTCCTTGTTATCTGGAATCTTTAATGGTCCCTCTTTCATAAAATATCAATATTTGATTAAATGATGACTAAAATCTCTTCCAATTAGAAACTTCTTTGCATTTAAAAGATATTGATCAAAGAGACATTGCAAATTGATGTAAAATGGCACAATGTATTAAAAATCCATGGCATTATGTATTCAATACAACAATTCTCTGCAAAGTTTCAGATGTAAATTATATAGCCAATAGGCCAAGTACTTAAAATATTTTTTTAAAAGTCCTAATGGCTCAGTATTTTGCTAAAAATACATAGTTTTATTCTAAACTACTAAAGTCAGGTAGACTCAATAATGTGAGAGATAAGAATCAACCAGAATTGAATCTGTTTTGAGGAATGAGAGAGACTCTTTAAGGCAGGACTCACCCAAAATTAATGCTATGTGTTGCCCAATTCCATGGGGCATCATTTACATTGGAATCTGGGCTTTCCTCTGAACAAATTATTTTCTCTGCCTAAAGCCAAGAAGAGATATAAAATACTTCCAGGTACAGCCAGAGAATGACCTTACACATGATAGTCTCAGGTAGAAAATATTAGTGGAGCACATTTTCTGTCAAAGACAGCCTATAAAACACCTCACCTTCAAAATAGCTTTTATTGGATGGATTTGTGCCTTGTTGCTGTAGTTATATACTTTCAAGTCTATTCTGACGCATAGTGACCCTATATACAACAGAAGGAAACACTGCCCAGTTGTGCGCTATCCTCACAATCCTTACTATGCTTAAGCCAATCATTGCAGCCACTGTGTCAATCCATCTTGCTGAGAGTCTTCCTCTCCTTTGCTGACCCTCTACTTTACCAAGCATGATGGCTTCTCCAGGGGTGGATCCCTCCTGATAGCATGTCCAAAGTAGATGAAACATGTCTCTCCATCCTTGCTTCTAAGGAACATTCTGGCTGTACTTCCGAGACAGATTTATTCGTCCTGGCAGTCCATAGTATATTGAATTTTCTTTATCAACAACATAATTCAAAGGCATCAACTATTCTTCAGTTTTCTTTATTCATTGTCCTGCTTTCACATGCATATGAGGCAATTGAAAATGCCATGATTTGGGCCAGGTTCACCTTAGACCTCAAAGTGATATCCTTGCTTTTTAACACTTTAAAGAGATCTACTACAGCACATTTGCCCAATACTGTACATCATTTGATTTCTTGACTGGTGCAACCATGGGCATTGATTATGGATCCAAGTATAATGAAATCCTTGACAAATTCAGTTTTTTCTCTCTTCATCGTGCTATTGATCCAGTTGTGAGGATTTTTGTTTTCTTAAATTGAGATGTAAACCATACTGAAGGCTGTAGTCTTTGATCTTCATCAAAGTGCTTCAAGTCCTCTTCGTTTTCAGCAAGCAAGGTTGTGTCATCTGCATATCACAGGTTGTTAGTCATCCTACAAACCTGGTGTCACATTTCCCATCATATAGTCTAGCTTCTCAGATTATTCGCTTAGCATACAGATTGAAAAATTATAGTGAAATGATATGACCCTGATGCACACCTTTCCTGATTTGAAACAATGCAGTATCCCTTTGTTCTGTTCCAATGGCTAACTCTTGGTCTATATACAGATTTCTCCTGAACACAATTAAGTGTTGAGGAATTTCCATTCTTCAAAACGTTACCCATAATTTGTTATGATCCACACAGTTGAATGTCTATCAGAGTCAATAAAAGACAGGTAAACATCATTGGAGTATTCTCTGTTTTTAGACAAGATCCAACTGACATCATTAATCACATCGTTTTTTCCACATCCTCTTCTGAATCCAGCTTGAATTTCTGGCAGTTCCATGTCAATGTACTGCTGCAACCATTTTTAATTATCTTCAGCAAAAATTTACTTCCACGTCATATTAGTGATATTGTTTGATAATTTCCACATTCTGTTGAATCACCTTTCTTTGGAATGTGCGTAAATATAGATCTCTTCCAGTTGGTTGGCCAGGTAGCTATCTTCCAAATTTCTTCACATAGACAAGTGAGCACCTCCAGCATTGCATCCGTTAATTGACAAAACTCAATTGATATTTTTTCAATTCCTGGAGCCTTGTTTTTTGCCAATGCCTTCAGAGCCATTGGGCTTCTTCCCTCAATACTATCATTTCTTGATCATATGCTATCTCCTGAAATGATTGCAGACAAACCAATTATTTTTGCTGCACTGACTCTGTGTATTCTTTCCATCTTCTTTTGATGATTCCTATGTTGTTCAATATTTTGCCCATAGAATCTTTCTGTATTGGAACTCAAGGCTTGAATTTTTTTCTTCAGTTCTTTCAGCTTGAAAAATGCCTAGCATGTTCTCCCCTTTTGTTTTTCTAACTCCAGGTCTCTGCACATTTCATTATAACCCTTTGTCCTCTGGAGTTGCCCTTTGAAATCTGTTCTGCTATTTTACTTTACTGTTTCTTCCATTTGCTTTAGCTGCTTTATGTTCAAGAATAAGTTTCAGAATCTCTTCTGACATCCATTTTGGTCTTTTCTTTCTTTTCTGTCTTTTTAATGACCTTGTGCTTTCTTCGTGTACAATGTCCTTGATGTCATTTCACAACTCTTCTGGTCTCATGTCATTTGTGTTCATTGTGTCAAATCTGTTCTTGAGATGGTCTTTAAATTCATGTGGAATATAGTTAAGGTCTTACTTTGGCTTTCGTGGACTTGTTTTAATTTTCTTCTCTTTCAACTTGAACTTGCATATGAGCAATCGGTGTCCTGTTCCACAGTCTGCCCCTAGACTTGTTCTAATGACAGTGAACTTCTTCATCTCTTTCCACAAATGTAGTTGATTTGATTCCTGTGTATTTCATCAGACGAAAGTCCACATGTATAACCATTGTTTTTGTTGTTGGAAAAAGATATTTGCAATGAATAAGTCATTGGTCTTGCAAAATTCTACCATGAGATCTCTGGCATCTTTTCTATAACCAAGCCCATATTTTCCAACTACAGGGTCCTTCTTTTTTTTTTCCAACTTTCACATTCCAATCACTAATAATTATCAATGCATCTAGATTGCATGTTTGATAAATTTCAGATCTCAGGAGCTGGTAAAAATCTTTGGTTTCTTCATCTTTGGCTATAGTGATTGGTGTGTAAATTTGTATAGTAGTTGCATTAACTAGTCTTCCTTGTAGGTGTATGGATATTATCCTATAACTAACAGTGTTATATTTTAGGCTAGATCTTGAAATGTTCTTTTTGATTATGAATGCTATGCCATTCTTCCTAAAATTGTCATTTCTAGCATAGTAGGCCATATGATTGTTTCATTCAACATGGCCAGTACCAATCCATTTCAGCTTACTAATGCCTAGGATAGCAACCTTTATGAGTTCCATTTCATTTTTGACAACTTTAGAAGTAGATTGCCTTGTCATTCTTCCTAGTCTGTCTTAGTCTGGAAGCTCTGCTGAAACCTGTCCACCATGGGTGGCCCTACTGGTATTTGAAATACTTGTGGCATAGCTTCCAGCACCAGAGCAACATGCAAGCCGCCACATACACCAAACTGACAGACAAGTGGTAGATTTGTGCTTTAACTAATACCAATAAAGAGAGAACTGATGGTATCTGAGTAGTCAAGACAGAAAGTCTACATACCCAAATTTGAAAAGAAAATTACAAACCAATTGTAAAGCAATGAGATGCAGAGTAATTTGAGATGTTGACACTTAAAGTGCAATTCTAAGAGAAAGAATCCAAATAAAATAAAGGTATTCAGATCAAGGCCAAGACAGCAGTCTTGTGGATCTTAGCAATTTCACATCTACCTTCAGAAGAACTGCATTAACCCAAATAACTCCATAGTCATGCTTATGTTGTTGTTGTTGCTGTTAGCAGTCATTGAGTAGAACCTTACTCATGGGGTCCTTATGTACAACAAAATGAAATGTTCCTGCCCTGAGTCATCTTTATGATCATTGGTATGTTTGAGTCCATTATTGAAGCTATTGTCAATCCACCTCATTGAAGATTCCCCTCATTTTCACTGACTCTCTAAAAAACAAAAACTCTACTATGTCTTATATTAAATATGTAATTAAAACAAAATAAACAGTTGTCATAGAGTCAATTCCAACTCTTGGTGACCCCAGGTGTTTCACAGTAGAACTGCACATAGGGTTTTCAATGACTGTGACCTTTCAGAAGTAGATCTCCAGGCCTTTCTTTTGAGGTGCCTATGGGTAGATTCAAACAGCCAAACTTTTGGTTAGTAACTGAGTGCTTAACCGTTTGTGCCACCCAAGGACTTCTAAAAGATGAATATTCAACCATTTAATAAACAATTAATTCCAGACTAGGAGATCAGTTTTCCTCAGTTGTGGCCATCCCGTTTGCCAATCACCAAATACCCATGTGTTCCTACCACTTTTTCCAGTCCACTTATATTTAAGTAGGACCATGTGACTAGCTTGCAAAAGTGATGTGTGTCACATTCAGGATGAAACATTTACAAGCCAGTGTGATACTCTCCAGCTCTTTCCCTGATTCTGCAAACCTGGAAGATACACATTTAGTCTGCAGGTCTACACAGAGAAAACATACTGGATTACTGAGTACATGCGTGGAGGTCAGCTGCTATAAAGATCACCAAACCTTCAGAGGGATTTTGCCTGAAAAGTAAATAAAATTTTGTGTTAAGCCACTGAGATTTCAGGGTTCATTTATTACCACAGCAAAACACAGCTTATCCTGACTAATACACTGACTAACTTTATCTCTAAAAAAAAAAAAAAAAAAACTTATAAAAATTAAGAAGACAGCAGGTTGAGAAAACTTTTGCAACTACCTTAATTCTCAAATAGTACAGGGTAGATAAACAGAAATTCTTACAAATCAAGTCCAAATAGAGCCTTATTTCTACGTCGGTGTAACATACTGCACTAACTGAAGTATTCAAACCATAAACTTACACACCGTCTTCTTTTTCACTTTACCTACCCAGCAAGGCAATGCTGAAGAAAATTATCAGTCATATGCTAGGGAGTGAGTGCCAACAAAAATCATGAACTGCAATGTGATGCAGGCCTTCAATGCTTCTCGAGCAAATTTCCTAACTATTCTAGATTGATTCCTCTTCTACACATTCTCAGCATATGCTTCAATTTTTCACCAATTCCCTATAGCCCTTTTCCCACAAATTTTCCTTTTATATCAAGAGAGAAATTTGTATTCTACTTGTCAGGAAAATAGAGACCATCAAAGGGTCGTTCTTTCAACCTCAATCTTTCTCACCAATAACTGTATCTATAATTCCTTTTTACCTTTATGCCTTCCTGCACAAACTGTTAAAACATGTACAAGAACTCCTATTTAATTTTAGTATGTCCATATGTACTCTACATACCACTGTCCGCTGTCTCCTCAATAATCTTACTTCATTAATTATCTTTTTTGTGTGTGTGTGTCATTAATCTTATGTTCAAGCTCAAATGCCACTCTCACGCAGTCCCGGGCCAAAAAAAAGAAAGCAATGCTTCCACTTCCAATCTCAGCAATCACCCAGTTTCATCCTTAGTTTATACTCATACTCTGCCACTCTTCAACCAAATTCTAATTATTTGCTTATTTCCCTTTCCAACACATCCTTCCTTCTATAAAATTAGAAGACATGAAGTTACCACCTCTTTGAATGATGTCACCATTTCACCATGACCAGAGTACCCCCCAAAATATCTCTGGGTCTTAGTAAGCCCTGCCGAAGGCTTTGACCCCATAAGGAAAAAAAATGGGGAGAGCGGGTTTACAAAATCCATTTGTCTTCTTGTATGCTTGAAATTATTGATCCGTTAGAGTTATTCTTTTGCCATTGCCAGGAAATTCTCACTGTGGGTCAGTCTCATCCTTTGCCTGCTGACGTTTTGTTTCAAGAAACAGAACTAAAACCAAGCAGTCAGGTTGATGGAAGCCACGCCCTACATAAATGAATGTGTGATGCACTAGATACTCTAGAACTCTCACTTCTTGCTCAAAGAGCAAGGTTATTCCTAGCAAGGTTGCAACCAACTTCACATCAGAGACTGAGGGAGAGGAAAGGAAGTGTTTCTCTTTTTCCTCCTTTTGGTGTCTTTTACAAGGAGATCCAGTTGAGTATGATATCCTCAATGACTTTTGCATATTTTTTTTATAGTCCCTACCTCTATGTCCACATGATTCTCCACCTATACAGTAAAAAGTAAAGCTCTATTCCCAAAAATGGATTATAATATACTGACCCCTAGACACTCATGCAAAAAAAAAAATTGTATTATATCCTTGACTTTTAAATCACTCAACTGGAGGGTGAGAATGGCTGAGAATTCTGGCTTCTAAGTCTTTCAGTCAATCATGAATAAAAATATCATAGTCTCCCAGTATATATAGGTATATATACTTGAAGACTAGCATTTCCATACCCAGGACAACCACATTGCGTAGACCAGGAATAATGTCAAAGGGAAACTTTCCTCTGAACACAAGATAGTGTAAACCAAGCCAAAGATTATTAGCTAAGATCATGAAAACCACAATCAGACCTTCTGATGAGTTTCAGGTTTATCCCACCCAGCTCTAATCCCAACAATGTCCACAGACAGACTTTTAACTCAGACCCAACTGCATCCTCAAAACTGTCCCAGCAATGTATATTGTAAGTTAAAGATGCCAGTTGCTAGTTTTGCAAATATTCCAAAAGGGTTACTTACTAATTCCCTGAGTATTTTAGAAATTTATATATGCACTCTGTTAAAATCTATAGAAACATTCCTCTAGAATATTGAAGAAAGAATTGAGGAAAAAAGAATGAGCAACAAACCACTGCAGAGCCCTAGCTTAACAATATCCTATGTTTGTTTCTGGGAGTTTATTTCTGGTGATGTATGAGTGGGGGTGGTGAAAAGACACTGCTTCCAAGCATGAAGTGGGCTTCCAAGAGCACAGAGTAGGAAGAAGTCTTTACTAAAGGACAAAACGAACTCTTTCCTGACTGAGAAAGGGCTTTAGGAAAATAATAGCATAGTTTATTTCAATTAACAATGTCCAATCAAAGGAGATTTATTCTAAATTTCAAAGCTCTGTTGTTAGGTGCCGTCGAGTCACTCCCAACTTATATCAACCCTATGTACAACAGAAGGAAACACTGCTGGTACTGTGCCATCCTCACAATCTTTATTATGCTTGAGCCCATTGTTGCAGCCACTACATTAGTCCATCTCGTTAAGGGTATTACTCTTTTTCCCTGACACTCTACCAAGCATGATGTCCTTCTCCAGGGACTGATTCCTCCTGATAACATGTCCAAAGTACATGAGACAAAGTCTTGCCATCCTTGTTTCTAAGGAGCATTCTGGCTGTACTTCTGGTGAGTGTGTGTATGAGTGTGGGTGGTGAGAAGACACTGCTTCCAAGCATGGAATGAACATTCTTCTAGCAGTCTATGCATGGTATATTCAATATTCTTCACCAACAACATCCTTCAAAGGCATCAATTCTTCTATTTTGTGTGTGTGTGTGTGTGTGTGTGTGTGTGTGTGTCTAACTTTCTCATTTAAAGGAGGTGATTGAAAATACCATGACTTGGTTCAGGCCCACCTTAGTCCTCAAAGTGACATCTTTGCTTTTTAACAGTTTTAAAGAGGTCCATGCAGCAGATTTGCCCAATGCAGTACATTGTTTGATTTCTTGATAACTGTTTCCATGGGCATTGATTGTGGATTCAAGTAAAATTAATTCCTTGACAACTTCAACCTTTTCTCCATTTATCAGATGTTGTTTATTGGTTCAGTTGTGAAGTATAATCCATACTGAAGGCTGTAGTCTTTGATCTTCGTTAGTAAGTGCTTTAAGTCTTCTTCATTTTCAGCAAGCAAGGTTGTGTCATCTGCATATCTCAGGTTGTGAACAAGTCTTCCACCAATATTGATGCCATGGTTTTCTTCAAACAGTCCAGCTCCTCAGGTTATTTGCTCAACATAAATATTGAATAAGTATGATAAAAGGATACAACCATGACACACACCATTCATGACTTTCAACCCTGCAATACCTCATTGTTCTGTTTGAACAACTGCGTCTTTGTTCATGTACAGGTTCTTCATGAACACAATTAAGTGTTCTGGAATTCCCTCTCTTCACGATGTTATCCATAATCTGTTTTGACCCAACACAGTTGAATACCTTTGCAAAGTCAATAAAATACAGATAAACCTATTTCTGGTATTCTCTGCTTTCAGCCAAGATCCATCTGGCATCAGCAATGGCATCCTTTTATTCACATCCTCTTCCGAATCCAGCTTGACTTTAAGGCAGTTCCCTGTTTATATACTGTTGCAACAGCTTTTGAATGATCTTCAGCAGGATTTTACTTGTGTGCTGTATTAATGATTTAAAAAAAAAAAAAAACATTGCAGTCCAGTTGATTCTGACTCATAGTGAACCTATAGGGCAGAGTAGAACTGTCACATAGACTTTCCAAGGTGGGTTTGAAGTGCCAACCTTTTGGTTAGCAGTCAAACACTTAACTATTGCACCTCCAGATTCTAATGGATTATATTTCTTTTGAATGGGCACAAATATGGATCTCTTTCAGTTGGTTGGCCAGGTAACTGTCTTATAAATTTCTTGGCATAAACGATTGAGCACCTCCAACTCTGCATCTGTTCGTTGAAACACCTCAATTAATATTCTGTCAATTACTGGAGCCTTGTTTTTTGCAATGTTTTCAGTGCAGGTGGACTTCTTCCTTCAGTATCATCAGTTCTTGATCATATGCTACCTCCTGAAATGGATGAACATAGACCAATTGTCTTTGGTACGGTGACTCTGTGTATTCCTTCCATCTTCTTTTGATGCTTCCTGCATTGTTCAATGTTTTCCTCATAGAATCATTCAAAATTGCATCTCGAGGTTTGAATTTTTTCTTCAGTTCTCTCAGCTTGAGAAATGCCGAGAGTGTTCTTCCCTTTTGGTTTTCTAACTACTGGTCTTTGAACATTTCATTGTAATACTTTACTTTGTCTTCTTGAGCCACCCTTTGAAATCTACTTTTCAGCTCTTTTACTTCATCATTTCTTCCCTTCACTTTAGCTACTCTATGTTCCAGAGCAAGTTTCAGAGCCTCTTCTGACATTAATTTTAGTCTTTTCTTTCTTTCCTGTCTTTTTACTGACCTTTGTTTTGTGCATGTATCATGTCCTTGATTTCATCTGGTCTTCAGTCATTAGTGTTCAATGAATAAAGTCTATTTTTGAGATGATCTCTAAATTCAGGTGGGATATACTCAAGGTCATATTTTAGTTCACATGGACTTGCTCTAATTTTCCTCTTCAACTGGAATTTTCATAGGTGCAATTTATGATCTGTTCTGCAGTCTGCCCCCACCCTTGTTCTGACTGATAATATTGACCTTCTCCATAGTCTCAGGTGTAGTTCAATTTGATTCTTGTGTATTCCATCTGGCCAGGACCACATGAATAGTCCCATTTATGTTGTTGAAAATAGGTATTTGCAATGAAGAAGTCATTAGTCTTTCCAAATTCTATCATGAGATCTCCTGTATCATTTATATCACCAAGATCTAATTTTCGAAATACTGATCCTTCTTCTCTGTTTCCAACTTACACATTCTAATCACCAGTAATTACCAGTGCATCTTGACTGCATGTCTAATAAATTTCGGACTGCAGAAGTTGGTAAAAAATCTTCAATTTCTTAATCTTTGGCTTTGGTGGTTGGTGCATAAATTTGAATAATAGTTGTATTAACTGGTTTTCCTTGTAGGCATATGGATATTATCCTATCACTGACAGTGTTGTACTTGAGGATAGATCTTGAAATGTTCTTTTTGACGATGGATGCACACCATTCCTCTTCAATTTGTCATTCGTGGCATAAACCATATGATTGTGTGATTTAAAATGTCCAATAACAGTTCATTTCAGCTCACTAATGCCTAGGTTATAAATCTTTATCCATTCTATTTCATTTTTGATGACTTTCAATTTTCCTAAATTCAAAGTTCCTACATTCCACATTGCCATTATTAATGGATGTTTGCAGCTGTTCCTTCTCATTTTGAATTGTGCCACCTCAGCAAATGAAGGTCCGGAAAGCTTTTCTCCATCCACATCATTAAGGTAAACTCTACTTTGAGGAAGCAGCTCTTCCCCAGTCATATTTTCAGTGCTGTCCAACCTGAGGGGCTCATCTTCTGGCACTATAACAGGCAACATTCCGCTGCTATTCATAAGGTTTTCTCTGGACAATTTTTTTTCAGAATTGGACTTCCAGATCCTTCTTCCTACTATGTCTTAGTCTAGGGACATTGTTGAAACCTGTCCACCATGGATGACCATAGCTCTAGACAGCTATAAGTTTATTATAAATTTTATAGCTTTCCAGAAGAAATTTGCTGTTCCCATGACTAACTCTAATAAATTTTATAGCTTTCCAGAAGAAATTTGCTGTTCCCATGACTAACTCTAATAAAAAAAAAACTCTAATAGATTTTAAAAATAGATATGTTAAAGATTCCTGTATTACTCTATGAATATCTAATAATGGAGGCAAATTTTAAATCCTAAAATTATAGACTTTTTTAACAAAAGTAGCTCATATCTTGAGTAAAACCAGACTGATAATGGAGACCAAATTTTCATCAAAACTCTCATGGTTCAGTGAGCATCTAGAGAGATTAGAAGCCCAATTTCTTTCTAATTAAATTTGAATTTCTTGGAAAATTTTTCTAGTCTATCACTTCAGGGTCTATTTGTGGTATTGTTTGAACATGCCCTAGAAAGATGTAAACAATGGTTGAGCTCAAATTAAAAATTGAGGAATCTACAATCAAGAAGACACAGGACAGCAATTATTGAATTTCTTCCAAATTTGAAGCACACTTAATTTATCCAAGCATGCTTACTAAAATCAATTGTATAGTGAGAGTCTGTTATCTATAGGCTAAAAATAAATTTGGAGAGGCAGGGCCAAGATCGTGTAGTAGTCAAAGGCTTCCTGTGGTTTCTCTTACAACAAAGTCCTGAGAAAACAAGTGGATCAATTTTATATGACAACCTACGAGCCCTGAACATCAAAGACAAAGTTGAGGAATCAAACTGAGCAGCAGGGGGAGGGAGAGACAGTTCAGAAGCAGCGAGGAGTTGCCAGACCTGACCTGGCTGGTATAAGCACCTTTTAGGCTGGATCAGCTGGCTCAAGGAGTGAGGCAAACAGTGACACTCAGGACACATTTTCCATATTGGGAGTGCCTGAGCAGTGGCGAATTGGCTCAAACCTCCAGAACCAGCAATGGCCTTCAATCAGGGAAAGATAAGTACAAGCTTCTAACCTACCACACAGATCCAGAAAAAAAAAAAAAAAAAAAAAAACCCTCCTTTTGGTAAATACCTCTCTCTCATTTATCTGCTTCCTCCCTGTTCTGCTCCAGGTCCCAGTATGGCTTCAGAGATAGCTGCATTCCCTGGGCCGGAAGTAGGACCCATCATGCACTCTGAGTTATTCTCCCAGCTTTGGAGAGAGAACAAATTAATAAACAGGAAAAAATAATCTGTTAGCAACCCTAAGCTGGGAACTCAGAGCAGGGTCAGCCCTTTTGCCTAGGCTCAGGCATAACGGTTCCACAGACGTTGAATGCCTTTCACCCATGAGTAGACTTGTGTGGGCCTATTTCAACAGCATAGGCCCTCATTAGTGCAGAATACCTGAAGCCTATTTTCATCTGTATCTGCTGTAAGGGGTAGTGGCAGATCTGTGACATTTGACATTGCTCTGCCCATTAAACAGGGTCTTCACTTACCCCTATCAGGGCCCTGATGACTGGTGGCTTCACCCTCTCCAATATCCAAGAATAAGCTGTGACTACCAGTCCTTACAGCCAACAGTATTGGTTTCCCATTAAAAAAAATTGGGTGCCCATAGTCCAGCTGCAAAACCCACCTACCTAAATCCTCTAGGAACAGGGAAACATCTTCACCCCAGACACTCAGAGACAGCAGTCAGTCCCCTGCCTTGATCAGTGCATGACCCCTACTGTAGCCAGATATCTGTGCCTACTTCAATCACCCCTGCCTGTCTAGGACTGTATGTGAGAACCTGCACCATACACTCAGTGACCAACGACCTGGACACCTGAGCTGAATTCACACAAGTAAATGGACTCTTGGGCTTGCATACCTAGTAAACAGTTCCAACCACCTGGAGACAGAACGTGAGAGCTTCAAAGATGCCAATAATCAAATTAGTTTACATGACAAGCCTATTTGGGCATATCAAACAAAAAGCTACAACACAGTAAGCCAACATAAAATAAATAAACATAATAACTTATTGATGGCTTGGAGACAACAGTCAATATAAAATCATATGAATAGGCAGACCATAATGGCTTCAGCAATCCACCAAAATAAAGAATAAAAAAAAAACTTCCAGAGGAAGATAACTTCTTAGAATTACCAGAGGTAGAATACAAAAGCCTAACATACAGAACTCTTCAAGACATCAGGAAGAGATCAGTCATAATGCAGAACAAGCCAAGGAACACAGAAAAAGCAATAAAGGAACTCAGGAAGGTCATTCAAGGGCATAATGACAAATTTAAGAGGCTGCAAGAAACCATAGGAGAGCAAAAAGGAATCCAAAAAATTAATAAAATTTCAGAATTAGACAACTCAATAAAAAGCCATAGGAACAGAATTGAGAAAATGGAAGTCAAAATTAGTGAGACTAAAGATAAAGCACTTGACACCAACTTATTTGAGGAAATATCAAGTTTTGTTTTTTTTTTTTTAATGAAGAATCCATAGGAATTATGTGGGACTCAATAACCTATGAGTGATTGGAGTACCAGAACAGGGGGGATATCACAGGATACAGAGAGAGTTGTTGAAGATTTGTTGGCAGAAAACTTCCCTGATATGGCGAAAGAGGATAAGATGTCTATCCAAGAAGCTCATCAAACCCCACACAAGGTAAGTCCCAAAAGAAAGTCAGCTAGATATAATCAAACTTGCCAAAACCAGATAAAGAGAGAATTTTAAGAACAGCTAGGGATAAATGAAAAGTCACTTGCAAAGGAGAGTCAGTAACAGTAAGCTCGTACTACTCCACATAAGCCATGATGCCAAGAAGGCAATGCGATGACATATATAAAGGCTTAAAGGAAAAAAAAATTGCCAGCCAAGAATTATATATGCAGCAAAACTGTCTCTCAAATATGACGGCAAAATTAGGACATTTCCAGATACACAGAAATTCAGGAAATTTGCAAAAACCAAACCAAAATTACAAGCAATATTAAAGGGAGTCCTCCAGTTAGAAACTCAATAACATCAGATAACAACCCAAGACTAAAAGACATGACAGAGCAACCAGATATCAACCAAGACAGGGAAATCACAAAAATAAATCAAAGCCATAACACTCAAAACAGGGAAACAGAGATGTCTTTAAGTAAAAAATGACAATATTAAATCAAAAAGAGAGACTCAAAAATGTAGTCATAGATCTTCCGTATGGAAAGGAAGTCAAGGCAATATAAAGGAATAAAAGTTTAGTTAAAATGTAGAAAAACGGGGGTAAATATTAAGATAACCACAAAGGAAACTAACAATCCTACACACCAGAATAAAAAACAAGAAAAACATGAAGACTCACTAAATACAAAAGGAAAAAGATGAAAAGAAAATACATAAAGAAAAATGACTCAGCACAGAAAATTAAGTGGAACAAACTATCAACAACATGCAAAAAAAAAAAAAAATCAAAATGACAGCACTAAACTTATACCTATCAATAATTACTCTGAATGTACATGGACTAAATGCACCAATAAAGAGACAGAGAGTGGAAGAATGGATAAAAAAACACAATGTTCACTACAAGAGACACGCAATGTTCACTGCAAGAAACACACCCTAGACTTAACGACACAAACAAACTATAACTCAAAGGATGGGGAAAACAACACTCAAAAAAGAGCAGGAGTGGTAATATTAATCTCTGATAAAATAGACTTTAAAGCAAAATCCACCACAAAGGATAAGGAAGGACAGTATATAATGACTAACGGGTCAATACACCAGTAGGGCATAACCGTAATAAATATTTACGCACCCAATGACAGGGCTCCAAAATACATAAAACGAACTCTAACAGCATTGAAAAGAGAAATACACAGCTCCACAATAATAGTAGGAGACTTCAACACGCAGCTTTCAGGGAAGGACAGGTAATCTAGAAAGAAGCTCAATAAAGACATGGAAGATCTAAATGCCACAATCAACCAACTTGATCTTATACATATATACAGAACACTCCACCCAAAAGCAGCCAACTATACTTTCTTTTCTAGCGCACATGGAACATTCTCCAGAATAGACCACATATTTGGCCACAAAGCAAGCCGTAACAGAACGCAAAACATCAAAATATTACAAAGCATCTTTTCTGACCATAAAGCCATAAAAGTAGAAATCAATAACAGAAAAAGCAAGGGAAAAAAAAATCAAATACATGGAAGATGAACAACACCTTGCTCAAAAACTACTAGGTTATAGAAGAAATTAAGGAAGGAAGAAAGAAATTCACAGAGTCAAATGAGAATGAAAACGCATTCTACCAGAACTTTGGGACACAGCAAAAGCAGTGCTCAGAGGTCAATCTATACCAATAAATGCACACATCCAAAAAGAAAAAAGAGCCAAAATCAAAACATTAACCCTACAACTCGAACAAGGAGAAAGAGAGCAACAAAAGAATCCCTCAGAAGCCAGAAGAAAGCAAATAATAAAAATTAGACCAGAATTAAGTGCAATAGAGAATAGAAAAACAAATGAAAGTGTTAACAAGACCAAAAGCTGGTTCTTTGAAAAAAATCAACAAAATCAATAAACCATTGGCCAAACTGACTAAAGAAAAACAAGAGAGAAAGCATATAACCTGAATAAGAAATGAGATGGACAATATCACAACAGACCAAATTGAAATTAAAAGAATCATAAGAGAATACTAGAAATTTTACTCCAACAAATTTGAAAACCTAGAGGAAATGGATAAATTTCTAGAAACACACTACCTACATAAACTAACAGAAATGAAGGTAAAACAAATAAATAAACCTATAACAAATAATGAGATTGAAAAGTTAATTTAAAAACTCCCAAAAGAAAAAACCCTGGCCCTGATGGCTTCACTGGATAATTCTACCAAACTTTCAGAAAAGACTTAACACCCCTACTACTAAAGGTACATAGACAAGGATGGAATACTCCCAAAATCATTCGATGAAGCCAGCATAACTCTGATACCAAAACCAGGTAAAGACACCACAAAAAAAGAAAACTACAGACCAATATCGCTCATGAACATAGATGTAAAAATCCACCACAAAATTATAGCCAACAGAATTCAACAACATATCAAAAAAAAATTCATCATGACCAAGTGGAATTCATATGCAAGGATGGTTTAACATTAGAAAAACAATCAATGTAATCCAACATATAAATAAAACAAAAGACAAGAATCACATGATCATATCAACTGATGCAGAAACAGCATTTGACAAAATCCAACATCCATTCATGAAAAAAAAATCTCAGCAAAATAGGAGTAGAAGGGAAATTCCTCAACAGAATAAAGGACATTTACACAAAGCCAACAGCCAACATCATCCTAAATGGAGAGTCTGAAAGCATCCCCTTTGAGAACAGGAACCAGACAAGGATGCCCTTTCACACCACTCTTTTTCAACATTGTGCTGGAGGTCAGAGCAATTAGGCTAGACAAAGAAATAAAGGGCATCCAAATTGGCAAAGAAGAAGTAAAATATCTCCACTTACAGATGACATAATCTTTTACACAGAAAACCCCAAAGAATTCACAAGAAAACTACTGGAACAAATAGAACATTTCAGCAAAGTATCAGAATACAAGATAAACATACAAAAATCACTTGGATTCCTCTACACCAACAAAGAGAATGTCAAAGAGGAAATCGCCAAATGAATACCATTTGCAATAGCCCCCAAGAAGACAAAATACTTAGCAATAAATCTTACCAGAGATGTAAAAGACCTATACAAAGAAAATTACAAAATGCTACTGCAGGAAACCAAGAGACCTACATAAGTGGAAAGACATACCTTGCTCATGAACAGAAAGGCTCAACATAAAACAGAATACAAAACATAACTAACAATGCACAAACACCAGAAGAGAAATTGGATAACTGGAAACCACTAAAAATCAAACATTTATGCTCATCTAAAGAGTAAAAAAAAAAAAAAAAAAAAAAAAATTTTTTTAAAAGAGTAAAAAGATAATCTACAGATAGGGAAAAAACTTTTTTACTACAACATATCTAAAAAAAAAAAAATTTTTTAGGGTCTAATCTCTAAAATCTACAAGATACTGCAAAACTTCACCACAAAAAGAAAAATAACCCAATTGAAAAATGGACAAAGGATATGAACAGGCACTTCACCAAAGAAGGCATTCAGGTGGTTAACAGATCCATGAGGAAATGCACACAATCATTAGCCATCTTGTTGTTGTTAGGTGCCGTTGAGTCATTTCAACTCATAGCAGCCCTATGTACAACAGAATGAAACACTGCGCCATGCCCACAATCGTTGTTATGCTTGAGCCCGTTATTGCAGCCACTGTGTCAGTCCATCTTGTTGAGGGTCTTCCTCTTTTTCGTTGACCCTGTACTTTACCAAGCACGGTGTCCTTCTCCAGGGACTGATCTCTCCTGACAACATGTCCACAGTCTCAGGAGCATTCTTGTTGTACTTCTTCCAAGACAGATTTGTTCATTCTTTTGGCAGTCAAAGACATATTCAATACTCTTCACCAACACTGCAATTCAAAGGCATCAGTTCTTCTTTGGTCTTTCTTAGATATGCTGTGATTGAAAATACCATGGCTTGGGTCAGTCGCACTTTAGCCTTCAAGGTGACATCTTTGCTTTTCAATACTTTAAAGAGGTCTTTTGCAGCAGATTTGCCCAATGCAATGTATCTTTTGATTTTTTGACTGTTGTTTCCATGGCTATTGATTATGGATCTAAATAAAATGAAATCCTTGACAAATTCAATCTTTTCTCCATTTATTATGATGTTGCTTATTGGTCCAGTTGTGAGGATTTTGGTTTTCTTTATGTTGTGGTGTAATCCATACTGAAGGCACTGGCCTTTGATCTTCATTAGTAAGTGCTTCAAGTCCTCTTCACTTTAAGCAAGCAAGTTTATGTCATCTGCATAACGCGTGCTGTTAATAAGTCTTCCTCCAATCCTAACGCCACATTCTTCTTCGTATAATCCAGTTTCTTGGATTATTTGCCTAGCATGCAGATTGAATAGGTATAGTGAAAGGATACAACCCTCAGGAACACTTTTACTGACTTTAAACACTCAGTATCCCCTTGTTCTGTCCAAACAGCTGCCTCTTGATCTATGTACAGGTTTCTCATGAACACAATTAAGTGTTCTGGAATTCCCATTCTTTGCAATGTTATCAATAATTTGTTATGATCCACAGAGTTGAATGACTTTGCATAGTCAATAAAACACATGTAAATATCTTTCTGGTATTCTCTGCTTTCAGCCAAGATCCATTTGACATCAGCAATGATATCCCTGTTTCCATGTCCTCTTCTGAATCCGGCCTGAATTTCTAGCAGTTCCCTGTTGAAATACTGCTGCAGCCACTTTTGAATGATGTTCCTCAAATAGCCATTAGAGAAATGCAAATCAAAACTACAATGAAATACCATCTCACCCCAACAAGACTAGCATTAATCCAAAAAACACAAAAAAATAAACAAGTTGGAGAGGTTGTGGAGAGGCTGAAACGCTTATACACTGCTGGTGGGAATGTAAAACCACTTTGGAAATCGATTTGGCACTTCCTTAAAAACCTAGAAATACAAGAACTATACAATCCAGAAATCCCACTCCTTGGAATAAATCCCAGAGAAATAAGAGCTGTCACATGACTATATATACTTGCACACCCATGTTCATTGTAGTACTATTCACAATAGCAAAAAGATGTAAACAGCCTACGTGCCCGTTAGCAGATGAATGGATAAACAAATTGTGGTGTATTGACCCAATGGAATACCATGTAACGATAAAGAACAACAGTGAATCCACGAAATATCTCAGAACATGTATGAATCTGGAAGGCATTATGCTGAGTGAAATTAGTCAATCACAAAAGGACAAATATTGTATGAAACAACTGTTATAAGAACTCAAGAAAAAGTTTAAACACAGAAGAAAATATTCTTTGATGGTTACGAGAGTGTAGAGGGAGGGAAAGGGAAATCACCAACTAGACAGTAGACAAGAATTAACTTATGTGAGGGGAAGAACAACACACAATACAGGGGAAGTTAGCACAACTGGACTAAACCAAAAGCTAGGAAATTTCCTGAACACAACCAAAAACTTCGAGGGACAGTGTAGCAGGGGTAGGGGTTTGGGGACCATGGTTTCAGGGAACATCTAGAGCATTTGGTCTAATAAATTTATTAAGAAAATGTTCTGCACCCCACTTTGGTCAGTGGCATCCGAGGTCTTAAAAACTAGCAAACAGCCATCTAAGATGCATCAATTGGTCCCAACCAACCTTGAGCAAAGAAGAATGAAGAACACCAAAGGCACAAGGAAAATACTAGCCCAATAGACAGAAGGGGCTGCATACACCAGAGACTTCACCAGCCTGAGACCAGAACTAGATGGTGCTCCGCTACCACCAATGACTTCCCTGACAGAGAACATAACAGAGTCCCTGATGGTGCAGGAGAAAAGTGGGGTGCAGAACTCAAATTCTAGTAAAAAGACAAGAATTAATGGTCTGATTGAAAGTGAAGGAATCCCAGAAGCCATGACGCCAGAACTAAAACCATTCCTGAAGCCAATTCTTCAGACAAAGAATGAAGAGAAGGCAGAAAGGGATAGGAGCTGGTTGAAAAGACAGGGGAATTCGGAGTGGAAAGGAGGAATGGACAGTCACATTATAAGGATAGCAAGTAGGGTCACATAACAACATGTATAGAAATTTTTGCATGAGAAACTAACTTGAGCTGTCAACTTTCATCTAAAGCACAATAAAAGATAAATAAATTTGGAGACAATACAACAAAAATGTTTTTTTATAACAGTACATGTAACTGAGTATTGTTAAAAAAAAAAAAAAAAAGTTGCCATTGAGTCAATTTAGACTCATGGCAACTACATGTGTTTCATAGTAGAACCCCGTCTATCACGTTGGCAAACTGAAGTAACCTTTTTGAACTGTTGCCAGTAGAGAGACAACTCTGAGACTGGGCAGTCCTGAGAACTAAAGGTTTATGTTTTTTTCTCTCATCTTTGACATGTTGATACTGTGAGGCCTGTGATGACATGTCCACAGATTTCCAAGAAAAAATATTATGTATTTTGTGCTGGAAGTGGGTAGCAGGAACCGAGGAAGGTCAGACTAGAGGAGCTAATATAAGAGAGAGCCTTCTCTGGGACACAGTGTCGTGAATTCAGATTTATAGCCTCTTAAAAAAAAAAAAAAAAAAAAAAAATTTTTTTTTTTAAACTGGTAGGTTTTTGGTTTAAACTGTTAAAACATAAATTTCTGTTCCTTAAAGCCATCCACTTCTGGTATTTTTGTTAAGACAGCATAGAACTAAAACAAAAAGTCAGTGCCCATCCCCATTACTCATCATCTACTTAGACCAAAGAGCAGGCTGAATTCACAATCCTAAGGGAGAGGAAGACATTGTGAATGAGGTTGGCAGCAAAAAGAGAAACAAAATTCTTGACTACTAATTATAGAAATGAAGGTGTCACTTCCTGTTTCTGGACTAGACTTCAGGAATTGTGTCAGTCTGGCTTAAAGGTAAAGTTTGATAATGAAGATCATGATTCCCTAAGTGGCTGTAGCCAGCTCTTAACTATCTCAGAAGCTGAAGGAGAGAACATAATCATGGAGCCTCCTTTCCACAGTGTTTCTGTTTTTCCATCTCTGATGTCTTTATATGTGGGCAATTGTTGGAGTGTGACTTTCTCAATGGCTACTCTGTGAAAGCATGGTACTTAATTCTAAAACAAACAAACCAAAAAAAACCATTGCCATCAAGTTGATTCTTACTCATAGCAACCCTATAGGAGAGAATAGAACTGCCCCATAGGGTTTCCCAGGAATGGCTGGTGAGTTGGACCTGCCAAGCTTTAGTTTAGCAGTCAAGCTCTTAACCACTGCATGGCCATGGCTCCTACCTAACTCTACATCCCTGTAGTTCTCTGTAGAGTAGAAGGATAGGCTGTTGTTCCCTTTAGTTTTCATAGAGCTAATTCTGACTCATGTCAACTCCATGAGAAGACCTGCTTCATAGGGTTTTCTTGGCTGTAATCTTTACAGAAGCAGATCACCAGGCCTAGCTTCTGTGGTACCGCTGGGTGGAACTGAACGGCCAACTTTTAGGTTAGCAGTCGAGCTCAAACTGATTGTGCCACCGAGCGACCTCAAAGGAAAGGCAACATTCTGCCAAATACATCAGAAGAGTCAACCATCAAGGTACTAACTGGAAGGAAATTAATATATTTATGACTTTTAAATGACTCAATCTTTGGTATCTGGGAATCCTGCAATCAAAGTCCCCTCAGTCCATCATTAATAAAAATGTCACAATATCTCAGGGTAGTAAGGCACATAACCTTGAAGACTGGTATTTCCATTCTGGGAACAACCATCTCATTTAGATCAGTCATGTTTTCAGAGAGAAATCCATTCTCTGAACTCTGGCCTGTGCATAAAATCAACCACACATCCTACTCCAGGTTTACCAATGCCACAATGACCAGCACAGCCTTATTCAGAATGCTTCCATCTTCCTCTACCAAGTCTCATCCCAAACTATAGCCAGAGGCCTATCTTTAAGCCAAGCTCAACTCATTTTCAAAAACTGGCCTCTGCTAATGTTTGTAGGTGTCAAGTGGGAGTAAGTGAAAGACTTTGGCTGATGCTTTGGCAAAGGTTCCTCCAGGGCCAATTACTAATCCTCTGATGACTGAGAAGTCAGTGCATTACCACATCCTACACTGTGTGACAGTCTATTTAAACATCTCTCTAGAGTCAACAACGAAAGAATTATGAAGACAGGACTGTGAGCAAATGACGGCAAAAAAAAGCCACATATGAACAAGCCCAATATTTGTTTGGGAAACATGGCTCCCAAGCTTAGTGGGTTTCTAGGGAAACGGAATCAGAAAGAGAGTTAGAATCAGGAATAAAAGGAATTCTCTCCACACTGCTAATGGACATTTTGGGGACCAAAAACTTGGCAGAGTTGATTTGAGAAAACAATGCCCAGTCAAGTGGTCTTGACTCACCAATACATTTTATAAATCTGTATACTAGCTCTCCCTGATTTGAAAATGGTTGCATTATTCTCAAGGTTTTCAATTTGTTTTGAATATAATACTGAGATATGAAAACATATATATATATATACATATTTTGAAGATTCACTTATACTTCAATGGGAAGCCAAGAAAGTGAGAAGAAATTAAATACTGGAGCAACAGAAGGTAACTAAAATAGCTAATTTTCTCAGTAAATCCAGACTGGTAAGTGGGAACCAAAAATAAATTACAATGCCTAAGATTTGGGGAGTTATCTAAAGAGATAAGAATGTCAATGTCTCACTTGTTAGATTTTGATTTGGAATTTCTTCTTAGAAATGCGTACATTTCAAGCTCATAGAGTCTACTTGCCACTGTGTTGCAAATGCCCAGAGGGGAAGATACAATTGCTAAAAACTGAGGAATTCACAATCAACTAGCCCCAGATCAGTGATAATTAAATTTGTTTCCCAAAATTCCAAGTACACTCGCTTAATTTAACCCACAAGTTATTTCCACTGAAATTGTTTTTGTAGGTAGATTCTGTAACTCGTAGGTTGGTATTTTTCTGCAAAAACGAATTTGAACACAATAACGTGATATTATTTTCTGTTAACATCTATGCATCTGATTAGAGATTTACAGGAATAATGACAGCATTGATAGACACCACCCTATACACTGCCTCTAGAAGATGTCTAGTCCACACTAACCTCTAAAAAGAGATTTATTCAACAAATGAACAAATGATTGGTCCCCATAGAAAACCTGGCCCCAAATATCAATAGAAATCTTATCTGTTATGTTGCCAGTCCAGACGCTGTTAAGAATGATTGCAATGACTTTTACAACATTGTGGTTGACATTTATGTCTCAGCAAGTAGACTGATTAACCACATAGTCTCAAAAGCCATGGATAGAGTTAAATAACTGAGGGTCTGAGCTCTCCTGAAAATTGAAGATTTTTTCCTCAACTTTATTGAAGTCAAGAAGTCTGTAATACCAAATTTTGTGTGCATAAATTTTTAAGGAAAAATACATACTTTTGTTTTTGCAGAGGTTGGGGAGGAAGGAAAAAAGAATGAAATATAACCCTTTCATAACAATAACAATAACATGTACTCACTCTTGTAAATCATGTACAGATCATTCCCAAAAAAGAATATTCTTGTATATGTTCGCCGTTTCCACCAGTTAGCAACAAAAAGTCAAGTTCATCTTAGCTGATCAAATTTGTGCCTAAGGGAAAAATGGTATTATCTTAAATGGACCTAATATTTCAGTCTTGTCGCTAGGAAATTCAGGGAAACTTCATGACTCATTTAATTCCCTCTATTTTTTTTTTTTTTTTTTTTTATAAATTGCAAGTGGGGAAATATACCTAATCCAGAGCATTACTCTATATGTGATGAAACATGCATTGCATGCAAAATTCATTTAAGAGATATTATGAAATTTTTAGAGGATTTCACAACACTTATATATCCATATCAAAGGTGAATTGCTGGAAAGATTAAGAGTGAGATAAACAGTCGTGTTGAGTCAGATAAAATATGCAGGGCTATTGAATGCATGCTGCTTGATAGGCTGTTATAAAAATCGTTCCTGGGCATATTAAAAGAAAAAAAATCTCCATCTGCAGCTCTGTCCATATCTGTATGTGCATGTGCGTTCACTTGACAGAAAGGAATAAGAGATTAGGGGACACGGCTGACAGAGACATAGCATTTTTTGGCAAGTCTGTATGTGATACATAGTTGACTTTTCGAAGAATGTTGTGTTCATATGCTTATAAATATCCATGCCAATAGACAAGTATAGCATTCAAAATAATTCTTATTGGTGAAATTTTTCACCCAAAGTCTTGGAGAATTGTAGAGACAGAGAGGAAGCTTGGAAGTCAGCCATAAATCATCATTCATAATAACACATTGCTTTTATTGAGATGTTTGTACAGTGTTGATACTATTTGATCAATATAAATTAGGAGAAATTTAATCTCCTTTTTTCTTCTTTATGATTATCTGCCAAATGGCAGAGATGAGGGGATTGTAGCTCCATCAATCCCAGATTTCAGGACTAAAGAGGTGATGGAATATTTTTCAATTCAATTAAAAATACCATCAGTCAGAAACGTTGTGATCTTTTCAGATGGGGCACATGTCCTCAACCCAGGCTGCAGTAGTGAAAAGGATGAACAATGTAACTGAATTCATCTTGCTTGGCCTCACTCAGAATCCAGAACTGCAGAAACTCTTATTTCCTGTGTTTTTAATCACCTACTTGATGACATTGGCAGGTAATCTGCTCATCTCAGTCACTATCTTCATCAGCCCAGCCCTGGGATCTCCCATGTACTTTTTTCTGTCCTGTTTGTCCATTATAGATGCTTTCTACTCTTCCTCCATAACTCCCAAAATGATCTTTGACTTGATCTCTGAGAAAAACACCATATCCTTCAATGGCTGCATGACTCAGCTCTTTACTGAACATTTTTTTGCTGGAACTGAGATCATTTTGTTAATGGCAATGGCCTATGACCGCTATGTGGCCATCTGCAAGCCCTTACACTACACAACCATCATGAGCAGGCCTCTGTGTAGTTTCCTGGTTGGGATGGCTGGGATTCTGGGTCTTATTCATGGAGGGATCCAGCTTTTGTTCATGGTCCACTTACCATTTTGTGGCCCCAATATCATTGACCATTTTATATGTGATTTAATACCTCTCCTGGAGCTGGCCTGCACAGACACTCACACTTTGGGGCCCCTGATTGCTGCCAATAGTGGCTCAGTATGTTTGTTCACCTTTTCTATGCTGGTGGCTTCCTATGTCGTCATCCTCCGCTCAGTGAGGTCTTACAGCTCTGAAGGGCGCCACAAAGCCCTCTCTACATGTGCTTCCCATGTTACTGTTGTCGTCTTATTTTTTGTACCTTGTTCATTCCTGTACTTAAGACCCATGACTTCCTTCCCTGCTGACAAAGCTGTGACTGTACTTTTCACCCTAGTAACTCCTATGTTGAACCTTTTAATCTACACCCTGAGAAATGCAGAAGTGAAAAATGTCATGAAAAAGCTCTGGGGTCAAATAATGAAAACCAATAATTAAATAAATCTTGCGATTGAAATAATTAAAAAAAAAATTCCTGATTAAACTTAGGACAGTTATTTCTCCTATCTGGATCAATTTGCTTCAGGAGCCCACATGTTGTGGGCAGGGTTGACTTTTTCATAGTAGACACAGTGCCTAGAGCTTCAAACAGTGGAATTTTTCTGTCTAGAATATTTCATTTTTTGAAGATAATGGTGCCCCTACCAATAGGTAGGTATGAGCATCAATGAAACAATGTAATATAAAGAATTATCATCTCTTTAACTTATTGACTGTTTACTATTTTTATAGCGTATTATATTCCTTTTCACATTTAATTGTCACAACAGTCTTATAAATTAGACACTATTGTTATTTCCAACTTATAAACTAGGAAACTGAGGGTTGGAGAGGTTAATTATAAAGCTAAATCAAATACAAATACAAGCCTGTGTGACCCAAATCCTTTGAACTTTAGAAGTCACATCTACTTCTACTTAATACAAAGAGACAACAAGCTCAGTGTCTGACATTTCTTTCTTTTCTTTGGAATTCTCCTCTCAAAATTCTTTAGTCTTCCTTTTTGAGCCAATTTGGAGATGAATTTGCTTTCACAGACAGGTCAGGATTGAAACACATGAGTCTAAAAGACCCAGCTAGTGACTACTTGGTAATTTATAACTCTATACTGCTTGCTGTTTTTAAATGTACTAAAATAAAGATGCTTTTCAAATGGATTAGTGTGCTTTTCTAGAAAGTTACTTGACATAAAATTGTAGCAAGCTGGCGAGGAGATGGCTATTTTTTAGTGAGCTTATGGATTGAATTGTGTCCCCCCAAAAATATCTGTTAATGTGGCTGGGCCACAATTCCTAGTATTTGTGATTGTCCACCATTTTGTCATCTCGTGTGATTTTCCTATGTGTTGTACATACTACCTCTATGATGTTAATGTGGTAGAATTAGAGGCAGTTATATTAATGAGGCAGTACTCAATACAAGATTAGGTTGTATCTCAAGCCAATCACTTTAGAGATATAAAAGAGAGAAGCATGCAGAGATTCGGGGGTACTTCTTATCACAAAGAAAGCAGCACTAGGAGCAAGGAGCACCCTTTAGATCCAAGACCCCTATGCAGAGAAGCTCCTAGACCAGGGAAAGATTGATTACAAGGGCCTTCCTCCAGAGCTTACAGAGAAAAGAGCCTTCCTCTGAAGCTGGCACACTGAGTATGGACTTCTAGCATCCTAGACTGTGAGAAAATAAATTTCTCTTTGTTAAAGCCCTTCACTTGCAGTATTTCTGTTAGAGCAGCACTAGATAACTAGACAGTCACCATGATTTCATATTTCCTAGGTGATTAGGAAATTGGCTCAATTATATTTTTATCACCTAATGGCAGAAATGAATGGGTATAGAATCCAGATTATCACTTACATCTCTCTGTTACTAACCTATCAATATGTGGTGAAGTGAAAGAAGAAAAAATGTATTTTGGCTGAGGACCCTGTGAATGTCCAGTTATTTCTAGATGTAGAAGTTTAGGTATAAAACAAGAACCATTTCCTGATGATCTCACAAATTTATTGGTTCTTGGAGACCGATTTTAAATATGTATCCTGATATATAGTTAAGAAATGGCTTTTCTATTATAGAACAAAAAATCAAATTCACAAACAAGACCAGACTTACTGGTCTGACAGAAACTGGAAGAATCCTCAATACTGTGGCCCTAATACACCCTTCTGAGCTAGAAGTGAAGCCATTCCTGGAGACCACCTTCCAGCCAAACCACAGACAGTCCCATAAGATAAACAATAACACCTGAGAGGAACATGCTCCTTGAAATATTCAATTATAAGAGATCAAAAGGGCAACACTTGCCCAAAAGCAAAGATGAGAAGGCAGAAGGGGTAGAAAATTAGGACCAAAGGAAACAGGGAAGCTAGGTGGGAAATGGGGAGAGGACTGACACATTGTGAGTAATGAAACCAATGTCATGGTATACTTTATGTATAAATTATCAAATGGGAAACTATTTTGCTCTGTAAACTTTCACCTAAAGCACAATAAAAAGTTTTTTGAAAAAAGAATTTCCTTTTCACATTAATTTCTAGTTTGTTTTTTCCTTATGTAAAAAGTGGGAAAGTTGCAACTTGATGAATTGTAGATTTTTTGGCAAACAAAGGATAAATTTGCCATAAATTAAGGGAGCTTACACTCTTGAATCTACTCAATAGCAATGGGGTATACTCTTGAAAGGTGAGGGCTGGTAATGGATATGGTCAGAGTTTATAAAATCATGAAAAAGACAGGACAAACATGGACATAAGCTTCATATTCCAAAATACTAGAATCTCTTGAAGTTTGAAACAGGGACAGTTACGGGGGAAAAAAGGAAATGTCGTTTTGCATTACTGTCCAAAAATTTAAACCATTCAACTCAAAGGACAACATAGATTCCAAACATAATAGACATAGAAAATCAAAAGAAATCACAGAAAGCTCTTTTTATGAACAACTAGGAAAGGGTTGAAGTCGTCATAATATTCTTCATCTAAAACATGTTGTATGTTTACTATGTGCAGAAACTGGACTAAGAACTTTACAAAGACTATCTCTCACAACATCACATTGAGATGTGTGTTATCATTATTCTTATTTTAAAGACAGGAATCGGAGGTTTAAAAATGTTTTGTCATTTACTCAAGGTCACTGGTAAGCATGAGAACTATTAAGAAAAAAAAAAAAAAACAGCTGCTGTAGAGCCAATACCAACTCCTGGCAACCCTACGTGAGTAAAATCATGCTCCAAGGGATTTTCAATGACTAGTTTTTCAGACACAGACCGCCAGAATTTTCCTATGAGGTGCTTCAGGGTGAACTTGAATCTCCAACCTTTCAGTTAGCAGCTGAACATATTAACTGTTTGCACCAAGGAGGGTGTCATCAAGAGTGATGACAGGAAACAAATCTGTCTTAGAAGAAGTTCAACCAGAATGTCCCTCAGAAGCAAGGATGGTGAGACTTCCTGTTACTTACTTTGGAGATGCTCTCAGGAGGAGGGACCAATCCCTGGAGGAGGACTTCATGCTCAGTAAAGTAGAGGGTCAGCAAAGGAGAAAGAACCTCAACAAGATGGATTGATACAGTGGTTGCAACAATGGAATCAAACATAGCAATGCGAGTGAGGATGGGACATGTCTGAGCCGTGTTTCATTCTGTTGTACATAGGGTCACTATGAGTCTGAACTGAATTGACAGCACCTAAAACAACAACAGTGGTGTGAAAAAGGGGTAAAGGAGGAGTCCTTGTTTAGGGGACACTGAGCTTATATTAAGGGAGATAAAAAAAATTGGAAAAGGATGGTGATGGTTGCATATGATAAATAGAATGGATGTCACTGAATCGTACATCTAAAAAATGTTTAAATGGCAAAATCTTTTTATGTACATATTTATCACAATAAGCAATCATTGCAGAGGTATACCATGTATATAGATTAGAAAACTCCTTTTTTATAGATTCATTTCAGTTCCAGTAAAAATCTTCATAAGATTTACAGAGAAATTGACAAGCTTATTCTGAAAGTTATATAGAAATGTAAAAGAAATTAGAATAGCAAACAACCCTGCTTAGTTATCCCCTACACTTCTGTCAGTTTGTTGTACTGTGGGGGTTTGTGTGTTGCTGTGATACTGGAAGCTATGCCCCCGGTATTCCAATACCAGCAGGGTCACCCATGTCAGACAGGTTTCAGCTGAGCTTCCAGACTAAGACAGGCTAGGAAGAAGGACCCAGCAGTCTACCTCTGAAAAGAATTAGCTAGTGAAAACCTTATGAATATCAGGGGAACATTCTCTGATATCATGCCGGAAGATGAGCTCCTAAGGTTGGAAGGCACTCAAAACATGACCGGGGAAAAGCTGCCTCCTCAAAGTAGAGTGGACCCTAATGACGTGGATGGAGTCAAGCTTTCGGGATCTTCATTCATGCCGATGTAGCACAACTCAAAATGAGAAGAAACAGCTGCAAACATTCACTAATAATTAGAACCTGGAATGTACAAAGTATGAATCTAGGAAAATTGGAAATCCTCAAAAAGGAAATGAATTGCGTAAACAGCAATATCCTAAGCGTTAGTGAGCTGAAATGAACTGGTATTGGTCATTTCAAATTGGACAATCATACAGTCTATTATGCTAAGAATGACAACTGGAAGAACGGCTTTGCAATTCATCGTCAAAAAGAACATTTCAAGATCTATCTTGAAATACAATGCTATCAGTGATAGGATAATATTCATAGGCCTACGACTAGTTAATAGAACTATTATTCAAATTTACACACCAACCACTAAGGTCAAAGGTGAAGAAATTGAAGATTTTTACCAACTTTTGCAGTCTGAAACTGATTAAACATGCAATCAGGATGCACTGAGAATTACTAGTGATCAGAATTCGAAAGCTGGAGACAAAGAAGAAGGACTGGTAGTTGGAAAATATGGCCCTGGTGATAGAAATGATGCTGGAGATCATGTGACTGAATTTTGCAAGACCAATGACTTCATTGCAAACACCTTTTTTCACCAGCATGACAGCGGCTGTACATATGGACCTCACCTGATGGAATACACAAGAATCAGACCAACTACATCTGTGGAAAGAGACAATGAAAAACCTCAATATCATCAGTCAGAGTAGGCCAGGGGCCAACTGTGGATCAGACCATCAATTACTCACACGCAAGTTCAAGTTGAAACTGAAGAAAATCAGAGCAAGTTCAGGAGAGCCAAAATACAACCTTGAGTATATATCACCTAAATTTAGAGACCATCTCAAGAATAGATTTGACACATTGAGCAGTACTGACTGAAGACCAAACGAGTTGTGGAAAGACATCAAGTACATCATACATGAAGAAACCAAGAGGTCATTAAAAAGACAGGAGAAGAAGACAAGAACTAAATGTGTGTGAGAAGAGACTCTGAAACTTGCTCTTGAATGTCAAGTAGCTAAAGCAAAAGGAAAAAATGATGAAGTAAAAAAGCTGAACCAAAGATTTCAAAGGATGGCTTGAGAAGACAAAGTATTATGATGACATGTGCAAAGACCTGGAGATAGAAAACCAAAAGGGAAGAATACACTCAGCGTTTGTCAAGCTGAAAGAACTGAAAAAAATTCAAGCCTCAAGTTGCAATACTGAAGCATTCTACAGGGAAAATATTAAATGACAGGAAGTATCAAAAGAAGATGGAAGGAATGTACAGAGTCACTATATCAAAAAGAATTAGTTGATGTTCAACTTTTCAGGAGATAACATATGATCAGGAAGCAACGGCACTGAAGGAAGAATTCCAAGGTGCACTGAAGGCACTGGCAAAAAACAGGGCTCAGGGAAATGACTGAATACCAATTGAGGTGTTTCAAAAAATGATGCAGCACTGGAATTGCTCACTTATTTATGCCAAGAAAACTGGAAGACAGCTACCTGGCTGACCGACTGGAAGAGATGCATATTTATGCCTATTCCCAAGAAAGGTGATCCAATTGAATGCGGAAATTATCAAACAATGTCATTAATATCACATGCAAGCAAAATTTTGCTGATGATCATTCAGAAGTGGCTGCAGAGTATACAAACAGGGAACTGCAAGATTTTCAAGCCAGATTTAGAAAAGGATGTAGAACCACGGATATCATTGCTGATGTCACATGGATCCTGGCTGAAAGCAGAGAATACGAGAAAGATGCTTACCTGTGTTTTATTGACTATGCAAAGGCATTTGACTGTGTGGATCATAACAAACTATGGATAACATTGCAGAGAATGGGAATCCCAGAACACTTAATTGTGCTCATAAGGAATTTGTACTTGGATCAAGAGGCAGTTGTTCAAACAGAACAAGGGGATACTACATGGTTTAAACTCAGGAAAGCTGTATATCAGGGTTGTGTACTTTCACCATAACTGTTCAATCTGTATCCTGAGCAAATAATCTGAGAAGCTGGATTACATGAAGAAGAATGGGGCAACAGGATTGGTGGAAGACTCATTAACAACCTGCGTTATGCAGATGACACAACCTTGCTTGCTGAAAGTGAAGAGGACTTGAAGCACTTACTAATGAGCATCAAAGACCACAGCCTTCAGTATGGATTACACCTCAACATAAAGAAAACAAAACTCCTCACAACTGGACCAATAAGTAACATCATGATAAACAGAGCAAAGATTTCATTTTACTTGGATCCGCGACCAACGCCCATGGAAGCAGCAATCAAGAAATCAAAAGATGAATATCAGCTGCAAGAGATCTAAGTGTTAAAAAACAAAGATGTCACCTTGAGGACTAAGATGTGCCTGACCCAAACCATGGTGTTTTCAGTCACCTCATATGCATGCGAAAGCTGGACAATGAATGAGGAAGACTGAAGAAGAATTAACACCTCTGAATTGTGGTGTTGGTGAAGAATATTGAATATACACCGTGGACTCCCAAAATAACAAACAAATCTGTCTTTGAAAAAGTACAACCGGAACGCTCCTTGGAAGCAAGAACGGCGAGACTGCATCTCACGTACTTTGGACATGTTGTCAAGAAGGACATCATGCTTTGTAAAGTAGAGGGTCAGCAAAAAAGAGGAAGGCCCTCAATGAGATGGATTGACACAGTGGCTGCAACAATGGGCTCAAGCATAGCAACAATTATGAGGATAGCGCAGGACAGGGCAGTGCTTCGTTCCGTTGTGCATAGGTTCACTATGAGTTGGAAACAACTCGACAGCACCTAACAACTACATGATTATATCAAAAGGAAATTACTAACTAAGCATTGTTTAATATATTATAATGGTTTAGGGTATGGGTTAAGAGTTTGGAAGAAAAATATTAAGTGGAACACCTTGAGACCAAATCTTTGCTCTGCTCTTTATGGTTTCTTGCCCTTTATTAGTTGCTTGATATTAGGAAGGATCCTTAACTTCTCTTTTCTTCGTTTTCTAATGTGTAAATAGATTCAAAAAAATAGTAACAATCTTCTAAGCCAAAAAAATAAATAAATAAACCCATTGCCGTTGAGTCAATTCTGACTCAGAGCGACCCTTTAAGACATAGTAGAACTGCCTTGTAGAGTTTCCAAACAGAGGCTGGTGGATTTCAAATACCAATCTTTTGGTTAGCAGTTGATCTCAACCACTGTGCCAGCAGGGTTCCCCTAGGTGTGTTGTTGTGGTTGTTAGGTGCCATTGAGATGGTTGTGACTCATAGTGACACTATGTACAATGGAAAGCAACACTGCCAGGTCATACACCATTTACAATCACTGTTATGTTTGAGCCAATTGGTACAGCTGCTGTGTCAGTCCGACTCATTGAGGGTCTCCCTCTTCTTTTTTGACCCTCTACCAAGCATGACATCCTCCTCCAGGGACTGATCCCTCCTGATAACACATCCAACATGCCTAGCAAGAATTAAACACATGTTTATAAAACACTTAGAACATACCGTAGTAAGTTTTAGTTACTATTATCATTGTTATTATAACTATGAGGATTAGATTTTGAGACTGTTTCCTCATCTGCAAAATGTGTAAAATAATATACCACACATGTTATAAAGATTAAATGGAATCACATATACAAATCTCTTGCTACCATGCCATGCTCATGGCAAGCAGTTGTTAAAATCTATATATGTTAGCTACTATAAAGTAAAAAAAGAAAAAATTTTTTTTTATTTATAAAGTAATTCAGTTTAGACAATAAGCATTATAAATTCTTTCACAGTAGCTCTTGTATCCTTTCTTTCATTCCCATCATCAGTGCCCTGTACTCCTTATGTCAACAACTGTAAATAGTCTGCTAACTGCTCTTCCTGTCTTCGGCTTCCACCAGGTTACTGATCTTGGCCCAAGACACACAAAGACCTTTACTAGACTAATATTCCAGGATTCACTCGTCTTCAAGTTCCTTTTCATCCTTCTACTCATATTCTCAAAAATGTTTCGTGATTATTTCCTAAAGAATAAGGTCAAATTCCTTTGCTTTACAACCATGGTTTTTCTTTCCATCTCCTACCTCCATTCTCAGGTATATCTGCCACCATGTGTACTGCCACTACTTCAGATTAGGCTCTTAGTCATCTCAGACTAAGTTACACAGATGATCTCCTAGCCTGTGTATTTACAGAAGTACCTCCTGTCTGTAATATTACCAGAATTCTCATCTGGGAAGCAGTTTGAGTAATCTTCAGGTACTTCAAATACATGGAGAGTAGAAACAACAAGACGGAGTTTGTTCTTCCTTAGATAGTCTTTCTCAACCCCAGGGTATTCTTTACAGCTCTCTTTACCCTTTTATAATCAATACCTGATATGATTCATAACTGAATGTAAACCTTCCCTTTTCAAATTACAGTGTGGCCTGTCTCCTGATTGGATTCTGACTCATGTGATGTGGAAGGTGCTTAATATAATGGCAGCCTTACAGGCATGTGGAGCCCTGGTGGCTCAGTGGTTAAGCATTTGGCTGCTAACCAAAAGGTCAGCACTTTGAATCCACCAGCCACTCCTTAAGAGCCCTAATGGGCAGCTCTACTAAGTCCCATAGGATCACTATGAGTCAGGATTGACTTGACGTCAATGAAATTTTTTTTTTTAATAGGCATGTGGTAAACAGTATCCTTTTAACTATACAATCAATATTTAATGAACAAGAAAACTCACAAGACAGAATTTACATTGAGGGCAGAATTCAAAACAAACGAATACCATTAAAGTTATTTTCATAATTAGCAGGAAACAACATCATTGTGTTACATAAGAAGATTATTTTAACATCATTCCAACATTCTAGGTTTGTAACTTTCAGCTTCTATAAGTGTTTCCATATCCAAGTAATCCATAAATGTTTATTGAATGGGAATCGGTAAACTGTGGTGACAAAGTATGTATGGGAGACTGTCTGGATTAAAGCCTTATCAAAGTTTATAACTCCATCTACAGATCAAGAGCACTGGACTGCATTGCCTCTATTACCTCTACCTACAGTGCTCAATACCCCATGCATCTGTTAGTTTGTCATATTGTGGTGGCTTGGATGTTGCTGGAATGCTGGAAGGTATGCCACCAGCATTCAACTGTGTGGATCATAATAAATTACAGGTAACATTGTGAAGAATGGGAATTTCAGAACACTTAATTGTGTTCATGAGGAACTTATACACAGACCAAGAGGCAGTTGTTGGAACAGAACAAACAAATACTGAGTGGTTTCAAATCAGGAAAGGCATGCTTCAGGTTAGTATCCTTTGACCAGACTTATTCAATCTGTATGCTGAGAAAATAATCTGAGAAACTGTACTGTTGGAAGAAGAACTCACTCGGCATCAGGAGTGGAGGAAGACTCATTAACAACCTGAGATATGCAGTTGACACAACCTTGCTTTGTGAAAGTCAAGAGGACCTGAAAGACTTACTCAGGAAGGTCAAAGACTACAGGCTTCAGTGGACTACGGCTCAACATAGAGAAAACAAAAATTCTCACAACTGGACCAATAAACAACATCATGATAAATGGAGAAAATATTACAATTATCAAGGACTTCATTTTACTTCTATCTGTAACCAACACCCATGGAAGCTGCAGCCAAGAAATCAAAGGACAAATTGTATTGGGCAAATCTACAAAAGATTTCTTTAAAGTGTTAAAAACCAATCTCACTTTAAAGGACAAGGTGAGCCTAACCCAAGCCATTGTGTTTTCAATTGAATCATATGCATTTGACAGCTGAAAAATGAATAATGAAGACTGATGAAGGATTGATGCCTTTGAATTATACTGTTGGTGAAGAATATTGACTATACCATGGAATGCTAAAAGAACAAACAAGTCTGTCTTAGAAGTACACCCAGGATGTTCCTTAGAAGCAAGGATGGCAAGGCTTGTCTCACATGCTTTGGACATATTATCAGGAGGGACCTGTCCCTGGAGACAAACATCATGCTTGGTAAAACACAGCATCAGTGAAAAAGGGTGAGACCTTCAATGAGATGGATTGACCTAGTGGCTGCAACAATGGGCTCAAGCATAACAACGTTTGTGAGGATGGTGCAGCGTGGGGCAGTGTTTCCTTCTGTTGTATGTAGGGTAGACATGAGTCCAAACTGAACCGACGGCACCTAACAACAAAAACAACAATGCTCAATGATTGTTTAATAATCAGAAGTCAGTTTTTTGCTCCAGAGCTTCCTTATGGCCGTACTTCTGAGGATATAAATGCAGTGATTTAACACAAGGGCCACATAGTATAAAAGACAGCCGCAGCTTTATCTGTGGGCAGAGTGATCACTCAGTGAGATGCACAAATATGCAGGGCACAAATAATAAGATGATCACTGTAAGGTGAAAGACACAGGTGGTATCATGGATTGAATTGTGTCACCAACAAATATGTATCAACTTGGCTAGGCAATGATTCCCATTATTGTGTAATTGTCTACCATTGCGTCATCTGATGTGATTTTCTTAGGTTGTAAATCCTACTTCTACGATGTTTCTGCTGTACATAGGGTCTCTATCAGTGGGAATCAACTCAACAGCACCTAACAACTAGCAACAATATGATGTTAATGAAGTAGGATTACAGGCAGTTATGTTAATGAGGTAGGACTTAACCTACTAGATTAGGCTCTGTCTTAAAACCATCTCTTTTGAAATATAAAAGACAGAAGCAAGCAGAGAGACAAGGATACCTCATATAAGTGAGAAAGCAACAGCACCAGGAGCAGAGCACATCTTTGGAGCTGGAGTTCCTCTGTTGAGAAGCTCCTAAACCAGGGGAAGACTGACGACAAGGATTCCCTCAAGAGCTGACAAAGACAGAGAGCCTTCCCCTGGAGCTGGCTTCCTCAATTTGACTTTTAGCCTACCATATTGTGAGAGAATAAATTTCTGTTTGTTAAAGCCAGTCACTTGTGATAGTTCTGTTATAGCAGCATTAGATAACTAAGACAGGTGGAGAGGGCTTTATACCACCCCTCCAAGCTATGGGCCCTTAGGGAGTGCACAATGACCACACGGGAGACCGTCAAGTGGAGGAAGTTCAACAAGCATATGAATCCACTGTTAGCAACAACAAAGAGGCCAATGGTATGAGTGTCCATGAGGACAAGTTTCAACAAAGGTTACAAGTCATATATGAAGTTGTCTATGCCATTGGGCCCACAGGAGTGCAGACAGACTGTGATGAGTATCTGAATGATTGTATGGAGAAATCCTGCTGTCCAGGCCACTCCCACCAGGAGAATGCACAGCCTGTGGCTCGTAATGGTCATGTAGTGCAGAGGTTTACAGATGGACACATAGTGGATATAGGCCATCTCCATCAACAGGATGATCTCAGTAGCACCAAAGATATATTCTCCATAGACTTAGAACACATATCATTAAAAGAAATCATTTTCTTCTCATCAAGGGAGTCCACAACCAGTTTAGAAGCCGAAGAAGAATAAACTGTGTCTATCAAAGAAACTTGGATCAAGAAGTACATGAGGAAGTTCAGAGTCTGGCTAACAGTAATAGTGTCATTGTTGTTGTTAGGTGCCATCGAGTCGGTTCTGACTCATAGTGACCCTATGCACAACAGAACGAAACACTGCCCGGTCCTGCACCATCCTTACAATTGTTGCTATGCTTGAGCTCATTGTTGCAGCCACTGTGTCAATCCATCTGTGTCAATCCACCTCTCTTTTCCACTGACCCTGTACTCTACCAAGCATGATGTCCTTCTCCAGGGACTGATCCCTCCTGACAACATGTCCAAAGGATGTAAGACACAGCCTCGCCATCCTTGCCTCTAAGGAGTGTTCTGGCCGCACTTCCTCCAAGACAGATTTGTTAGTTCTTTTGGCAGTCCATGGTATATTCAATATTCTTCGCCAACACCACAATTCAAAGGCGTCAACTCTTCTTCGGTCTTCCTTACTCATTGTCCAGCTTTCACATGCATATGATACTACTGAAAATACCATGGCTTGGGTCAAGCGCACCTTAGTCTTCAGGGCGGCATCTTTGCTCTTCAACACTTTAAAGAGGTCCTTTGCAGCAGATTTGCCCAATGCAATGCATCTTTTGATTTCTTGACTGCTGCTTCCATGGCTGTTGATTGTGGATCCAAGTAAAATGAAATCCTTGACAACTTCAATCTTTTCTCCATTTATCATGATGTGGCTCATTGGTCCAGTTGTGAGGATTTTTGTTTTCTTTATGTTGAGGTGTAATCCATACTGAAGGCTGTGGTCTTTGATCTTCATTAGTAAGGGCTTCAAGTCCTCTTCACTTTCAGCAAGCAAGGTTGTGTCACCTGCATAATGCAGGCTGTTAATGAGTCTTCCTCCAATCCTGATGCCCTGTTCTTCTTCATATAGTCCAGCTTACGGTATTATTTGTTCAGCATACAGATTAAATAGGTATGGTGAAAGAACACAACCCTGACGCACACCTTCCCTGACTTTAAACCTTTCAGTATCCCCTTGTTCTGTCCAAACAACTGCCTCTTGATCTATTTAAAGGTTCTTCATGAGCACAATTAAGTGTTCTGGAATTGCCATTCTTCGCAGTGTTATCCATAGTTTGTTATGATCCACACAGTCGAATGCTTTTGCATAGTCAATAAAACACAGGTAAACATCCTTCTGGTATTCTCTTCTTTCAGCCAGGATCCATCTGACACCAGCAATGATATCCCTGGTTCAACGTCCTCTTCTGAAACTGGCCTGAATTTCTTCTGGCAGTTCCCTGTCGATATAGTGCTGCAGCCATTTTTGAATGATCTTCATCAAAATTTTGCTTATGTGTGATATTAATGATAAACAGTAATAGTAAAAGATAGTAGCAACAATAAATAAATTGCCTGAGAGTGTTACCATGTACAGAACAAAAATAGTACAAACACTAATTTCTGCATCTTCAGGTTCTGTGTCAGTTGTATTAAAATGAATTCAGTCACATTCCTGTTATTCTTCATCCATGTTTCATAGGTGATAAAAACACCAAGGAGGAATTTTTTACCTGAAAGAAAAAAAGAGAACCGTAGAAGAATCGAACAATCCAAAATTCTGCCTATTCACAGTACCATTCTCTCAGAAGATTCTTTCTCTTCCCTAGACTTTCTAGGAATAAGTACCTCAAAAGGTCTCTTGGTTAACTCTCTTGGTCTTTCATTATCCTGGCATTAAGAAAAGACTCTTATGAAATGAATTCCCAGAGAAAGGAACAGCATTTTCTAGAACCAGGGTAATCTTTGCAAATTTCCACTTGAACATCAGCAAGAGGGAATAATGTACTCATTGTTATTGTTGGTGCTGTCGAGTTGGTTGCAACTCATACTGAACCTATGTACAACAGAACAAAACACTACCCAATCCTGTGCCATCCTCACAATCATTTTTATACTTGAGCCCATTGATGCAGCCACCGTATCAATTCATCTCATTGAGGGACTTCCTCATTTACACTGACCTTCTTTTTTTTTTTCTGCTTTACTACTTTACAAGTATGATGTCCTTCTCCAGGGAGTGGTCCCCCTTCATAACATGTTCAAAGTATGTGAGATGAAGTCTTGCCATCCTTGCTTCTAAGGAGCATTCTGGCTGTACTTCTTCCAAGACAGATTTGATTGTTTTTCCGGCAGTCCATGCTATAGTCATCATTCTTCACCAAAATCATAATTCAAAGGCAACAATACTTCTTTGGTCCTCCTTATTCATTGTACTTTTTTCACAGCATGTGAGATGATTGAAAAATAACATGACATGGCTCAGGCACACCTTAGTCCTTAAAGTGACGTCTTTGCTTTTTAACAATTGTAAGAAGAGGTCTTTTGCAGCAGACTTGTCCAATGCAATATCATTTGATTTCTTTATTGCTGAATGCAATGCCCAATGCAATGTCATTTGACTTTTGATTGCTGCTTGCATGGGTATTGATTGTGGATCCAAGAAAAATGAAATGTTTGTCAACTTCAATCTTTTCTGCATTTTTCATGATATTGTTAACTGGTCCAGTTGAGAGAATTTTCTGTTTTCTTTATGTTGATGTGACATCCATACTGAAGGCTATAGTCTTTGATATTCATGAGTAAATGCTTTAAGTCCTCTTCACTTTCAGCAACCTTTCCTGACTTGAAAGCAGAGGGCATCCCCTTGTCCTGTTCGAACGACTGCCTCTTGGTCTATGTACAGGTTCCTCATGAGCACAACTAATAGTTCTGGAACTCCCATTCTTTGCAATGTTACCCATAATTTGTTATGATCCACACTGTCGAAGGCATTTGCATAGTCAGTAAAAAGTAGGTAAACTTCTTACTGGTATTCTCTGCTTTCAGCCAAGATCCAACTGGCATCAGCAATGATGACCCTCATTCCACATCCTATTCTGAATCTGGCTTGAATATCTGGCCATTCCCTGTCTATGTACTACTGTAACTAATTCCAAATAATCTCCAGCAAAATTTTACTTGGACGTGATATTAATGACATTATCAGATAATTTCCGCATCTAGTTGGATCACCTTTCTTTAGAATAGGCACAAATATGGATCACTCACATTCGTTTTGCCAGGTAGCTGTCTTCCAAATTTCTTAGCATAGAAGAGTGAGCACCTTCAGTGCTGCATCTGCTTGTTGAAACATCTCAATCAGTATTCCCTCAATTCCTGGAAACTTGTTTTTTGCCAATGCCTTCAGTGCAGTTGGAATTCTTCCTTAAATACCATAGGTTCTTGATCATATGCTACCTCTTGAAATGGCTGAATATCAACCAATTCTTTTTGATACAGTGACTCTGTGTATTTCTTCCATCTTTTTTTGATGCTTTCCTGTAGTATCTTTCAATATTGCAACTCGAGGCTTGAATTTTTTTCAGTTCTTTCAACCTGAGACGCTGAGTGTGTCCTTCCCTTTTGGTTTTCTAACTACAGGACTTTGCACATTTCATTATAATACTTCAATTTGTCACCTAGCCACCCTTTGAAATCTTCTGTTCAGCTCTTTTACTTCATCGTTTCTTCCTTTCCCTTTAGGTATCCCACATTCAAGAGCAAGTTTCAGAGTCTATCCTAACAACTGTTTTGACCTTTTCTTTCTTTCCTGTCTTTTTATTGATCTTTTGCTTTCTTCATGTATGATCCCCTTGATGTCATTTCACAACTCATCTGGTCTTTGATCATTAGTGTTCAATGCATAAAATCTATGTTTGAGATGGTTTGTAAATTCAGGTGAGATATACTCAAGATCATATTTTGTCTTTCGCAGACTTGCTCTAATTTTCTTTAGCCTGGTTTTGAACTTGCATGTGAACAGTTGACGGTCCGGTCTGCAGTTGGCCCCTGGCCTTGTTCTGACTGATGATGTTGAGCTTTTCCATCAACTCTTTACACAGATGTAGTTGATTTGATTCCTATGCATTCCATCTGACAAGTTCCAAGTGTGTAGTTTTCATTTATGTTATTGAAAAATGGGAATTTGCAATGAAGAATTTTTGGGTCTTGAAAAATTCTATCATGTGACATCCAGAGTCATTTCTATCACCAAGGCCATATTTTCAAACTATTGATCCTTCTTTTTTGTTTCCGACTTTCACATACCAATCACCAATAATTATCAATGCATCTTGATTGCATGTTTGATCAATATCAGACTGCAGAAGTTGGCAAAACATTCAATTTCTTCATCTTTGGCTGCAGTGGTTGGTGGGTAAATTTGAATAATAGTCATATTAACAGCTCTTCCTTGTAGGCATATGAATATTTTCCTATCAATGACAATGCCGTACTTCAGGATCTTGAAATGTCCTTTTCGACAATGAATGCAACACCATTCTTCTTCAATTTGTCATTCCTAGTATACTAGATCATGTGATTTTCCAATTCACAGTAGCCAGTACTAGTCAATTTCAGCTTACTGAATTTTTTAATGCCTAGAGCATCGATCTTTATGTGTTCCATCTCATATCTGATGACTTCTAATTTTCCTAGATTCATACTTGCTACCTTCCACATTCCAATTTTTAAAGGACATTTGTAGCTGTTTCTTCTCATTTTGAGCTGTGCCACATCAGCAAATGCAGGCCCAAAATTTTTACTCTATCCCCGTCATTAAGGTCAATGCTATTTGAGATTATACCTCTTCCCTAGTCATATTTTCAGTACCTTCCAACATGAGCTAATCTTCCAGCACCGTATCAAACAATGTTCACCTGGTATTCATAAGATTTCCAATGGCCAATTTTTTTTTTCCAAAATAGGACTGCCAGGTCCATCTTCCTACTTTGTCTTAGTCTAGCAGCTTTGCAGAAACCTGCCCATGATGAGTGACCATAATTCTAGGGAGCTATAAATTTATTATAAATTATAACTCTACAGAAGAAATGTCCTGTTCCTACGACTAGCTCCCCCACACATCTGTCAGTTTGTCATACTCTGCGGGCTTGCATGTTGCTGTGATGCTGGAAGCTATGCCACCAGCATTCAGATACCAGCAGGGTCACCCATGGAGGACAGATTTCAGCTGAGCTTCCAGACTAAGACAGACTAGGAAGAAGGACCTGGCAGTCTACTTCTGAAAAACATTAGCCAGTGAAAACCTAATGAATAGCAGCAGAACATTGTTTGATATAGTGCTGGAAGATGAGCCCCCCAGGTTGGAAGACACTTAAAAGATGACTGGGGAAGAGTTGCCTTCTCGAAGTATAGCTGTCAAGCTTTCGAGACCTTCATTTGCTGATGTGGCGTGACTCAAAATGAGAAGAAACAGCTGCAAATGTCCACTAATAATCAGAGCCTGGAATGTATAAAGTATGAATGTAGGAAAATTGGAAATGGTAAAAAATGAAATGGAATGCATAAACATTGATATCCTAGGCGTTAGTGAGTTGAAATGGACTGGTATTGGCCATTTTGAATCGGACAATCGTATAGTCAACTATGCTGGGGATGACAACTTGAAGAACAATGGTGTTGCATTCATCATCAAAAAGAATGTTTCAAGATCTATCCTGAAGTACAACAATGTCAGTGATAGGATAAAATCCATATGCCTACAGGGAAGACCAGTTAATACGACTATTATTCAAATTTACACACCAACCACTAGGGCCAAAGATGAAGAAATAGAAGATTTTTATCAGCTGCTGCAGTCTGAAATTGATTGAACATGCAGTCAAGATGCATCGATAATTACTGGCGATTGGAATGGGAAAATTGAAAACAAAGAAGAAGGATTGGTAGTTGGAAAATATGGCCTTGGTGATAGAAACAATGCCAAAGATCAAATGATGGAATTTTCCAAGACCAGTGACTTCTTCATTGCAAATACCTTCTTTCACCAACATAAACCGCGACTATACACGTGGGCCTCACCAGATGGAACACACAGAAATCAAATTGACTACATCTGTGGAAAGAGATGATAGAAAAGCTCAATATCATCAGTCAGAACAAGGCCAGGGGCCGACTGTGGAACAGACCATCAATTGCTCACATGCAAGTTCAAGGTGAAACTGAAGAAAATCAGAGCAAGTTCACGAGAGCCAAAATATGACCTTGAGTACATCCCACCTGAATTTAGAGACCATCTGAAGAATAGATTTGACGCATTTAACACTAGTGACCAAAGACCAGACAAGTTGTGGAATGACATCAAGGGCATCATATGTGAAGAAAGCAAGAGGTCACTGAAAAGAGAGGAAAGAAAGAAAAGACCAAGATGGATGTCAGAGGAGGCTCCGAAACTTGCTCTCGAATGTCGAGCAGCTAAAGCAAAAGGAAGAATTGATGAAGTAAAAGAACCGAACAGAAGATTTCAAAGGGTGTCTCTAGAAGACAAAGTATTATAATGACATGTGCAAAGAGCTGTAGATGGAAAAGCAAAAGGGAAGAACACGCTCGGCATTTCTCAAGCTGAAAGAACTGAAAAAAAAATTCAAGCCTCGAGTTGCAATAGTGAAGGATTCCATGTGGAAAATATTAAATGACGCAGGAATCATCAAAAGAAGATGGAAGGAATACACACAGTCATTATACCAAAAAGAATTAGTCGATGTTCAACCATTTCAAGAGGTGGCATATAATCAGGAACTGATGGTACTGAAGGAAGAAGTCCAGGCTGCTCTGAAGGCATTGGCAAAAAACAAGGCTCCAGGAATTGATGGCATATCAATTGAGATGTTTCAACAAACAGATGCGGCATTGGAGATGCTCACTCGTCTATGCCAAGAAATATGGAAGACAGCTTCCTGACCAACTGACTGGAAGAGATCCATGTTTATGCCTATTCCCAAGAAAGGTGATCCAACCAAAAGTGGAAATTATAGAACAATATCATTAATATCACACTCAAGCAAAATTTTGCTGAAGATCATTCAGAAACGGCTGCAGCAGTATATCAACAGGGAATTGCCAGAAATTCAGATCGGTTTCAGAAGAGGACGTGGAACCAGGGATATCATTGCTGATGTCAGATGGATCCTGGCTAAAAGCAGAGAATACCAGAAGGATGTTTACCTGTGTTTTATTGACTATGCAAAGGCATCTGACCGTGCAGATCATAACAAACTATGGATAACACTGTGAAGAATGGGAATTCCAGAACACCTAATTGTGCTCATGAGGAGCCTTTACATAGATCAAGAGGCAGTTGTTCGGACAGAACAAGGGGATACTGAATAGTTTAAAATCAGGGAAGGTGTGCGTCAGGGTTGTATTCTTTCACCGTATCTATTCTATCTGTATGCTGAACAAATAATACCAGAAGCTGGACTATATGAAGAAGAACGGGGCATCAGGATTGGAGGAAGACTCATTAACAACCTGCATTATGCAGATGACACAACCTTCCTTGGTGAAACTGAAGAAGACTTGAAACACTTACTAATGAACATCAAAGTCCACAGCCTTCAGTGTGAATTGCACCTAGACATAAAGAGAACAAAAATCCTCACAACTGGACCAGTGAGCAACATCATGACAAACAGAGGAAAGGTTGAAGTTGTCAAGGATTTTGTTTTTCTTGGAGCCACAATCAACAGCCAAGAAATCAAAGGACGCATTGCATTGGGTAAATCTGCTGCAAAGGACCTCTTCAAAATGTTGAAGAGCAAAGAAGTCACCTTGAAGACTAAGGTGTGCCTGACCCAAGCCATGGTATTTTCAGTAGCATCATATGCATGTGAAAGCTGGACAATGAATAAGGAAGACCAAAGAAGAATTGACACCTTTGATTTGTGGTGTTGGCAAAGAATACTGAATATACCATGGACTGTCAAAAGAATGAACAAATCTGTCTTAGAAGAAGTACAGCCAGAACGCTCCTTAGAAGCAAGGATGGTGAGACTGTGTCTTACATACTTTGGACATGTTGTCAGGAGGGGTTAGTCCCTGGAGAAGGACATCACGCTTGGCAGAGTACAGGGTCAGCGGAAAAGAGAAAGACCCTCAATGAGGTGGATTGACACAGTGGCTGCAACAATGAGCTCAAGCATAACAACGATTGTAAGGATGGTGCAGGACCGGGCAGAGTTTCGTTCTGTTGCGCATAGGGTCGCTATGAGTCAGAACCAACTCTACAGCACCTAACAACAACGAGTAGCTGTAATAGATTTTAAAAATGGGTATTTAAAAGATTTACATATACTTCCATGGATATCTAACAATGGAGACAAAATTTAAATCCTAAAGGGATAGATATTTTGTAACCAAAGTAGCTCTTATTTTGAGTAAATCCAGACTGATAATGGGGGACAAATTTTGAAAATTCACATGATTAAGTGAGCATCTAGAGAAATTGGAAGCCCAATTTCCTTCCAATTCATTTTTAAATTTGGAGTTCTTGGAAACTTTTTCTTGTTAGCAATTGTGGATGTATTAGTGGCAGTATTGAACATGCCCTAGAAAGAAGAAAACGAGTTGAGTTCAATCTAAAAACTGAGGAATCTATTATCAAGGAGACACAGGGCAGCAATTACTGAATTTCTCCCAAATTTGACGCAGACTTCACTTATCCAAGCATGCTAACTAGAATCAATCATATAGTGAAAACCCATGATCCATAGGCTAAAAATACACTTGGAGACAATACCACAAAAAACATGTTTTGTAATAACTAAGCATGTAACTGAGTATTTTAAAATAAATTAATAATTGTCCCTGAGTAGATTCCGACTCATGGCAACTCGATGTGTTTCATTTTAGAACTGTGCTTCACAGGGTTTTCAAAAGCTGTGACCCTTAAAAAGACCATACTTAATGGTCTGACTGCGACTAGAGGAATCCCGGCGGCAATGCTTCCCAGACCTTCTGTTGGCACAGGACAGGAACCATCCCCGAAGACAACTCATCAGACATGAAAGGGACTGGTCAGTGGCGGGGAGAGAGATGCTGATGAAGAGTGAGCTAATTAAATCAGGTGGACACTGGAGAGTGTGTTGGCAACTCTTGACTGGAGGGGGGATGGGAAGATAGAGAGAGAGGGAAGATGGCAAAATTGGCACGAAACGAGAGACTGAAAGGGCTGACTCAATAGGGGGAGAGCGAGTGGGAGAAGGGAGTAAGATGTATGTAAACTTACATGTGACAGACTGTTTGGATTTGTAAATGTTCACTTGAAGCTTAATAAAAGTTAATTAAAAAAAAAAAAGCTGTGACCTTTCAGGAGTAGGTCACCAGGTTTTTCTTCTGAGGTACTTCTGGCAGGATTTGAACTACCAACCTTTTGCTTAACCATTTGTGCTGCCCAGGGACTCAGACTGCACAGATTTACACAATTAATATATGTTTACATAACTTACATAATCAATGACAGAATGCCATGAGCATCTGTGAAAGCATCTGACTTCTATTTATTGTATAGATGAGTAAATGACAGTTTGAATAGTCTCCATGAAAAAGTTCAGCTTCGTACATCAATAGAAACTTTATGTGTTCTCTTCAATTCAGTTTTGCAAAGAGCTACTGAATTTACCCTCCTGGAAATATAGTTATTATTCATATCTCACCAGGTAGACTGAGTCTTAGGCTTCACTGGAAAATTAATGTCTGTTTAGTACCCTCATAAGGCTACCGTGTTGTCAACCTGAAGTTACCATTTGTGAGATGAACTATTGAAAATAATTAGCTACATAGTCATCATTAACCAGACCTCTGACAAGTAGAAAAACAATTCTGGGACTGGGCAGCATTGAGAATTAAGTTTTGTGTTTTTTCTCTCATCTTTGAGATACTGATCCTGTGGGGCCCACGAAAACATGTCCACAAATTTAGATGAAAAAATAGTATGTATTTTGTGCTGGCACTGGGAAGCACTGCCAGGAAGGTCAGACTAGAAAAGCTAAGACAAGGATTTTCCCCCACAGCAGAGATAATCTTCTCTGAGAGACAGCGCCCTGAATTCAGACCTGTAGCCTCCTAAACTGTGAGAACATAAATTTCTGTTCCTTAGAGACATCCACTTGGACTATTTTTGTTACAACAGCACTAGGAAACTAAGAAAAGAAGTAAGTACCCATCACCGTGATTTATCATCTATTTCGACCACAGAGGAAGTTGGATTCACAACCCCAAGGAAGAGAAACAGATTATGAGTGAGGATGGCAACAAACAGGGGAGCAAAATTGTTGACTATTAACTACAGAAATGAAGGTGTTGCTTCCCCTTTCTGATCCGAGGCTTCAGGAATGGGTCAGTTTGGTTTAAAGGTAAAGGCTGATAATGGAGAAACATGACTACCTGCAAGGCTGTATATAGCCAGCTTCTATATATTTTAGAAGCTGAAGGAGAGAACATAGTGGTGGAGCCTTCTTTCCAGTGTCTATTTCTCCATCTGTGGTGTCTTTATACATGGTGATTGTTTGGTGTGTGGTTTCCTCAATGGCTACTGTGTGAAAGCATGTTACCTAACTCTAAACCAAAAAACTAAACCCACTGCCTTCAAGCCAATTCCGACTCATAGCAACCGTATAGGACAGAGTAGAACTGCCCCAAGAAGTTTCCAAGGAGTGCCTTGTGGATTTGAACTGCCAACCTTTTGGTTAACAGCTGTAGTTCTTAACCATTACGCCACCAGGATTTCCTACCTAACTCTAATTCCCCATAATTCTCTCTCTGTAGAGTAGAAGGTTAGGCTGTTGCTGTTGTTAGTCACCACAGAGTTGATTCTGACTCATGTGGACTCCATGAGTACAACTGCTCCATAGGGTTTTCTTGTTTGTAATCTTTACAGAAGCAGATCTCCAGGCCTATCTTTTGCAGTACTGTTTGGCTGGATTCGAATCGCCAACATTTAGTTTAGCAGTTGAGGGCGTACTGTCTGCACTATCAAGGAACCTCGAAGAAAAGGTCACATTCTCCCAAATATATCCTGACAGTTGGCCATCAAGGTACTCATCTGAAAGAATATTGATATATTTATGACTTTTAAATGACTCAATATTTAGTATCTGGGAATCCTGTAATCAAAGTCCCCTCAGTCAATCATTTACAAAAATTTCACAATATCTCAGGATACTAAGGCACAAATCTTGAATACTGATAGCTCCATTCTCAGGACAGCTGTACAAGTCAGACCCGTCATGTTTTCAGAGAGAAATCCATTCTCTGAGCTCTGGCCTATGCCTAAAACCAAACACACATCCTACTCCGGGTTTACCAATGCCACAATGAGCAACGCAGTCTTATAGAGAATGTTTCCAACTTACTCTACCAAGCCTCATCACAGACTATAGCCAGAGATGGATCTTTAAGCCAAGCTCTTCTCAGTTTCAAAAACTGGCCTCTAATGATGTTTGTGGGTGCCAAGTGGGAGTAAGTGAAAGACTTTGGCTGATGCTTTGGCAAAGGTTCCTCCAGAGCCAATTACTAATCCTCTGATGACTGAGAGGTCAGTGCATTACCACATCCTACACTGTGTGACAGTCTTTTTAAACATCTCTCTAGAGTCAACGACGAAAGAATTATGAAGAGAAGCCTATGAGCAAATGACAGCAGCAGAGCCACAAATGAAAAAGGCCAAGATTTGTTTGGGAGACACTGTTCCCAAACTTAGCTGGTTTTTAGGGAAACACAGTTAGAAAGAAGGTATGACAGGAATAAAGGGAATTATCTCCACACTGCTTATGGACTCCTTGGGGACCAAAAACTTGGCAGAGTTGATTTGAGAAAACAATGTTCAATTAAGGGGCCTTGACTAACTAATAAATTTTATGCATCTATATACTAGCTTTTCCTGATTTGAAAACCTTTGCATTATTCTCAAGGTTTTTAATTTGTATTGAATATAGTTCTTTGAGGTCTGAAAAAAAAAATAAGTTTCAAAGATTCAATTATACTTCTGTGGGAAGCCAAAAAAGTAAGTAGAAATTAAATGTGGCAGCTATAGAAGGCTGCTAACTAAAACAGCTCATTTTCTCAGTAAAGCCAGACTGCTAATGGGGACCAAAAATAAACTAAAATGTACAAGATTTGAAAAGGTTTCTAAGAGATAAGAATCTCAATTTCTCACTTATTAGGTTTTAATTTGGAATTTCTTCCTAGAAATGCTTTCATTTCCAGCTCTTGGAGCCTATTAGTGGCTGGGTTGCAAATGCCTGGATGGGAAGATACCAATGAATGGGCTCAGTCTAACAACTGAGGATTCCGCAGTCAACTAGACCCAGGTCAGTGATAATTAAACATTTTTCCCAAAATTTCAAGGAGATTAACTTAATTTGGCTAAGTTATTTCCATTGAAATAGTTTTGTAGTTCAATTCTGTGACTTGTAGGTTAGCATTTTTCTCTAAAAAATGAATTAAGACATCTATGTATCTGATTAGAGATTTACATGGGTATTGACATTTTTTATGTATCTGATTAGAGATTTACATGGGTATTGACAGCATGCATAGATACCACTCTATACTCTGCCCCTAGAAGATGCCAAGGGTCTAAAAATGGACTTATTGAAGAAATGAATAAATGAACAAATGATTGGACTCCATAGGAATACTGCATCCCAAATATTAATAGAAACTCTTTGTGTGATATTGCCAGTCCAAATCCTGTTAAGAACAATTAAAGTTACTTTTACAACATTCTGGTCAACATTTATGTCTCACCAAGTAGACTGATATAACCATAAAGTCACAAGAAACTGGATAAAGGAAAACAACTCAGGAATTGAGCTCTCCTGAAAACTGAAGATTTTTCCATAAACCTTATTGAAGCTGAGGGACCCATGCCACTGAATTTTGTAAAAATAAACTTTTAAGGAAAAATACATTATATAAGGAGGGGAAAAAAATAATTAAATATCATTCAATCCTTTGTAACAATAATATGTACTTACTCTTGAAAATCCATATACAAATCATTTCCCGAAAAGAATATATTCTTGTGTACGTTCAATGTGTCCTCCAGTTAGCAATGAAACTTCAAGTTCATCTGAGTTGACTAAATTTGTGCCTAAAGGAAAAATGGTATTATCTTAGATTGTCCCAGTGTTTCTGCCTTGTCAATAGGATGAGTCATGTCATGATTTATTTAATGTCCTCTGTAAATTGCAGGGGGGGAAATATATCTAGTCCAGAGCATGATTCTGTATGTGGTAAAGACTCATTGCATGCAAAACACATTTAAGAAATATTGTGAACTTTTTGGAACACCTCACAACACTTCCATGTCCATATCCAAAGACGAATTGCTGGAAAGATTAAAAGAAAATAAAGGGTTATGTTGAACCAGATAGAGCATGCAGGGCTATTGAATGGATACTGCTTGACAGGCTGTTATAAAGATGGTTCCTGGGCATATTGAAAGAAAAAAATCTCCATCTGCAGCTCTGTCTGTACCTGTATGTGCATGTGCACTCACGTGACAGAAAGGAATAAGAGATTACGGAACAGTTGCCACAGATACAGCAAGTTTTAGCTAGTTCATAGCTGATACACAGTTGACTTTCAAAGAACATTGTGTTCATATACCTATAAATATCCAAGCCAATAGATAAGTATAAATCCAAAATCATTCTTATTGTTAAATTTGTCACCAAAGTGGAAGAAAGAAAACCCTATAATCTTGGAGACTTTTACAGACAAGATCAAGTTTGGAAGCCAACCATAAATCATCATTCATAACACCTTATTTTCACTCAGATGTTTGTAAGGTATTGTTACTATTTGATGAATATGAATTAGGTGAAATTTAACCTCCTTCTGTTCTCTATGTGCAAAAAGGCAGAGGTGAGGGCATTGTAGCTCCATCAATCCCAAGAGACCAGGACTAAAGAGGTGGTGGAATAATTTGCCATTGGGTTAAAAAAAAACATCACTCCGAAATTCTGTGATCTTTCCAGATGGGGCACATGCCCTCAACCCAGGCTGCCTTGGTTAAAAGGATGAGCAATGTAACAGAATTCATCTTGCTGGGCCTAACTCAGAATCCACAACTGCGGAAACTCTTATTCCCTGTGTTTTCAATCACCTACCTGATGACATTGGCAGGTAATCTGCTCATCTCAGTCACTATCTTCATCAGCCCAGCCCTGGGCTCTCCCATGTACTTTTTTCTGTCCTGTTTGTCCATTATAGATGCTTTCTACTCTTCCTCCATAGCTCCCAAAATGATCTTTGACTTGATCTCTGAGAAAAACACCGTATCCTTCAATGGCTGCATGACTCGGCTCTTTGCTGAACATTTATTTGGCGCAGCTGAGATCATCCTGTTACCTGCAATGGCCTACGACCGCTACGTGGCCATCTGCAAGCCCTTACACGACACAAACCTCATGACCAGGCCTCTATGTAGTTCCCTGGTGGGGATGGCTGGGATTTTGGGGTTTATTCATGGAGGGATCCAGCTTTTGTTCATGGTCCACTTACCATTCTGTGGCCCCAATGTCATTGACCATTTTGTGTGTGATTTAATACCTCTCCTGGAGCTGGCCTGCACAGACAATCACACTTTGGGGCCCCTGATTGCTGCCAATAGTGGATCAGTGTGTTTGCTCACTTTTTCTATGCTGGTTGCTTCCTACATGGTCATCCTGCACTCCCTGAGATCTTATAGCTCTGAAGGGCGCCGCAAAGCCCTCTCTACGTGTGCTTCTCATGTCACTGTGGTCATCTTATTCTTTGTACCTTGTTCATTCCTGTACTTAAGACCCATGACCTCCTTCCCAGCTGACAAAGCTGTGACTGTACTTTTCACCCTAGTAACTCCTATGTTGAACCCTTTAATCTACACCTTGAGAAATGTGGAAATGAAAAATGTCATGAAGAAGCTCTGGGGTCAAATAATGAAAACCAGTGATTAAATAAATCTGGTGATTAAAATAATTAAAAAAAATAATTCTTGCTTAAACGTAGGACTGTTACTTCTCCTGTCTAGATCAATTTGCTTTAGGAGACCACATGTTGTGAGCAGGGTTGACTTTTCTATTATGTTCAATAGACACAGTGCCTAGAGCTTCAAACTGTGGAAATTTCTTCTGTCTAGAATATTTCCTTATTTGAAAATAATGGTGCCCCTACCAACAGGAAGGTATGAGCAACAATGAAACATGTAATATAAGGAATTATCATTAATTTATTGGAAAACCCTGGTGGCATAGTGGTAAAGTGCTACAGCTGCTAAACAAAGGGTAGGCAGTTCACATCCGCCAGGTGCTCCTTGGAAACTCTATGGGGCAGTTCTACTTTGTCCTATAGGGTAGCTATGAGTCAGAATCGACTCGACGGCACTGTGTTTGGTTTGGTTTTTGGTTAATTTATTGAGTGCTTACTATTTTTACAGTGTATTATATTCCTTCTGACATTTAATTATCACAAAACCCACTGCCGTTGAGTCAATCCCGACTCATACCAGCCCTACAGGACAGAGTAGAACTGACCCCACAGGGTTTCCAAGGAGCACCTGGTGGATTCAAAATGCTGACCTTTGGGTTAACAGCCAGAAATCCCTGGTGACATAGTGGTTATTGCTATGGATGTTAACCAAAAGGTCAGCAGTTCAAATCCACCAGGTGCTTCTTGAAAACTCTACAGAGTAGTTCTACTCTGTCCTATAGGGTCACTATGAGTCGGAATCGACTCGATGGTAACAGGTTTTAATTGTCACAACAGTCCTATAAATTCAACACTATTGTTATTCCAACTTATAAACTAGGAAACTGAAGGCTGGAGATGTTAATTGTAATGCTCAACGCCAATTAGCTAGAATTTGACTGAATCAGAATTCATATATAAGCCTGTGTGACCCAAAGCCTTTGAACTTTAGAAGTTCCACTTTACTTCCATATAACACAAAGAGACAACAAGCTCAGTGTCTGACATTTCTTTCTTTTCTTTTGAATTCTCTTCTCAGAATTCTTTGGTCTTCCTTTTTGAGCCAATGTGAAGGTGAATTTGCTTTTACAGACAGGTCAGGGTTGAAACATGAGTCTATAAAGACCCAGCTAGTGATTACTTGGTAATCTATAGCTCCATACTGTTTGATAATTTTAACTGTACTTAAAATAAAGATACTTTTCAAATGGGTTAGTGTGCTTTTCTTGAAAGTTCCTTGACATAAATCTGTAGCAAGCTGGCAAGGAGATGGCTATTTTTTAGTGAAACTCACTATTATGGATTGAATTGTGTCCCCCAAAAAATATCTGTTAATGTGGCTGGGCCACAATTCCTAGCATTTGTGATGGTCCACAATTTTGTTATCTCATGTGATTTTCCTATGTGTTGTGAATACTACCTCTATGATATTAATGTGGTGAGTTTACAGGCAGTTATGTTAATAAGGCAGGACTCAAAACAAGATTAAGTTGTGTCTTAAACCAATCTCTTCAAAGATATAGAAGAATGAAGCATGCAGAGATACGGGGGACCTCATACCATGAAGAAAGTAGGGCTAGGAACAGAGCATGTCCTTTAGGCACAATGTGCCTGTGCAGAGAAGCTCCTAGACCATGGAAAGACTGACGTCAAGGACCTTCCTCCGAAGCCCACAGAGAAAAGAGCTTTCCCCTGGACCTGGTGCCCTCAAGATGGACTTCTAGCCCCCTAGATTGTGAGAGGATAAATTTCTCTTTCTTAATGTCTTTCACTTGCAGTATTTCTGTTATAGCAGCACTAGATAACAAGACAGTCACCATGATTTCATATTTTGTGGGTGATTAGGAAATTGGCTCAATTATACTTTTTTTCACCTAACGGCAGAAGTGAATGGCTGTAGAAATCAGGGTATCAGTTACATCTAGCTATTACTAGCCTATGAAAGTGTGATAAACTGAAACAAGGCAAAATGCATTTTGTCTGAGGCCCTGTGAATATCCAGTTATTTCTAGGCAAAACTAGAGACATGGGATAAAACAAGAATTATTTCTTGATGATCTCACAAATGCATTGGCTCTTGGAGACTAACCTTAAATATATACCCTGAAAATGGCTTTTCAATTATAGAACAAAAAATCAAATTCACAAACAAGACCAGACTTATTGGTCTGACAGAGACTGGAAGAACCCTTGAGACTATGGTCCTAACACACCCTTCTGACCTGGAAGTGAGGACATTCCCAGAGACCACCTTCCAACCACACTGTAGACAGGCCCATAAGATAAACAATAACACTTGAGAGGACCATGCTCCTTAAAACAATCAATTATAAGAGATCAAAAGAGCAACATTTGCCCAAAAGCACAGATGAGAAGTCAGGAAAAGGTAGAAAATGAAGACAAAATGAAACAGGAAACCTAGATGAGAAATGGGGAGAAGGCTGACATGTTGAAGGGAATGAAACCAATGTCATGGAAAACGTTATGTACAAATTATCAAATGGGAAACTATTTTGCTCTGTAAACTTTCACCTAATGCACAATAAAAAGTTTTTTGAAAAAACAATTTGCCTTTCATATTAATATCTAGTTTGTTTTTTCCTTATGTAAAAAGTGGGAAAGGTACAACACGATGAACAGGAGATTATTTGGCAAACAAAGGATAAATTTGCCATAAATTAAGGGAGCTTGCACTCTTGAATCTACTCAACAGCAATGGGATATACTCTTGAAGGGTGAGGGCTGGTGATGGATATGATCAGAGTTTATAAAAGCATGAAAAAGACAGGACAAACACAAATGTAAGTTTCAGATTTCAGAACACTAGAATTCCTTGGAGTTTGAAACAGGGATGGTCATGGAAAAAAAAAAGAAAATGTCATTTTGTGTTACTGGCCAAAAATTTAAACCATTCGACTCAAAAGATAATTTATAGTTCAAACCTAATAGATATAGAATCAAAAGAAGTCATAGAAAAATCTTTTTATGAATAACTAGGAAAGGGTTGAGGTCAGCATAATATTATCATCTAAAACATGCTGTACGTTTCCTATGACCAGAAACTGGACTAAGAACTTTACGAAGGCTATCTCTCACAACATCACATTGAGATGTGTGTTATCATTATCCTTATTTTAAAGATAAGCATCAGGAATTATAAACATTTTGTCATTTAATTAAGGTCACTGATAAACATAAGAAATAAGATTCAGATTCAGGTTGATCCATTTCAAGGGCCAGGAAACTAAGTTTCTCTACCATAATGTGTATATATATATATATATACACACACACACACACACGGTTGCTTTAGAGTCAATACAGACTCGTGGCAACACCATGTGAGTAAAATTGTGCTCCATAGTGTTTTTAATGACTACTTTTTCAGAAGTAGACTGCTAGGCTTTTCCTAAGAGGTGCCTCAGGGTGAACTCAAACCTCCAACCTTTCAATTAATAGCTGAATTTGTCATTTGTTTGCACCAGGAAGGATATCATAAAGGGCAATGGCAGGAAACAAATCTATCTTGGAAAAAGTACAGCCAGAATGCTCCTCAAAAGCATTGATGGCGAGACTTCATCTAACTATAGGGATGTTCTCAGGAGGGAACGATCCCTGGAGAAGGACATCATGCTCAGTAAAATAGAGGGTCCACAAAAAGAGAAAGAACCCCAACGAGATGAATTAATACACTGGTTGCAACAGGAGAATTAAAAATAGCAATGAAAATGAAACAGGACCCATACCTCACACCATGCACAAAAACTAACTCCAAGTGGATCAAAGACCTAAACATAAAGACTAAAACGATAAAGATCATGGAAGAAAAAGTAGGGACAACCCTAGGAACCCTAATACAAGGCATAAACAGAATACAAAACATTACCAAAAATGATGAAGAGAAACCAGATAACTGGGAGCTCCTAAAAATCAAACACCTATGCTCATCTAAAGACTTCTCCAAAAGAGTAAAAAGACCACCTACAGACTGGGAAAGAATTTTCAGCTATGACATCTCCGACCAGCGCCTGATCTCTAAAATCTACATGATTCTGTCAAAACTCAACCACAAAAAGACAAACAACCCAATCAAGAAGTGGGCAAAGGATATGAGCACACACTTCACTAAAGAAGATATTCAGGCAGCTAACAGATACATGAGAAAATGCTCTCGATCATTAGCCATTAGAGAAATGCAAATTCAAACTACGATGAGATTCCATCTGACTCCAGCAAGGCTGGCATTAATCCAAAAAACACAAAATAATAAATGTTGGAGAGGCTGCGGAGAGATTGGAACTCTCATACACTGCTGGTGGGCATGTAAAATGGTACAACCACTTTGGAAATCTATCTGGCGTTTTCTTAAAAAGTTAGAAATAGAACTACCATACAACCCAGAAATCCCACTCCTCGGAATATACCCTAGAGATACAAGAGCCTTCACACAAATAGATATATGCACACCCATGTTTATTGCAGCTCTGTTTACAATAGCAAAAAGCTGGAAGCAACCAAGGTGTCCATCAACGGATGAATGGGTAAATAAATTGTGGTATATTCACACAATGGAATACTACGCATCGATAAAGAACAGTGACGCATCTGTGAAACATTTCATAACATGGAGGACCCTGGAAGGCATTATGCTGAGCAAAATTAGTCAGAGGCAAAAGGACAAATATTGTATAAGACCACTATTATAAGATCTTGAGAAATAGTAAAAACTCAGAAGAACACATACTTTTGTGGTTACAAGGGGGGGAGGGAGGAAGGTAGGGAGAGGGTTTTTTATTGATTAATTAGTAGATAAGAACTGCTTTAGGTGAAGGGAAGGACAACACTCAATACATGGAAGGTCAGCTCAATTGGACTGGACCAAAAGCAAAGAAGTTTCCAGGATAAAATGAATGCTTCAAAGGTCAGCGGAGCAAGGGCGGGGGTTTGGGGACCATGGCTTAAGGGGACTTCTAAGTCAATTGGCAAAATAATTCTATTATGAAAAGATTCTGCATCCCACTTTGAAATGTGGCATCTGGGGTCTTAAATGCTAACAAGCGGCCATCTAAGATGCATCAATTGGTCTCAACCCACCTGGAGCAAAGGAGAATGAAGAACACCAAGGACACAAGGCGATTACGAGCCCAAGAGACAGAAAGGACCACATGAACCAGAGACCTACATCATCCTGAGACCAGAAGAACTAGATGGTGCCCGGCACAACCCATGACTGCCCTGACAGGGAGCACAACAGAGAACCCCTGAGGGAGCAGGAGATCAGTGGGATGCAGACCCCAAATTCTCATAAAAAGACCATACTTAATGGTCTGACTGAGACTAGAGGAATCCCGGTGGTCATGGTCCCCAAACCTTCTGTTGGCACAGGACGGGAACCATCCCTGAAGACAATTCATCAGACATGAAAGGGACTGGACAGTGGGTGAGAGAGAGATGCTGATGAAGAGTGAGCTAATAATATCAGGTGGACACTTGAGACGGTGTTGGCATCTCCTGTCTGGAGAGGGGATGGGAGGATAGAGAGGGTGGGAAGCTGGCAAAATTGTCACGAAAGGAGAGACTGGAAGGGTTGACTCATTAGGGGGAGAGCAAGTGGGAGTATGGAGTAAGATCTATGTAAACTTATATGTGACAGACTGACTTGAATTGTAAACGTTCACTTGAAGCTCAATAAAAGTTAATAAAAAAAAAATAGCAATGATAGTGAGGATGGCACAGGTCTGAGCCCTGTTTTATTCTGTTGTACATAGGGTCAGTATGAGCCGGAACTGACTCAATAGCACCTAACAACAACAACAGCTATGTAAAAAAGGGGTAAAAGGGAGTCATTGTTTAGTAGACACTCAGCTTGTATTAAGGGAGATGAAAAAAATTGGAAAGGGATAGTGATGGCTGCACAACATGATAAATGAAATAAATGTCACTGAACTGTACACTAAAAAATATTAAAATGGCAAAAATTTTGTTATATACATACTCATCACAAGAATAAATAATCATTGTAGAGGTATACCATGTATATGGAAGAGAAAATTCCTTTTTTTTACCATATCGATTCTATAGCTTCATTTCAATTCCAGTAGAAATCTCAATAGGATTTATGGAGACGTTGACAAGCTTGTTCTGAAGATTATATAGAAATGCAAAAGAAACTTGAATAGCAAACAACCCTGCTTAGTCATCCCCCACACCCCTGTAAGTTTGTCATACCATGGGGGCTTTTGTATCACTGTGATGCTAGAAGCTATGCCACCAGTATTCAAATACCTGCAGGGTCACTCATGGCAAACAGGTTTCAGCCAAGCTTTCAGATGAAAACAGACTAGAAAGAAGGACCCAGCGGTTTCCCTCTGAAAAGAGTTAGCTAGTGAAAACCTTATGAATAACAGGGGAATATTGATACAGTGCTGAAAGATGAGCCCCTCAGGTTGGCAGTCACTCAAAAGACAACTGGGGAAGAGCTGCCATCTCAAAACAGAGTCGACCTTATTAATGTGGATGGAGTCAAGCTTTTGAGACCTTTATTTGCTGATGTGGCACAACACAAAATGAGAAGAAATAGCTGCAAACTTCCACTAATAATCAGGACCTGGAACGTACGAACTATGAACCTAGGAAAATTGGAAATCATCAAAAATGAAATGGAATGAATAAACATCCTTATCTTAGGCATCAGTGAGGTGAAATGGACTGGTATGGGTCATTTTGAATCAGACATCATATGATCTACTATGCCAGGAATGATGACTTGAAAAAGAATGGCATTGCATTCATCATCAAAAAGAACATTTCAAGATCTATCCCTTAAATACAATGCTGTTAGTGATAGGACAATATCCATAACCCTACAAGGAAGATCAGTTAATACCACTATTATTCAAATTTACACACCAACCATTAATGACAAAGATGAAAAAATTGAAGATTTTTACCAACTTGTGCAGTCTGAAATTGATCAAATATGTAATCAGGATACCCTGATAATTACTGGTGATTGGAATGCGAAAGTTGGAAACAAAGAAGAAGGATGTGTAGTTGGAAAATATGGCCCTGATGATAGAAATGATGCCAGAGATCACATGACTGAGTTTTGCAGGATCAAAAACTTCTTCATTGCAAATACCTTTTCTCAACCACATGAACGGTGACTATACACATAGACCTCACCAGATGGAATACACAGGAATAAAATCATCTACATCTGTGGAAAAAGATAATGGAAAAGCTGAATATCATCAGTCAGAACAAGGCCAAGGGTTGACTGCAGATCAGACCATCAATTACTCATATGCAAGTTCAAGTTGAAACTGAAGAATACTAGAAAGAAGTCCAAAAGAGCCAAAGTACAAGCTTGAGTATATCCCACCTGAATTTAGAGACCATCACAGGAATAGATGTGACGCATTGAACACTAATGGCAAAAGATCAGATGAGGTGTTGAGATGTCACACATGAAGAAAGCAAGAGGTCCTTAAAAAGGCAGAGAGAAAGAAAAGACCTAAATGGGTGTCAGAAGAGACTCTGAAACTTGCTTTTGAATGTCAAGTAAACAAAAGGAAAAAAATGATCAAGTAAAAGAGCTGAACAGAAGATTTCAAACTGGGACTCGAGAAGCCAAAGTATTATGGTGACATGTGCAAAGAGGTAGAGATAGAAAACCAAAACGGAAGGAAAGATTTGGCATTTCTCATGCTGATGAAACTGAGGAAAATTCAAGCTTCGAGTTGCAATAGTGAAGGATTCTATAGGGAAAATATTAAAAGACTCAGGAAACATCAAAAGAAGATGGAAGGGTACACAGTGTCACTATACCAAAAGGAATTATTCGACATTCCACCATTTCAGGAAGTAGCAAATGATCAAGAACCAACCGTACCGAAGGAAGAAGCCCAAGCTGCACTGCAGGCATTGGCAAAAAACAAGGCTCTGAGAATTGATGGAATACCAATAGAGATGTTTCAAAAATGGATGCAGCATTGAAATTGTACACTCATTTATGCCAAGAAAATTGGAAGACAGCTACCTGGCCAACTGACTGGAAGAGATCTATATTTATGCCTATTCCAAAGAAAGGTGATCCAATTGAACATGGAAATTATTGAAAAATATCATTAATACCACATGCAAACAAAACTTTGCTGAAAATCCTTCAAAAGTGGCTGCAACAGCATATCAACAGGGAACTTACAGAAATCCAAGTCAGATTTAGAAGAGGATGTGGAACCATCGATATTATAGCTGATGTCAGATGGACCCCACTGAAAGCAGAGAATACCAGAAAGATGTTTACCTGTGTTTTATTGACTATGCAAAGGCCTTTGACTGTGTGGATCATAAAAAATTATGGATAACATTGTAGAGCATGGGAATTCCAGAACACTTAATTGTGCTCATGAGGAATCTGTACATGGATTAAGAGGCAGTCTTTTGAACAGAACACGGGGATACTGTATGGTTTAAAGTCAGGAAAGTTGTGCGTCAGGGTTGTATCCTTTCACCAAACTTATTCAATCTGTATGCTGAGCAGATAATCAGAGAATCTGGACTAAATGAAGAAGAATGGGGCATCAGAATTGGAGGAAGACTATTAACAACCAGAGTTATGAAGATGACACAACCTTGCTTGCTGAAAGTGAAGAGGACTTGAAGAACATACTGATAAAGATCAAAAACCACAGCCTTCAGTATGGATTATAACTCAACATAAAAAAAAAAAAAAAACTTTCATAAATGGACCAAAAGCAATGTTCTGATAAACGGAAAAAAGACTGAGGTAGTCAAGGATTTCATTTTACTTGGATCCACAATCAACACCCATGGAAGAGCAGAAAAGAACTCAAAAGATGCATATCAGCTGCAAGAGGTCTCTTTAAAGTGTTAAAAAGCAAAGATATCACCTTGAGGACTAAGATGCCAAGGTGTTTTCAGTTGCCTCATATTCATGTGAAAGCTGAATGATGAATAAGGAAGACCAAAGAAGAATCGATGTCATTGAACTGTGGTGTTAGTGAAGAATATTGAATATACCGTGGACTTCCAAAAGAATGAACAAATCTAACATGGAAGGAATACAACCAGAGCGCTCCTTGGAAGCAAGAATGGTGAGACTGCATCTCACATGTTTTGGGCATGTTGTCAGCAGGAGGGATCAGTCCCTGGAGAAGGACATCATGCTTGGTAAAAAGAAGACAGCAGAAACGAGAAAGACTCAACAAGATGGATTGACACTGTGGCTACAACAATGGGCGCAAGCACAGCAATAATTGTAAGGATGGCACAGGACCAGGCAGTGTTTTTTTCTGTTGTGCATAGGGTCACTGTGAGTCAGAACCAACTCGACGGCACCTAACAACAACACGATTATATTAAAAGGAGATTGCTAGTTAAACATTTTTTAATGTATTATTACATAAAGATTTAGGGTGTGGGTTAAGAATTTGGAAGAAAAAAAATTAAGTGGAATACCTTGAGACAAAATCTTTGCTCTGCCCCATATTAGTTGCTTGATCTTGGGAAGGGTCCTTGACCTCTCTGTGCTTCGTTTCTTAACGTAAAAAAAAGATTTTTTAAAAAATAGCAGTAACAATCTCCTAAGCCAAAAAAAAAAAACAAAACAAAACAAAACCCGTTGCCATCAAGTCAATTCTGACTCATAGTGACCCTAAAGGACACAGTAGAACTGCCTCATAGAGTTTTCAAACAGAGGCTGGTGGATGGTTAGTAGCTGATCTCTTAACCACTGCACCACCAGGGCTCTCTTAAGTGTGTCATTGTTGTTGTTAGGTGCCATCAAGATGGTTCCAACTCATAGTGACCCTATGTACAACAGAATGAAACGCTGCCCTGTCGTGCACCATCCTTAAAATCCTTGTTATATATGAACTAATTCATGCACTGCTGTGTCAATCCATCTCATTTAGGGTCTTCCTCTTCTTCACTGACCCTCTACCAAGCATGACATCCTTCTTTAAGGACTGATCTCTCCAGGTAACATGTCCTAGATGGGTAGAGAGAATTAAACACATGTTTATAAAACTTAGAACATACCATAGTCAGTTTTAGTTACTATTATCATTGTTATTATAACTATGAGGATTAGATTTTGAGACTGTTTCCTCACTGCAAAATGGGTGAAAGAATATTCCACACGTGTTGTTATAAGCATTTAATTGAATCGTTATACAAAGCTCTTTCTACCATGCCATACTCATGGCAAGCAATTATTAAAATATATGCATCATTAGCTATTATAAAGTAATTGAGTATAGACAATAAGCATTTTGACTTCTTTCACAGTAGCTCTTGTACCCTTTCTTCCATTCCCATCACCAGTGCCCTGTACTCCTTATGTCAACAACTGTAAATAGTCTGCTAACTGCTCTTCCTGTCTTTGGCTTCCACCAGTTTACTGATCTTGGTCCAAGACACACAAGGACCTTTACTAGACTAATATTTCAAGATTCTCTCTTCTTCAAGTTCCTTTTCATCCTTCCACTCATAGTCTCTAAAATGTTGCATGATTCTATATTTCCTAAAGAATAAGGGCAAATTCCTTTGCTTTATGTCCGTGGCTTTTATTTCCATCTCCAACCTCCATTCTCAGGCATATCTGCCACTATGTGTACTGCCACTACTTCAGATTAGGCTTTTAGTCATCTCAGACGGACTAAGTCACACAGATAATCTCCTAGCCTGTATATTTACAGAAGTCCCCCCCGTCTCTATTATTATAAGAATTCTTATCTGGGAAGCAGTTTGAGTAATCTTGGGTAATCTTTAGGTACTTCAAATACGTGGAGAGTAGAAACAACATGACAGAGTTTGTTCTTCCTTGGATAGTCTCTCTCTAACCCAGGGTATTCTTTACAGGTCTTTTTACCCCTTTATAATCGATACCTGAAAAGATTAATGACTGAATGTAAACCATCCCTTTTCAAATTACTGTGGTCTGTCTCCTGATTGGATCCTAACTCACATGATATGGAAGGTGCTTAATATAATGGCAGCCTTATAGGCATGTGGAGCCCTGGTTGTGCAGTGGTTAAGCATTTGGCTGCTAAAGAAAAGGTCAGCAGTTTGAATCCACCAGCCATTCCTTAAAAGCCCTAATGGGCAGCTCTCCTCTGATCTATAGGGTCACTATGAGTCAGAATTGACTTGACGTCAATGAGATTCCTTTTTTTTTTTTCTAATATGCATTTCGTAAACAGTATCCTTTTAACTACACAATCAACATTTAATGAACAAGAAGACTCACAAGACAGAATTTACATTGAGGGCAGAATTCAAAACAAATGAAAACCATTCAAGTTATTTTCAGTAATTAGCAGTAAACAACATCATGTTACATAAGAAGATTATTTCAATATCAATCCAACACTCTAGGTTCACATCTTTTAGCTTCTTTAAGTGTTTCCACATGCACGTAATCAATAAACGTTTATTGAATGGGAATCGGTAAAATGTGGTGACACAGTGTGAATGGCAGACTGTCTGGATTAAAGCCTTTCCAAAGTTTATGACTCCATCTACAGATCAAGAGGATTGGACTACATTGCCTCTATTACCTCTATCTACAATGCTCAATACCCCATGAATCTGTCAGTTTCTCGTATTGTGGTGGCTTGCATGTTGCTGCGATGCTGGAAGCTATGCCACCAGCATTCGACTGTGTGAATCATAATAAACTATGGGTAAAGTTGTGAAGAATGGGAATATCGGAACACTTGATTGTGTTCATGAGGAACCTGAACATAGACCAACAGGCAGCTGTTGGAACAGAACAAAGAGATATCGAGTGGTTTCAACAGGAAAGGTGTGCTTCAGGGTTGTACCCTTTCATCAGACTTATTGAGTCTGTATGCTGAGCAAATAACTTGAGAAGCTGGACTATAGGATGAAGAACTCGGCATCAGGTGTAGAGGAAGACTCATTAGTAACCTGAGATATGCAGATGACACAACCTTGCTTTGTGAAACTGAAGAAGACCTGAAGGACTTATTGAGGAAGATCAAAGGCTACAACCTTCAGTACGCATTACACTTCAACATAAAGGAAACAAAAATTCACACAACTGGACCAATAAACAACATCATGATAAATGGAGAAAAAATGGAAGTAGTCAAGGATTTCATTTTACTTCTATCCATAACCAACACCCATGGAAGCAGCAGTCAAGAAATCAAAGGACTCATTGCATTGGGCAAATCTGCTGCAAAAGTGTCAAAAATCAATGTCACTTGAAAGCCTATGGTGAGCCTATCTCAAGCCATTGTGTTTTCAGTTGACTCATATGCGTGTGATAGCTGGAAAATGAATAAGGAAGACAGAGGAAGAATTGATGCCTTTGAATTATACTGTTGGAAGAACAAACAAAATCGTCTTGCAAGAAGTATAGCCAGGGTGCTCCATAGAAGCAAGGATAGCAAGACTTGTCTCGCATAATTTGCACATATTATCAGGAGGGACCAGTCCCTGGAGACAGACATCATGCTTGGTAAAGTAGAGGGTCAGTGAAATAGAGTTCTTCCCTTTTGTTTTTCTAACTCCACGACTTTGCACATTTCATTTTAATACTTTGTCTTCTCTAGCTACCCTTCGAAATCTTCTTTTCAGCTCTTTTACTTCATCATTTCTTCCTTTCACTTTAGCTATCCTTCATTCAAGAGCAAGTTGCAGAGTCTATCCTAACAACCATCTTGATCTTGTCTTTCTTTGTCTTCTTAATGATGTTTGCTTTCTTCATGTATGATGTCCTTGATTTAATCCCACAACTTATCTGCTCTTCATTCATTAGTGTTCAACGTATAAAATCTATGTTTGAGGTGGTCTCTAAATTCAGGTAGGATATTCTTAAGGTCATATTTTACCTCTGGCAGATTTGCTCTAATTTTCTTTAGCCTGGTCTTGAACTTGCATGTGAACAGTTGATGTTCTGTTCTGCCTTTGGCCCCTGGCCTTGTTCTGACTGATGATATTCAGCTTTTCCGTTGGTCTCTTTCTACAGATGTAGTCGATTTGATTCCTATGGATTCCATCTAACAAGTTCCATGTATATAGTTTTCATTTATGTTATTGAAAAAGGGTATTTGCAATGAAGAAATCTTAGGTCTTGCAAAATTCTGTCATGTGATATCCAGAGTCATTTCTATCACCAAGGCCATATTTTCAAACTGTTGATCCTTCTTCTTTGTTTACAACTTTCACATTCCAATTACCAATAATTTTCAGTGCATCTTGATTGCATGTTTGATCAATTTCAGACTGCAGAAGTTGGCAAAATATTCAATTTCTTCATCTTTGGCCATAGTGGTTGGTGAGTAAATTTGAATAATAATCATATTAGCTGCTCTTCCTTGTAGGCATGTGGATATTATCCTAATCACTGACACCATTGTACTTCAGGATACATCTTGAAAGTTCTTTTTCACAATGAATACAACACCATTCTTCTTCAATTTGTCACTCCTGGTATAGTAGTTCTTATGATTTTCCAATTCACTATAACCAGTAGTAGTCAATTTCAGCTCACTAATGCCTAGGATAACGATCTTTATGTATTCCATTTCATTTCTGATGACTTCTAATTTTCCTAGATTCATACTTTATACATTCCACTTTTCAATTATTAATGGATGTTTTGAGCCATGCCACCTCAGCAAATGAAGGCCCCAGAATCTTTACTCCATCCCTGTCATTAAGGTCAACTCTATTTTGAGATGGCAGCTCTTCTCTAGTCATATTTTCAGCGCCTTACAACCTGAGGAGCTCATCTTCCAGCACTGTATCAGACAATGTTTGGCTGGTATTCATAAGAATTTCAATGGCCTATTTTTTTTTCAGAATAAGACTGCCAGGTCCTTCTTCTTAGTCTTTCTTAGGCTAGCAGCTTCTCTGAAACCTGTCCATGATGAGTGACCATAATTCTAGGGAACTACAAGTTAATTATAAATTATATAGCTCTACAGAAGAAATTTGCTGTTCCTAAGACTAGCTCTAATAGATTTTTTTAAAATAGGTACTATAAAAGATTGACTTATACGTCTATGGATATCTAACAATGTAGACAAAATTTAAATCCTAAAGGTATAGATGTTTTGTATCCAAAGTAGCACTTATTTTGAATAAATCCAGACTGATAATGGGGGCCAAATTTTGATCAAAATTCTCATGACTAAGCGAGCATCTAGAGAAATTGGAAGCCCAATTTCTTTCCAATTCATTTTTAAATTTGGAGTTCTTGGAAACTTTTTCTTGTCTAACAATTGTGGGTGTATTAGCAGCAGTATCAGACACGCCCTGGAAAGAAGAAAACAAGAGTTGAGTTCAATCTAAAACCTGAGGAATCTATTATCAATGAGACACAGGGCAGCAATTACTGAATTTCTCCCAAATTTGAAGCAGACTTCACTTATCCAAGCATGCTAACTAGAATCAATCATATAGTGAAAACCCATGATCCATAGGCTAAAAATAAATTTGGAGACAATACCACAAAAAACATGGTTTGTAATAACTGAGCATGTAACTGAGTATTTAAAAATAAATTAATAATTCTCGTTGAGTGGATTCTGACTCATGGCAACTCATGTGTTTCAGTGTAGAGCTGTGCTTCATAGGGTTTTCAACAGCTGTGCCTTTCAGGAGTAGGTCAACAGACCTTTATTCTGAGGTACCTCTGGCACGATTTAAACTACCAGCCTTTTGCTTAACCATTTGTCCTGCCCAGGGACTCAACCTGGGCAGATTCATGCAATTAATATAAATTTACATAATCAATGACAGAATCCCATGAGTCCAAAATCTGTCACAGCATCTGACATCTATTTATTGTATAGATGAGTTAATGACAATTTGAATAGTCTCCATGAAAAAGTTCAGCTTCAGACATCAAGAGACACTTTATCTGTCCTCTTCAAGTTTTGCAAAGAGCTACTGAATTTACCCTCCTGGAAATGTAGTTAATATTCATATCTCACGAAGTGGACTGGGTCTTAGGCTTCACTGGAATTTTAATGTCTCTTTAGTACCTTCGTATGACTACCTTGTTGGCAACCTGAAGTTACCATTTGTGAGTTGAAGTATGGAAAATAATTAGCTACATAGTGATCATTAACCAGAGCTATAGAAAAACAATTCTGGGACTGGGCGGCACTGAGAATTAAAGTTTTGTGTTTTTTCTGTCATCTTTGAGATATTGATCCTATGGGGCCTACGAAAACATGCCCACATATTTAGAAGAAAAAATAGTATGTATTTTGTGCTGGCAGTGGGTGGCCCTACCAGGAAGGTCAGACTAGAGAAGCTAAGACAAGGATTTTCCCCCACAGCAGAGAAAATCTTCTCTGAGAGACAGTGCCCTGAATTCAGACTTACAGCATCTTAAACTGTGAGAACATAAATTTCTGTTCCTTAAAGACATCTACTTGGAGTATTTTTGTTACACCAGCACTAGGAAACTAAGACAAGAAGTGCCCATCACCATGATTTATCATCTATTTAGACCACAGAGGAAGTTAGATTCACAAGCCCAAGGAAGAGGAACAAGTTGCGAGTGAGGTTGGCAATAAACAGGGGAGCAAAATTGTTGACTATTAACTATACAAATGAAGGTGTTGCTTCCCATTTCCGGTCCTAGACTTCAGGAATGGGTCAGTTTGGTTTAAAGGTAAAGGTTGATAATGGAGAAACAAGATTCCCTGCAAGGTTGTATATATTTAGCTCTTATATCTCTGGTGTCTTTATACATGTTGATTGTATGGTGTGTGATTTCCTCAATGACTACTGTGTGAAAGCCTGTTCCCTAACTCTAAGTCCTCATAATTCTTTCTCTGTACAATAGAAGGATAGGCTGTTGCTGTTGTTAGCTGCCATAGAGTTGATTCTGACTCATGTGGACTCCATGAGTACAACTGCTCCATAGGGTTTTCTTGTTTGTAATCTTTACAGAAGCAGATCTCCAGGCCTATCTTTTGCAGTATTACTGGCTGGGTTTGAATCGCCAACATTTAGGTTAGCAGTTGAGGGATTACTGTTTGCCCCACCTAGGATCCTGGAAAGAAAGGTTCCATTCTCCCAAATGTATGAGCAGAGTCGGCCATCAACATACTTATCTGGAAGGAAGTTAATATATTTATGACTTTGAAATGATTCAATCTTTGATATCTGGGAATCCTGTCATCAAAGTCCCCTCAGTCAATCATTAATAAAAATGTCACAATATCTCAGGATACTAAGGCACAAAATCTTGAACACTGATAGCTCCATTCTCAGGACAGCCATCTCAGTCAGACCCGTCAGGTTTTCAGAAAGAAATCCATTCTCTGAGCTCTGGCTTATGCCTAAAACCAAACACACATCCTACTCCAGGTCTACCAATGCCACAATGAGCAACACAGTCTTATAGAGAATGTTTCCAACTTACTCTATCAAGCCTCACCACAGACTATAGCCAGAGATGGGTCTTTAAGCCAAGCTCTATTCAGTTTCAAAAACTGGCCTCTAATGATGTTTGTGGGTGCCAAGTGGGAGTAAGTGAAAGACTTTGGCTGATGCTTTGGCAAAGGTTCCTCCAAGGCCAATTACTAATCCTCTGATGACTGAGAAGTCAGTGCATTACCACATCCTACACTGTGTGACAGTATTTAAACGTCTCTCTAGAGTCAATGAAGAAAAGATTTTGAAGACAAGCCTATGAGCAAATGACAGCAGTAGAGCCACATATGAAAAAGCCCAAGATTTGTTTGGAAGACACTGTTCCCAAACTTAGCTGGTTTCTAGGGAAACACAGTTAGAAAGAAGGTATGGCAGAAATAAAGGGAGTTATCTCCTTCCTGCTTATGGACTTTGGGGACCAAAAACTTGGCAGAGTTGATCTGAAAAAAAACAATGTGCAATTAAGGGGTCTTGACTCATTAATACATTTTATACATCTATATACTAGCTTTTCCTGATTTGAAAACCTTTGCATTATTCTCAAGGTTTTTAATATGTAGTGAATATACTTCTAAGAGGTGTGAAGAAAAAAAAACATGTTTCAAAGATTCAATTATACTTCTATGGGAAGTCAAGAAAGTAAGTAGAAATTAAATCTGGCACCTATAGAAGGTTACTAACTAAAACAGCTCAATTTCTCAGTAAATTCAGACTGGCAATGGGGACCAAAAATAAACTAAAATTTGAAAAGGTTTCTAAAGAGGTAAGAATTTCAATGTCTCACTTATAAGATTTTAATTTGGAATTTCTTCCAAGAAATGCTTTCATTTCAAGCTCTTGCAGCCTATTTGTGGCTGGGTTGCAAGTGCCTGGATGGGAAGATACCAATGAATGTGCTCAATCTAAAAACTGAGGATTCCGCAGTCAACTAGTCCCAGGTCAGTGATAGTTAAATATTTTTTCCCAAAATTTCAAGGAGATTAACTTAATTTAGCTAAATTATTTCAACTGAAATAGTTTTGTAGTTCAGTTCTATGACTCGTAGGTTAGCATTTTTCTCTAAAAAATGAATTAAGACACCGACATGAAATTATTTTCTGATGACATCTATGTATCTGATTAGAGATTTACATGGATACTGACAGCATTCATAGACACCACTCTTTACTCCACCCCTAGAAGATGTCTAGTCCATACAGGGGTCTAAAAATGGATTTATTGAAGAAATGAATAAAGGAACAAAAGATTGGACTCCATAGAAAAGCTGCCTCCCAAATATTAATAGAAGCTGTTTGTGTGATACTGCCAGTCCAGATCCTGTTAAGAACTATTAAAGTTACCTTTACAACATTCTGGTCAACATTTATGTCTCACCAAGTACTGATATAACCACATAGTCATAATAAACTGGATACAGGAAAACAACTCAGGAACTGTGCTCTCCTGAAAACTGAAGATTTTTCCCTAAACTTTACTGAAGCTGAGAGACCCATGCCACGGAATTTTGTGACAATAAATTTTTAAGGAAAAATACATTATGTAAGGAGGGGGGAAAAATATCATCCAATCTTTTGTAACAATTACATGTACTTACTCTTGAAAATCCATATACAAATCATTTCCCAAAAAGAATATATTCTTGTGTATGTCCAACGTGTCCCCCAGTTAGCAATGAAAATTCAAGCTCATCTTAGTTGACTAAACTTGTCCTTAAAGGAAAAATGGTATTATCTTAGATTGTCCTAGTGTTTCTGCCTTGTCAATAGGATGAAACATGTCATGATTCATTTAATTTCCTCTGTAAATTGCAAGGGGGGAAATATATCTAGTCCAGAGCATGATTCTGTATGTGGTAAAAACTCATTGCATGCAAAACGCATTTAAGAAATATTGTGAAATTTTTGGAACACTTCACAACACTTCCATGCCCATATCCTAAGATGAACTGCTGGAAAGTTTGAGAGAAAAATAAAGGGTTATGTTGAACCAGATAAACATGCAGGACTACTGAATGGATGCTGCTTGACAGGCTGCTACAAAGATCGTTCCTGGGCATATCGAAAGAAAAAAACCTCCATCTGCAGCTCTGTCTGTACCTGTATGTGCATGTGCATTCACGTGACAGAAAGGAATAAGAGATTACGGAACACAGTTGTCACAGATACAGCACGTTTTAGCTAGTTCGTAGCTGATACACAGTTGACTTTTCAAAGAACATTGTGTTCATATACCTATAAATATCCATGCCAATAGACAAGAATACTACAGAATAATTCTTATTGTTTAAATTTGTCACCAAAAGTGGAAGAAAGCAAACCCTATAGTCTTGGAGACTTTTACAGACAAGATGAAATTTGAAATCCAACCATAAATCGTCATTCATAATAACACCTTACTTTTACTGAGATGCTTGTAAGGTATTGTTACTATTTGATGAATATGAATTAGAAGAAATTTAACCTCCTTCTGTTATTTATGACCATCTGCAAAATGGCAGAGTTGACGGGATTGTAGGTCCATCAATTCCAGAGACCAGGACTAAAGAGGTGATGGAATATTTTGTCATTGGATAAAAAATACCATCACTCCAAAATGCTGTGATCTTTTCAGATGGGACGCATGCCCTCAACCCAGGCTGCCTTGGTTAAAAGGATGTGCAATGTAACAGAATTCATCTTGCTTGGCCTCACTCAGAATCCACAACTGCAGAAACTCTTATTCCCTGTGCTTTCAATCACCTACCTGATGACATTGGCAGGTAATCTGCTCATCTCAGTCACTATCTTCATCAGCCCAGCCCTGGGATCTCCCATGTACTTTTTTCTGTCCTTTTTGTCCATTGTAGATAGTTTCTACTCTTCCTCCATAACTCCCAAAATGATCTTTGACTTGATCTCTGAGAAAAACACCATATCCTTCAATGGCTGCATGACTCAGCTCTTTGCTGAATATTTATTTGCTGCAGCTGAGATCATCCTGTTACTTGCAATGGCCTACGACCACTACGTGGCCATCTGCAAGCCCTTACACTACACAACCATCATGACCAGGCCTCTATGTAGTTCTCTGGTGGGGATGGCTGGAATTTTGGGGTTTATTCATGGAGGGATCCAGCTTTTGTTCATGGTCCACTTACCATTCTGTGGCCCCAATGTCATTGACCATTTTGTGTGTGATTTAATACCTCTCCTGGAGCTGGCCTGCACAGACAATCACACTTTGGGGCCCCTGATTGCTGCCAATAGTGGATCAGTGTGTTTGTTCACTTTTTCTATGCTGGTCGCTTCTTACATGGTCATCCTGCACTCCCTGAGATCTTATAGCTCTGAAAGGCGCCGCAAAGCCCTCTCTACGTGTGCTTCTCATGTCACTGTGGTCATCTTATTCTTTGTACCTTGTTCATTCCTGTACTTAAGACCCATGACCTCCTTCCCTGCTGACAAAGCTGTGACTGTACTCTTCACCCTAGTAACTCCTATGTTGAACCCTTTAATCTACACCTTGAGAAATGTGGAAATGAAAAATGTCATGAAGAAGCTCTGGGGTCAAATAATTAAAACCAGTGATTAAATAAATCCGGTGATTAAAATAATTTTAAAAATAATTCTTGATTAAACTTAGGACAGTTACTTCTGTCTGGATCAATTTGCTTTAGGAGACCACATGTTGTGAACAGGATTGGCTTTTCTATCGTGTACAGTAGGCACGGTGCCTGTGTGTCTGTGGAAATTTCTTCTGTCTAGAATATTTCATTATTTGAAAATAATGGTGCCCCTACCAACACGAAGGTATGAGCAACAATGAAATAATGTAATATAAAGAATTATCATTCTTTAATTTACTGAGTGTTTACTATTTTTACAGTGTATTATAGTCCTACTGACATTTAATTGTCACAAAACCGGTTGCAGTCGAGTCGATTGCAACTCATAGCGACCCTAAACGACAGAGCAGAACTGACCCCACAGGGTTTCCAAGGTGCGCCTGGTGGATTCAAACTGCCGACGTTTTGGTTAGCAGCCGGGAAACCTGGTGGCATATGGCTGCTAACCAAAAGGTCAGCAGTTTAAATCCACCAGGCAGTTCTCGAAAACTCTACGGGGTAGTTCTACTCTATCCTATAGGGTCACTATGAGTCAGAATCGACTTGATGGTAACAAGTTTTAATTGTCCCAAAGGTCCTATAAATTCAACACTATAGTTATTTCCAACTTATTAACTAGGAAACTAAGGGTTGGAGAGGTTAATTGTAATGCTTAATATCAATTAGCTAGAATTTGCTGAATCAGAATTCATATATAAGCCTGTGTGACCCAAAGCCTTTGAACTTTAGAAGTTCCATAAAGAGACAACAAGCTCAGTGTCTGACATTTCGTTCTTAGGAATTCTCTTCTCAAAATTCTTTGGTCTTCTTTTTTGAGACAATGTGAAGGTGAATTTGCTTTCACAGACAAGTCAGGATTGAAACATGTGAGTTTATAAAGACCCAGCTAGTGACTAGTTGGTAATTCATAACTCTATACTGTTTGATGTTTTGAAGTGCACTAAAATAAAGATACTTTTCAAACATTTAGTGTGCTTTTCTCAAAAGTTCCTTGACAATACTGTAGCAAGCTGGCAAGAAGATGGCTATTTTTTATTGAACCTCACTGTTATGGATTGAATTGTGTCCCCCCCAAAAATATCTGTTAGTGTGGCTGGGCCACAATTCCTAGTATTTGTGATTGTTCACCATTTTGTCATCTCATGTGATTTTCCTATGTGTTGAGAATACTACCTCTATGATACTAATGTGGTGAGTTTAGAAGCAGTTATGTTAATGGGGCAGGACTCAGTACAAGATTAGGTTGTGTCTTAAACCAATCTCTTTAGAGATATAAAAGAAAGAAGCATGCAGAGATACGGGGGACCTCATACCATGAAGAAAGTAGGGCTAGGAACAGAGCTTGTCCTTTAGGCACAAAGGTGCCTTGCAGAGAAGCTCATAGACCATGGAAAGATTGATGTCAAGGACCTTCCTCCAGAGCCTACAGAGAAAAAAGCTATCTCCTGGATCTGGTGCCCTCAAGATGGACTTCTAGCCTCCTAGACTGTGAGAGAATAAATTTCTCTTTGTTAATATCTTTCACTTGCAGTATTTCTGTTATAGCAGCACTGGTTAACTAGACAGTCACCATGATTTCATATTTTGTAGGTGATTAGGAAATTTGCTCAATTATACTCTTTTTCACCTAATGGCAGAAGTGAATGGCTGTAGAAATCAGGGTATCAGTTATACCTAGCTATTACTAGCCTATGAAAGTGTGATAAGCTGAAACAAGCAAAATGCATTTTGTCTGATGACTCTGTGAATGTTCAGTTATTTCTAGGCAAAACTAGAGATATGGGGATAAAACAAGAATTATTTCTTGATGATCTCACAAATTTATTGGTTTCTTGGAGGCTAGCCTTAAATATATACCCTGATAGTTAAGAAATGGCTTTTCACATATGGAACAAAAAATCAAATTCACAAACAAGACCAGACTTATTGGTCTGACAGAGACTGGAAGAACCCTTGAGACTATAGCCCTAATACACCCTTCTGACCTGGAAGTGAAGCCATTCCCAGAGACCACTTTCCAACCTAACTGTAGACAGACCCATAAGATAAACAATAACACTTGAGAGGACCATGCTCCTTAAAACAATCAATTATAAGAGATCAAAAGGGCAACATTTGCCCAAAAGCAACGATCAGAAGGCAGGAAAGGGTAGAAAATGAGGACAAAATGAAACAGGAAACCTAGGTGAGAAATGGAGAGAGGGCTGACACATTAAAGGGAATGAAACCAATGTCATGGAAAACGTTATGTACAAATTATCAAATAGGAAACTATTTTGCTCTGTAAACTTTCACCTAATGCACAATAAAAAGTTTTTTGAAAAAAGAATTTATTTTTCATATTAATTTCTATTTTGTTTTTTCCTTATGTAAAAAGTGGGAAAGGTGCAACATGATGAATTGTAGATTATTTCGCAAACAAAGGATAAATTTGCCATACATTAAGGGAGCTTACACTCTTGAATCTACTCAACAGCAATGGGATATACTCTTGAAGGGTGAGTGCTGGTGATGGATATGATCAGAGTTTATAAAAGCATGAAAAAGACAGGACAAACACAGACAAAAGTTTCAGATTCCAAAACACTAGAATCCCTTGGAGTTTGAAACAGGGAAGGTCATGGAAAATGAAAGAAAATGTCATTTCTCATTACCGGCCAAAAATTTAAACCATTCGACTCAAAAGGTAATTTATAGTTCAAACCTAATAGATATAGAAAATCAAAAGAAGTCATAGAAAACTCTTCTTATGAATAATTAGGAAAGGGTTGAGGTCAACATAATATTATCTTCTAAAACATGCTGTACGTTTCCTATGACCAGAAAACAGACTAAGAACTTTATGAAGGTTATCTTCCACAACATCACATTGAGATGTGTGTTATCATTACCCTTATTTTAAAGATAAGCATCAGAGATTTACAAATGTTTTGTCATTTACTCAAGGTCACTGGTAAGCATAAGAAATAAGATTCAGATTCAGGTTGATCCATTTCAAGGGCCAGAGATCTTAGTTTCTCTGCCATAGTATACATATATAAAATACACACACACAGTTGCTTTAGAGTTGATACAGACTTATGGCAGCGCCATGTGAGTGAAATTGTGCTCCATAGTGTTTTCGATGACTACTTTTTAGAAGTAGACTGCTAGGCTTTTCCTAAGAGATGCCTAAGGGTAAACTCAAACCTCCAACTTTTCAGTTAATAGCTGAACACATCACCTGTTTACGCCAGGAAATATGTCATAAAGGGGAATGGCAGAAAACAAATCTATCTTGGAAAAAGTACAACCAGAATGCTCCTCAGAAGCATGGATGGCGAGACTTCATCTTACTTTAGAGATGTTCTCAGGAGGGAAGGATCCCTGGAGGAGGACATCATGTTCAGTAAAACAGAGAGTCCACAAAAAGAGAAAGAACCTCAACGAGATGAATTAATATACTGGTTGCAACAGTAGAATTAAAAAATAGCAATGATAGTGAGGATGGCACAGGTCTGAGCCTTCTTTTGTTGTACATAGGGTCACTATGAGTCAGAACAGACTCAACAGCACCTAACAACAACAGGCCTGTGAAAAAGGGGTAAAAGGGAGTCATTGTTTAGGAGACACTGAGCTTGTATTAAGGGATATTAAAAAAAAATTGGAAATGGATAGTGATGGCTGCACAACATGATAAATGGAATAAATGTCACTGAATTGTACATCTAAAAAATGTTAAAATGGCAAAATTTTGTTATATACATACTCGTCACAAGAAATAAATAATCATTGTAGAGGTATACCATGTATATGGATGAGCAAATTCCTTTTTTTAACCATATAATTCTATAGCTTCATTTCAATTCCAGTAGAAAACTCAATAGGATTTGTGGAGACATTGACAAGCCTGTTCTGAAGATTATATAGAAATGCAAAAAGAAATTAGAATAGCAAACAACCCTGCTTTGTCATCCCCCACACCCCTCTAAGTTTATCATAATGTAGGGGCTTGTGTGTTGCTCTGATGCTAGAAGCTATGCCACCGGTATTCAAATACCAGCAGGATCACTCATGGCAAACAGATTTCAGCCGAGCTTTCAGACTAAGACAGACTAGGAAGAAGGACCCAGCAGTTTCCCTCTGAAAAGAATTAGCTAGTGAAAACCTTATGAATAACAGGGGAATATTGATACAGTGCTGAAAGATGAGCCCCTCAGGTTGGCAGGCACTCAAAAGACAACTGAGGAAGAGCTGCCACCTCAAAATACAGTTGACCTTATAAATGTGGATGGAGTCAAGCTTTTGGGACTTTCATTTGCTGATGTGGCACAACACAAAATGAGAAGAAACAGCTGCAAACTTCCACTAATAATCAGGACCTGGAATGTACAAAGTATGAACGTAGGAAAATTGGAAATCATCAAAAATGAAATGGAATGCATAAACATCCTTATCCCAGGCATCAGTGAGCTGAAATGGGCTGGTATGGGTCATTTTGAATCTGACAATCATATGATTTACTATGCCAGGAATGATGACTTGAAGAAGAACGGCATTGCATTCATTGTCAAAAAGAACATTTCAAGATCTATCCTGAAATACAACACTGTTAGTAATAACACAATATCCATAAGCCTACAAAGAAGATCAGTTAATACAACTATTATTCAAATTTACACACCAACAATTAAGGACAAAGATGAAAAAATTGAAGATTTTTACCATCTAATACAGTCTGAAATTCATCAAATATGCAATCAGGATACACTGATAATTACTGGTGATTGGAATTGGAAAGGTGGAAACAAAGAAGAAGGATGTGTAGTTGGAAAATATGGCCCTGATGATAGAAATGATGCCAGAGATCACACGACTGAATTTTGCAAGACCAACGACTTCTTCATTGCAAATACCTTTTTTCACCAACATGAACGGTGACTATACACGTAGACCTCACCAGATGGAATACACAGGAATAAAATCATCTACATCTGTGGAAAAAGATAATGGAAAAGCTCAGTATCAACAGTCAGAACAAGGGCAGGGGTCGACTGCAGATCAGACCATCAATTACTCATATGTAAGTTCAAGGTGAAACTGAGGAATATTAGAAAGAAGTCCACAAGAGCCAGAGTACGAGCTTGAGTATATCCTGCCTGAATTTAGAGACCATCACAGGAATAGATTTGACACAGTGAACACTAATGACAGAAGATCAGATGAGTTGTTGAGATGTCATACATGAAGAAAACAAGAGGTCAATAAAAAGGCAGGAGAGAAAGAAAATACCTAATGGATGTCAGAAGAGACTCTGAAACTTGCTTTTGAATGTCAAGTAAACAAAAGGAAAAAATGATGAAGTAAAAGAGCTGAACAGAAGTTTCAAATGGCGGCTTGAGAAGACAAAGTAAAGTATTACGGTGACATGTGCAAAGAGGTATTTGTTGGCATTTCTCATGCTGACAAAACTGAAGAAAAATTCAAGCCTCGAGTTGCAGTAGTGAAGGATTATATAGGGAAAATATTAAATGACTCAGGAAGCATCAAAAGAAGAGGGAAGGAATACACAGAGTCACTATACCAAAAGGAATTAGTCAACATTCAACCATTTCAGGATGTAGCATATGATCAAGAACCAACAGTAATGAAGGAAGAAATCCAAGCTACACTGCAGGCATTGGCAAAAAACAAGGCTCTGAGAATTGATGGAATACCAATAGAGATGTTTCAAAAATGGATGCAGCATTGAAATTGCACACTCATTTATGCCAAGAAAATTGGAAGACCTGGCCAACTGACTGGAAGAGATCTATATTTATGCCTATTCCAAAGAAAGGTGATCCAATTGAATGAAAAATTATTGAAAAATATCATTAACACCACATTCAAACAAAACTTTGGTGAAAATCATTCAAAAGTGGCTACAGCAGTATATCAACAGGGAACTTACAGAAATTCAAGCCAGATTTAGAAGAGGATGTGGAACCATCGATATCATAGCTGATGTCAGATGGATCCTGGCTGAAAGCAGAGAATACCAGAAAGATGTTTACCTGTGTTTTACTGACTATGCAAAGGCCTTTCACTGTGTGGATCATAACAAATCATGGATAATATTGTGGAGCATGGGAATTCCAGAATGCTTAATTGTGCTCAAGAGGAATCTGCACATGGATTAAGAGCCAGCCTTTCAAAAAGAACACAGGGATACTGTATGGTTTAAAGTCAGGAAAGGTATGCGTCAGGGTTGTATCCTTTCCCCAAACTTATTCAATCTGTATGCTGAGCAGATAATCTGAGAATCTGGACTAAATGAAGAAGAATGGGGCATCAGAATTGGAGGAAGACTCATTAACAACCAGAGTTATGCAGATGATACAAACTAGCTCACTGAAACTGGAGAACTTGAACAATTTACTATTGAAGATAAAAGACCACAGCTTTCACTATGAATTACAACTCAACGTAAAAAAAAAAAAAAAAAAATTTAAAAAAACCTTCATAAATGGACCTAAAGCAATGTCATGATAAATGGAGAAAAGACTGAGGTAGTCAAGGATTTCATTTTTCTTGGACCCACAATCAACACCCACGGAAGAGCAGAAAAGAAACCAAAAGATGCATATCAGCTGCAAGAGGTCTCTTTAAAGTGTTAAAAAGCAAAGATGTCGCCTTGAGGACTAAGGTGCCAAGGTGTTTTCAGTTGCCTCATATGCATGCGAAAGCTGGATGATGAACAAGGAAGACCAAAGAAGAATCGATGTCATTGAACTGTGGTGTTAAAAAAAAAGAATATTGAATATACCATGGACTTCCAAAAGAATGAACAAATCTATCTTGGAAGGAATACAACCAGAGGGCTCCTTGGAAGCAAGAATGGCGAGACTGCATCTCACATACTTTGGACAAGTTGTCAGAAGGGATCAGTCCCCTGGGGAAGGACATCATGCTTGGTAAAAAGATAGTCAGCGGAAAAGAGGAAGACTCTCAAGAAGACGGATTGACACAGTGGCTACAACAATGGGCGCAAGCATAGCAATAATTATAAGGATAGCACAGGACCAGGCAGTGTTTTTTTCTGTTGTGCATAGGGTCACTGTGAGTCAGAACCAACTCGACAGCACCTAACAACTACATGATTATATCAAAAGGAGATTGCTAGTTAAACATTTTTTAATATATTATAACATAAAGATTTAGGGTCTGAGTTAAGAATTTGGAAGAAAAAAAATTAAGTGGAATATCTTGAGACAAAATCTTTCCTCTGCCCCATATTAGTTGCTTGAACTTGCGGAAGGTCCTTAACTTCCCTTTGCTTCGTTTCTTAACATATAAAATAGTTTTTTTTTTAAATAGTAGTAACAATCTCCTAAGCCAAAAAAAACAACCAAACCCGTTGCCATCAAGTCAATTCTGACTCATAGGGACCCTATAGGACACAGTAGAACTGCCTCACAGAGTTTTCAAACAGAGGCTGGTGGATGGTTAGTAGTTGATCTCTTAACCACCATGCCACCAGGGCTCCCTTAAGTGTGTCGTTGTTGTTGTTAGGTGCCATCAAGATGGTTCCAACTCATATTGACCCTATGTATAACAGAATGAAACACTGCCCGGTCCTGCACCATCTTTAAAATCCTTGTTATATATGAACTAAATCATGTACCGCTGTGTCAATCCATCTCATTTAGGGTCTTCCTCTTCTTCACTGACCCTCTACCAAGCATGATATCCTTCTCTAAGGACTGATTCCCTCCAGATAACATGTCCAAGATATGTAGAGAGAATTAAACACATGTTTATAAAACACTTTAGAACATACCATAGTCAGTTTTAGTTACTATTATCATTGTTATTATAACTATGAGGGTTAGATTTTGAGACTGTTTCCTCACTGCAAAATGGGTGAAAGAATATTCCACACATGTTGTTATAAGCATTTAATTGAATCATATATACAAAACTCTTGCTACCATGTCATGTTCATGGCAAGCAATTATTAAAATGTATATATGTATCATTAGCTATTATAAAGTAATTGAGTATAGACAATAAGCATTTTGACTTCTTTCTCAGTAGCTCTTCTATCATTTCTTTCATTCCCATCATCAGTGCCCTGTACTCCTTATGTCAACAACCTTAAACAGTCTGCTAACTGCCCTTCCTGTCTTTGGCTTCCACCAGTTTACAGATCTTGGTCCAAGACACACAAGGACCTTTACTAGACTAATATTCCAAGATTCTCTCTTCTTCAAGTTCATTTTCATCCTTCCACTCATATCCTCAAAAATGTTCCATGATCCTATGTTATCTAAAGAATAATGGCAAATCCCTTTGCTTTATATCCATGGATTTTATTTCCATCTCCTACCTCCATTCTCAGGCATATCTGCCACTATGTGTACTGCCACTACTTCAGATTAGGCTCTTAGTCATCTCAGACTAAGTTACACAGATGATCTCCTAGCCTGTATATTTACAGAAGTTCCTCCTGTCTGTATTATTATAAGAATTCTTATGTGGGAAGCAGTTTGAGTAATCTTCAGGTACTTCAAATACATGGAGAGTAAAAACATGACAGAGTTTGTTCTTCCTTGGATAGTCTCTCTCTAATCCAGGGTATTCTTTACAGATCTCCTTACCCCTTTATAATCAATACCTGATATGATTAATAACTGAATGTAAACCTTCCCTTTTCAAATTACTGTGTAGTCTGTCTCCTGATTGGATCCTGACTCACATGATATGGAAGGTGCTTAATATAATGGCAGCCTTACAGGCATGTGGAGCCCTGGTAGTGCAGCGGTCAAGTATTTGGCTGCTAACCAAAAGGTCAGCACTTTGAATCCACCAGCCATTCCTTAAAAGCCCTAATGGGTGGTTCTACTCAGTCTTGTAGCATCACTATGAGTTAGAACTGACTTGGCATCAATGAGATTTTTATTTTCTTTTTAATTGGCATTTGGGAAACAGTATCGTTTTAACTATACAAACAACAATTAATGAACAAGAAAGCTCACAAGAGAGAATTTACATTGAGGGCAGAATTCAAAACAAATGAATACCATTCAAGTTATTTTCAGTAATTAGCAGTAAACAACATCTTGTTACATAAGATTATTTTAATATCAATCCAACATCCTAGGTTCGTAACTTTTAGCTTCCATAAGTATTTCCGTATCCAAGTAATCAATAAATGTTTATTGAATGGGAATTGGTAAACTGTGTTGACAAAGTGTGTATGGGAGACTGTCTGGATTAAAGTCTTATCAAAGTTTATAACTCCATCTACAGATCAAGAGGATTGGACTACATTGCCTCTATTACCCCTACATACAATGCTCAATACCCCATACATCTGTCAGTTTGTCGTATTGTGGTAGCTTGCATGTTGCTGTGATGCTGGAAACTGTGCCACCAGCATTCAATTGTGTGGATCATAATAAATTCTGGGTAACATTGTGAAGAATGGGAATTCCAGAACACTTAATTGTGTTCTTGAGGAACCTGTACATAGACCAACAGGCAGTTGTTGGAGCAGAACAAACAAATACTGAGTGGTTTCAAATCAGGAAAGGTGTGCTTCAGGGTTGTACATTTTCACCAGACTTATTGAGTCTGTATGCTGAGCAAATAACCTGAGAAGCTGGAATATAGGAAGAAGAACTCGGCATCAGGAGTGGAGAAAGACTCATTAGCAACCTGAGATATGCAGATAACACAACCTTGCTTTGTGAAACTGAAGAAGACCTGAAGGACTTACTGAGGAAGATCAAAGGCTACAACCTTCAGTACGCATTACACTTCAACATAAAGGAAACAAAAATTCACACAACTGGACCAATAAACAACATCATGATAAATGGAGAAAATATGGAAGTAGTCAAGGATTTCATTTTACCTCTATCCATAACCAACACCCATGGAAGGAGCAGTCAAGAAATCAAAGGACTCATTGCATTGGGCAAATCTGCTGCAAAAGTGTCAAAAAGCAATGTCACTTGAAAGCCTATGATGAGCCTATCTCAAGCCATTGTGTTTTCTGTTGACTCATATGCATGTGATAGCTGGAAAATAAATAAGGAAGACAGAGGAAGAATTGATGCTTTTGAATTATAGTGTTGGTGAAGAATATTGAATATACCATGGAATGCAAAAAGAACAAACAAATCTGTCTTGGAAGAAGTACAGCCAGGGTGCTCCTTAGAAGTAAGGATGGCAAGACTTGTCTCACATGCTTTGCACATATTATCAGGAGGCACCAGTCCCTGGAGACAAACATTATGCTTGGTAAAGTAGAGAGTCGGTGAAAAAGAGTAAGTCCTTCAATGAGATGGTCTGACACAGTGGCTGCAACAATGGAGTCAAGCAGAATAACTTTTGTGAGGATGGTGCAGAATGGGGCAGTGTTTCGTTATGTTGTACATAGGATCTATAAGAGTCCAAACTGGATCTACAGCACCTAACGACAAAAACAACAATGCTCAACGATTATTTAATCATCTGAAGTCAATTTTTTGCTCCAGAGCTTCCTCATGGCAGTTTTAAACTCAGTATTTCTGAGGACGTAAATGAAGGGATTTAACACAGGGGCCACCATAGTACAAAAGACAGCCACAGCTTTATCTGTGGGCAGAGTAGTAGCTAGGTGAGAAACACAAATATGCAGGGCACAAATAAAAAATGACCACTATAATGTGAGAGACACATGTGGTATCGTTGATTAAATTGTGTCCCCAAAAAATATGTATCAACTTGGCTGCGCAATGATTCCCAGTATTGTGTGATTCTCCACCATTTTGTCATCTGTTGCAATTTTCCTATGTTGTAAATCCTACCTCTATGATGTTTCTGCTGTACATAGGGTCGATTTGAGTAGGAATCAACTCGATGGTACCTAACAACAACATGCTGTTAATGAAAAGGATTGGAGGTAATTACATTAATGAGGTAGGACTTAACCTACAGGGTTATGTTGTGTCTTAAGTCAATCCCTTTTGAAATACACAAGAGAGAAGCAAGCACAAAGACAGGGGTACCTCATATCACCAAGAAAGCAGCACCAGAAGCAGAGCACATCTTTGGACCTGGAGTTCCTCTGTTGAGAAGCTCCTAAACCGGGGGAAGATTGATGACAATACTTCCTCAAGAGTTGACAGAGAGAGCCTTCCCCTGGAGCTGGCTTACTGAATTTGGACTTCTAGCCTATCAGACTGTGAGAGAATAAGTTTCTGTTTGTTAAAGCCATTCACTTATGGTATTTCTGTTATAGCAGCACTAGATAACTAAGAGGTGGAGAGGGCTTTAGACCATAACTTTAAGCTACGGGCCCTTAGGGAGTGCAGGATGACCACATAGAAGACCATCAAGAGGAGGAAGTTTAACAAGCATATGAATCCACTATTGGCAACAACAAAGACAGCAAGGGTATGAGTGTCCATGCACACAAGTTTCAACAAAGTATACAAGTCATATTTGAAGTTCTCTATGACAATGGGACCACAGAAGGGCAGCCAGACTTTGAAGAGGATCTGAATGATTGCATGGAGAAAACCTGCTGTCCAGGCCACTCCCACCAGGAGAATGCACAGCCTGTGACTCATGTTGGTCATGGAGTTCAGGGGTTTACAGATGGCCACATAATAGTCATAGGCCATCTCCATCAACAGGATGATCTCAGTAGCACCAAAGATATATTCTGCCTAGACTTGGACCATATATCATTAAAGGAAATCATTTTCTTCTCATGAAGGGAGTCCACAATCAATTTAGAAGCTGAAGAAGAATAAATTGTGTCTGTCAAAGAAACTTGGGTCAAGAAGAAGTACATGGAGAAGCTCAGAGTCTGGCTAACACTAATAGTAACAAAAATAAGTAGATTGCCTGAGAGTGTTACCATGTACAGAACAAAAAATACCACAGAAACTAATTTCTGCATTTTCAGGTTCCATGGAAGACCTATTCAAGTGAAGTGATAAAAAAAAAAAAAACACACCAAGAAAGTACTTTTTACCAAAAAGAAAAGAAAAAGAGAACCGTAGAAGAATTGAACAATCCAAAAATCTGCCTATTAACGGTACTCTACCATGGACTAGAAAACCTGGTGGCGTAATGATTAAGTGCTATGGCTGCTAAGGTTTGGCAGTTCGAATCCGCCAGGAGCTCCCTGGAAACTCTGTGGAGCAGTTCTACTCTGTCCTAGAGGGTCACTATGAGTCGGAATCAACTCTATGGCACTGGGTTTGGTTTGGTTTTTTTTTTTACCATGGACTGCCAAAAGAACAAACAAATCTGTCTTAGAAGAAGTACAACCAGAATGCTCCTGAGAAGCAAGGATGGCAAGACTGCGTCTTAACATACTTTGGACATGTTGTCAGGAGGGATCAGTCCCTGGAGAAGGACATCATGCTTGGAAGAGTACAGGGTCAGTGGAAAAGAGGAAGACCCTCAACGAGGTGGATTGACACAGTGGCTGCAACAATGAACTCAAGCATAACAAAGATTGTGAGGATGGCTCAGGACAGGGCAGTGTTTCGTTCTGTTGTGCATAGAGTAGCTATGAGTCAGAATCGACTGGACGGCACCTAACAACAACAATAACCATTCTCTCAGATGAATTCCTTCTCTTCCCTAGACTTTCTAGGAATAAACCCAACCCAGTGCCATTGAGTTGATTCCAACTCACAGGTACCTCAAAAATTCTGTTAGTTAACCCTCTTAGTCTTTTATTATCCTGACATTAAAAAGAAAAGAAAACTCTTATGAAATTAAGAATACCCAGAGAAAAGAACAGCATTTTCTAGAATCAGGGTAATTTTTGGAAATTTCCACTTGAATATCAGCAACAGGGAATAAGGTACTCATTGTTAGGTGATGTCGAGTTGATTGCAACTCATACTGAGCCTATGTACAACAGAGCAAAACACTGCACAGTCCTGTGCCATCTTCACAATAACTTTTATCCTTGAGCCCATTGTTGCAGCCACTGCACCATTCCTCTCATTGAGAGACCTCCTCATTTACACTGACCTTGTACTTAAAAGCCTGATGTACTTCTCCAGGGACTGTTTCCTTCTCATAACATGTTCAAAGTATGTGAGATGAAGTCTTGCCATCCTTGCTTCTAAGGACCACTCTGACTGTATTTCTTCCAAAAGAGATTTGATTGTTTTTCTGGCAGTCCATGCTATCGCCATTGTTCTTCACCAAAATCATAATTCAAAGGCAGCAATACTTCTTTGGTCCTCCTTATTCATTGTCCTTTTTTCACATGCATATGAGGCGATTGAAAATAACACAGCTTGGTTCAGGCACACCTTAGCCCTTAAAGTGACATTTTTGCTTTATAAAACTTGTAAGGGGTCTTTTGAAGCAGATTTGCCCAGTACGATATCATTTGCTTTCTTGATTTCTGGATGCAATGCCCAATGCAATATCATGTGATTTCTTGACTGCTGCTTGCATGGGTATTGATTGTGGGTCCAGGAAAAATGAAATCTTAGTCAACTTCAATCTTTTCTCCATTTATCATGTTGTTGTTTGTTGGTCCACTTGTGAGAATTTTTGTTTTCTTTATGTTGAGGTATAATCCACACTGAAGGATTATACCATACTGAAGGCTGTAGTCTTTGATGTCCATGAATAAATGCTTCAAGCTCTCTTCACTTTCAGCAACATTTCCTGACTTTAAAACAGGCAGCACCCTCTTGTTTTGTTCAAACGACTGTCTCTTGGTCTAGGTACAGGTTCCTCATGAGCACAATTAAGAGTTCTGGAATTTCCATTCTTTGCAATGTTACCCATAATTTGTTAGGATCCACACAGTCCAAAGCATTTGCATAGTCAATAAAAACCAGGTAAATATCTTGCTGGTATTCTCTGCTTTCAGCCAGGATCCAATTGGCATCAGCAATGATAACCCTCATTCCACATCCTATTCTGAACCTGGCTTTAACATCTAGCAGTTCTCTATGTACTATTCTAACAAATTCTGAATAATCTTTAGCAAAATTTTACTTTGGTGTTATATTAATGGCATTGTTTGATACTTTCCACATCCAGTTGGATCACCTTTCTTTAGAATTGGCACAAGTATGGATCGCTTACACTCGGTTTGCCAAGTAGCTGTCTTCCAAATTTCTTAGCATAGATGAGTGAGCACCTTCAGCACTGCATCTATTTGTTGAAACATCTCAATTGGCATTCCCTTAATTCCTGGAGCTTTGTTTTTTGCCAATGCCTTCAGTGCAGTTAGAATTCTTCCTTAAACACCATCAGTTCTCAACCATATGCTACCTCCTGAATAAGCTGAATGTCGACCAACCCTTTTTGGTACAGTAACTCTGTATTCCTTCCATCTTTTTTTTTTTTTTTTTGATGCTTTCCTGTAGCATCCTTCGATATTGCAATTTGAGCCTTGAGTTTTTTCTTCAGTTCTTTCAGCCTGAGAAATGCGAAGTCTGTTCTTCTTTTTTGGTTTTCTAACACTAGAACTTTGCACCTTTCATTATAATACTTCGTCTTCTCTAGCCACCCTTTGAAATCTTCTTTTCAGCTCTTTTACTTCATCATTTCTTCCTTTCCCTTTAGCTAACCTTCATTCAAGAGCAAGATTCAAAGTCTATCCTAACAGCCATCTCGATCTTTTCTTTCTTTGTTTTTTTAATGATGTTTGCTTTCTTCATGTATGATGTCCTTGATTTAATCCCACAACTCATCTGCTCTTCAGTCATTAGTGTTCAATGCATAAAATCTATGTTTGAGATGGTCTCTAAATTCAGGTAGGATATTCTTAAGGTCATATTTTACCTCTGGCAGATTTGCTCTAATTTTCTTTAGCCTGGTCTTGAACTTGCATGTGAACAGTTGATGTTCTGTTCTGCCTTTGGCCCCTGGCCTTGTTCTGACTGATGATATTCAGCTTTTCCATTGTCTCTTTCTACAGATGTAATCGATTTGATTCCTACAGATTCCATCTGACACGTTCCATGTATATAGTTTTCATTTATGTTATTGAAAAAGGGTATTTGCAATGAAGAAATCTTGGGTCTTGCAAAATTCTGTCATGTGATATCCAGAGTCATTTCTATCACCAAGGCCATATTTTCAAACTATTGATCCTTCTCTTTTGTTTCCACCTTTCACATTCCAATCACCAATAATTATCAATGCATCTTGATTGCATGTTTGATCAATTTCAGACTGCAGAAGTTGGCAAAATATTCAATTTCTTCATCTTTGGCCATAGTGGTTGGTGAGTAAATTTGAATAATAATCATATTAGCTGCTCTTCCTTGTAAAAAAAAATGGAAATTATCCTAATCACTGACACCATTATACTTCAGGATACATCTTGAAAAGTTCTTTTTGACAATGAATGCAACACCATTCTTCTTCAATTTGTCATTCCTGGTAGAGTAGATCATATGATTTTCCAATTCACTATAGCCAGTACTAGTCAATTTCAGCTCACTAATGCCTAGGATATCGATCCTTATGTATTCCATTTAATTTCTGATGACTTCCAATTTTCCTAGATGCACACTTTATGTATTCCACTTTCCAATTATTAATGGACGTTTGCAGCTGTTTCTTCTCATTTTGAGCCATGCCACATCAGCAAATGAAGGCCCCAAAATCTTTACTCCACCCAGTCATTAAGGTCAACTCTATTTGTCTAACAATGTGGAAAAAATTTAAATCCTAAAGGGATAGATGTTTTGTTACAAAAGTAGCTCTTATTTTGAGTAAATCCAGACTGATAATGGGGACCAAATTTTGATCAAAATTCTCATGATTAAGTGAGCATCTAGAGAGATTAGAAGCCCAATTTCTTTCCAATTCATTTTTAAATTTGGAGTTCTTGGAAACTTTTCCTTGTCTTCCAATTGTGGATATATTAGATGTATTAGTGGCAGTATTGAACATACCCTAGAAAGAAGAAAAGAAGGGCTGAGTAATTCTAAAAATTGAGGAATCTACGATCAATAAGACATAGGGCAGCAATTACTAAATTTCTCCAAAATTTGAAGCAAACTTAACTTATCCAAGCATGCTAACTAGAATCAGTTGTATAAGTGAAAGTCCATGATCTGTAGGCTAAAAATGAGTTTGGAGACAATATCGCAAAAAATGTGTTTTGTAAGAACTGAGCATGTAACTGAGTATTTAAAAATAAATTAATAATTGTCATTGAGTAGATTCTGACTCATGGCAACTCCACGTGTTTCAGTGTACAACTGTGCTCCATAGGGTTTTCAAAGCTGTGACCCTTCAGGAGCAGGTCACCAGGCATTTCTTCTGAGGTACATCTGGCAAGATTTGAACTACCAAGCTTTTGCTTAAGACTTTATGTTGCCCAGGGACTCAAACTGGGCAGATTTACACAATTAATGTAAATGTATACAATTAATGACAGAATGCCATGAGTCCAGCATCTATCACAGCATCTGACATCTACTTATTGTGTAAATGAGTAAATGAAAGCTTGAATAGTCTCCATGAAAAAGTTCAGCTTCAGACATCAAGAGAAACTTTATGTGTCCTCTTCAATTCAATTTTTTCAAAGAGCTACTGAATTTACCCTCCTGGAAATGTAGTTAATATTCATTTCTCACCAAGTGGACTGAGTCTTAGGCTTTCCCGGAATTTTAATGTCTGTTTAGTACCTTCATATGGCTACCATGTTGGCAACCTGAAGTTACCATTTGTGAGCCGAAGCATTGAAAATAATTAGCTACATAGTGATCAGTAACCAGAGCTGTGATGAGTAGAAAAATACTCTGGGACTGGGCAGCATTGAGCACTAAAAATTTTGTATTTTTTTCCCTCATCTTTGAGATGTTGATCCTATGGGGTCTCTGATAACATGTCCACAAATTTAGAAGAAAAAATAGTATATATTTTGTGCTGGCAGTGGGTGGCACAGCCAGAAAGGTCAGACTAGAAAAGCTAAGACAAGGATTTTCCCCCACAGCAGAGATAACCTTCTCTGAGAGACAGTGCCCTGAATTCAGACTTGTAGCCTCCTAAACTGTGAGAACATAAATTTCTGTTCCTTAAAGACATTCTTTTGGAGTATTTTTGTTACACCAACACTAGGAAACTAAGACAAGAAGTAAGTGCCCATCACCACGATTTATCATTTATTTAGACCACAGAGGAAGTTGAATTCACAACCCCAAGGAAGAGGAACAGATTGTGAGTGAGGTTGGCAACAAACAGGGAAGCAAAATTGTTGACTATTGACTATAGAAATGAAGGTGTTGCTTCCCATTTCTGGTCCTAGACTTCAGGAATGTATCAGTTTGGTTTAAAGGTAAAAGTTGATAATGGAGAAACATGATTCACTGCAAGGCTGCATGTAGCCAGCTCTTATATATTTTAGAAGCCAAAGGAGAGAACACAGTGGTGGAGCCTCCTTTAAAGTGTCTACTTCCCCATCTTTGGTGTCTTTATACATGATGATTGTTTGGTGTGTTATTTCCTCAATGGCTACTGTGTGAAAGCATGTTACCTAACTCTAAGTCCCCATAATTCTCTCTCTGTAGAATAGAAAGATAGGCTGTTGCTGTTGTTAGTCGCCACAGAGTTGATTCTGACTCATGTGGACTCAATGAGTACAACTGCTCCATAGGGTTTTCTTGTTTGTATTTTTAATCTTTACAGAAGCAAATCTCCAGGCCTATCTTTTGTGGTTCTACTGGCTGGGTTTGAATTGCCAACATTTAGGTTAGCAGTTGAGGGAATACTGTTTACACCACTTAGGATCTTTGAAGGAAAGGTTACATTCTCCCAAATGTATCATGAAAGTCAGCCATCAAAGTACTTATCTGGAAGAAAGTTGATATATTTATGACTTAAATGACTCAATATTTGGTACCTGGGAATCCTGCAAAGTCCCCTCAGTCAATTATTAAGAAAAATGTCACAATATCTCAGGATACTAAGGCATAAAATCTTTAACACTGATAGCTCCATTCTCCGGACAGCCATCTAAGTTAGACCAGTCATGTTTTCAGGAAGAAATCCATTCTCTGAGCTCCGGCTTATGCCTAAAACCAACCACATATCCTACTCCAGGTTTACCAGTTTCACAATGAGCAATGCAGCCTTACAGAGAATGTTTCCAACATATTCTACCAAGTCTCATCCCAGACTACAGCCAGAGATGGATCTTTAAGCCAAGCTCTACTCAGTTTCAAAAACTGGCCTCTAATGATGTTTGTGGGTGCCAAGTGGGAGTAAGTGAAAGACTTTGGCTGATGCTTTGGCAAAGGTTCCACCAGGGCCAATTACTAATCCTCTGATGATTGCGAGGTCAGTGCATTACCACACCCTACACTGTGTGACAGTCTATTTAAATCTCTCTCTAGAGTCAATGAAGAAAGAATTATGAAGAGGAGCCTGTGAGCTAATGACAGCAGTAGAGCCACATATGAAAAAGCCCAAGATTTGTTTGGGACACACAGTTCCCAAACTTAGTTGGTTTCTAGAGAAACAGTTAGAAAGAAGTTTTGACAGGGATAAAGACAATTATCTCCATACTGCTTATGCAATTTTTGGGGACCAAAACCTTGGCAGAGTTGATTTGAGGAAACAATGTCCAATCAAGTGGTCTTGACTCGCTAATACATTTTATAGATCTATATGCTAGCTTTTCCTGATTTGAAAACCTTTGCATTATTCTCCAGGTTTCTAATTTGTATAGAAGATGGTCCTATGAGATGTGGAAAAAAATAAAAAAAAGTTTTGAAGATTCAATTATACTTCTATAGGAAGCCAAGAAAGTGAGTAGAAATTAAATCCAGCAGCTATAGAAGGTTGCTAACTAAAATAGCTCATTTTGTGAGCAAATCCAGACTGATAATGGGGACTAAAAATAAACGAAAATGTCCGAGATTTGAAAAGTTTTCTAAAGAGATAAGAATTTCAATGTCTCACTTACTAGATTTTAATTTGAAATTTCTTCCTAGAAATGCTTTCATTTCAAGCTCTTGGAGCCTATTTGTGGCTAGGTTGCAAATGCCTGGAGGGGAAGATATCAATGAATGGGCTCAATCAGAAAATTGAGGATTCCGTGATCTACTAGACCCAGGTCAGTGATAATTAAATATTTTTTGGCAAAATTTCAAGGAGATTAACTTAGCTAACTTAGCTAAGTTATTTCCACTGAAATAGTTTTTGTAGTTAGATTCTGTGACTTGTAGGTTAGCATTTTTCTCTAAAAAACGATTTGGACACAGTGACAAGAAATTATTTTCTAATGACGTCTATGCATCTGATTAGAGATTTATATGGATATTGACAGCATTCCTAGACATCATTCTATACTCCTCCCCTAGAAGATGTCTAGTCCATACTAAGCTCTAAAAATGAATTTATCAAAGAAACGAATAAATGAACAAAAGATTGGACTTCACAGAAAAGCTGCATCCCAAATATTAATAGATACTCTTTGTGTGATATTGGCAGTCCAGATCCTGTTAAGAACTGTTAAAGTTACTTTTACAACATTCTGGTCAACATTTACGTCTCACCAAGTAGACTGATTAAGCACATAGTCACAAGAGCCATGGATAGAGGAAAACAACTCAAGGACTGAGCTCTCCTGAAAATTGAAGATTTTTGCCTCAGCATTATTGAAGCTGAAAGACCCATGACACTGAATTTTGTGACCATAAATTTTTAAGGAAAAATATGTTATATAAGGAGGGGAAAAAAAGAATTAAATATCATGTGATCCTTTGTAATAATAATATGTACTTACTCTTGAAAATCCATATACAAATCATTTCCCATAAAGAAATATATTCTTGTGTATGTTCAATGTGTCCACCAGTTAGCATGGAAACTTCAACTTCATCTTAGTTGATTAAATTTGTGCCTAAAGGAAAAATGATATTATCTTAGGCTGTCCTAGTGTTTCTGCCTTGTCAATAGTAAACTCAGGGAAATGTCATGATTCATTTAATTCCCTCTTTAAATTGCAAGTGGGGAAATATATCTAATCCAGAACATGATTCTGTATGTGGTGAAAGGCCCGTTGCATGCAAAACACATTGAAGAAATATTGTGAACCTGTCAGACAACTTCACAATACTTCCATGTGCATATCCAAAGATGAATTGCTGGAAAGATTGAGAGTGAAATAAAAGGTCAGGTTGAATCAGATAGAACACGCAGGGCTACTGAATGGATGCTGAGTGACAGTCTGTTACAAAGATCGTTTCTGGGCATATTGAAAGAAAAAAATCTCCATCTGCAGCTCTGTCTGTATCTGTATGTGCATGTGCATTCGCTTGACAGAAAGGAATAAGATTACAGAACACAGCTGACACAGATATAGCACATTTTAGCTGGTTCATATCTGATACACGGTTGACTTTTCAAAGAACATTGTGTTCATATACCTATAAATATTCATGCCAATAGACAAGTATAACTCCAAAATAATTCTTATTTGTTTAAATGTGTCACTAAAAGTGGGAAATACAAACCCTATAATCTTGGAGACTTAGAGACAAGAGGAAGTTTGGAAGCCAACCATAAATCATCATTCATAACACCTTGCTTTTACTGAGATGTTTGTAAGGTATTGTTACTATTTGATGAATACAAATTAGGATAAATTTAACCTCCTTCTGTTCTTCTTTATGACTACCTGCAAAATGGCAGAGGTGAGGGGACTGTAGCTCCATTAATCCCAGAGACCAGGATTAAAGAGGTGATGGAATATTTTGCCATTGGATTAAAAATATCATCACTCAGAAACGCTGTGATCTTTACAGATGGGACACATGCCCTCAACCCAGGCTGCATTGGTTAAAAAGATGAACAACGTAACAGAATTCATCTTGCTGGGCCTGACTCAGAATCCACAGCTGCAGAAGCTCTTATTCCCTCTGTTTTTAATCACCTACCTGATGACACTAGCAGGTAATCTGCTCATCTCAGTCACTGTCTTCATCAGCCCAGCCCTGGGATCTCCCATGTACTTTTTTCTGTCCTGTTTGTCCATTATAGATGCTTTCTACTCTTCCTCCATAGCTCCCAAAATGATCTTTGACTTGATCTCTGAGAAAAACACCATATCCTTCAATGGCTGCATGACTCAGCTCTTTGCTGAACATTTTTTTGCTGCAGCTGAGATCATCTTGTTAATGGCAATGGCCTATGATCGCTACGTGGCCATCTGTAAGCCCTTACACTACACAATTCTCATGAGCAAGCCTCTGTGTAGTTTTCTGGTGGGGATGGCTGGGATTCTGGCATTTGTTCATGGAGGAATCCAGCTTTTGTTCATGGCCCAGTTACCATTCTGTGGCCTCAATGTCATTGACCATTTTATGTGTGATTTAATACCTCTCCTGGAACTGGCCTGCACAGACACTCGCACTTTGGGGCCCCTGATTGCTGCCAATAGTGGCTCACTTTGTTTACTCATATTTTCTGTGTTGGTCACTTCCTATGTCATCATTCTGTGCTCCCTGAGGACTTACAGCTCTGAAGGGCGCAGCAAAGCCCTCTCTACGTGTGCTTCTCATGTCACTGTTGTCGTCTTATTCTTTGTACCTTGTTCATTCCTCTACCTAAGACCTATGACCTCCTTCCCTGCTGATAAGGCTGTGACTGTATTTTGCACCCTAGTAACTCCTATGTTGAACCCTTTAATCTATACCCTGAGAAACGCAGAAGTGAAAAATGTCATGAAGAAGCTCTGGGGGCAAATACTGAAAATCAGGGATAAATAAACCTTGTAAATGAAATAATTTAAAAAATAATTCTTGATTAAACTTAGGACAGTCGTTTCTCTTGTCTGGATCAATTTGCTATGAGCGCCCATATTGTGAGCAGGGCTGACTTTCCTATTAGGCACAGAAAGCACAAGGACTAGAGCTTCAAACTTTGGAACTTTCTTCTGCCTAAAATATTTCATTATTTGAACATAAAGGTGCCCCTACCAACTGGAGGGTGTGAGCATCAATAAAACAATGTAATATAAAGAATTATCAACTCTTTATTGAGCATTTACTATTTGTAAAGCGTTTTTATTCCTTCTGACAGTTAATTCTCGCAACAGTCGTATAAATTCAATACTATTGTTATTCCTGTTTTTCAAAGTAAGAAACCCAGGTTCAGAGGGGTTAATTATATTGCTTAAGACAAATTAGCTAAGATTTGAATGAATCATAATTCAAATATAAGCCCATGTTACTCAAAGCCTTCGTACTTTATGAGTCCCATTCTACTTCTGTTTATTACAGAGACAACAAGCTAAGTGTCTGACATTCCTTTCTTTTCTTTGAAATTCTCCTCTTGAAATTCTTTGGTCTTCTTTTTTGAACCAATCTGAGGGTGAACTTGCTTTCACAGACAGGTCAGGTTTGAAAGGTATGAGTCTGCATAGACCTGGCTAGTGACTAGTTGGTAATTTATAACTACATGCTGTTTGACGTTGTCAACCGTACTAAAAGAAAAATATTTCCAAATGAATTACTGTGATTTTCTACAAAGCTCCTTGACATAAATTTGCAGCAAACTGGCAAGAAGATAGGCTATTTTTGTAGTGAACCTCACCATGCTTTCACATTTCTTAGATGATTAGGAAATTGGCTCAATTATTCTTTTATCACAAAACTGCAAAAGCGAATGGGTGTAGAATTCAGGGTATGAGTTACATCTAGCTATTAGTAGCTTTGAATAATAGTCGTATTAACTGGTCTCCTTTGTAGGCATAGGGATATTATCCTATCACTGACAGTGTTGTACTTCAGGATAGATCTTGAAATGTTCTCTTTGATGATGAATGCAACACCATTCCTCTTTGAGTTGTCATCCCCAGCATAGTAGATTATATGATTGTCCAATTCAAAATGGTCAATACCAGTCCATTTCAGCTCACTAATGCCTAGGATATCTATGTTTATGCATTCCATTTCATTATGCAAATTTACGCACCAACCATTTGGGCCAAAGATGAAGAAATAGAAGATTTCTACCAGCTGCTCTGATCTGAAATTGTTCGAACATGCAATCAAAATGCATTGATAATTACTGGTGATTGGAATGCTAAAGTTGGAAACAAAGAAGAAGGATCAGTAGTTGGAAAGTATGGTCTTGGTGATAGAAACAATGCCAGAGATCAAATGATAGAATTTTGCAAGACCAATGACTTCTTCATTGCAAATACCTTCTTTCACCAACATAAACAGTGACTGTACACATGGACCTCACCAAATGGAACACACAGAAATCAAATTGACTACATCTGTGGAAAGAGATGATGGAAAAGCTCGATATCATCTGTCAGAACAAGGCCAGGGGCCAACTGTGGAACAGACCATCAATTGCTCACATGCAAGTTCAAGCTGAAACTGAAGAAAGTCAGAGCAAGTCCACAAGAGCCAAAATATGACCTTGAGTACATCCCGCCTGAATTTAGAGACCGTCTGAAGAACAGATTTGGTGTATTGAACACTAGTGACCAAAGACCAGGTGAGTTGTGGAATGACATCATGGACATCATCCATGAAGAAAGCAAGAGGTCACTGAAAAGACAGGAAAGGAAGAAAAGACCAAGATGGATGTCAGAGGAGACTCTGAAACTTGATCTTGAGCATAGAGCAGCTAAAGCAAAAGGAAGAATTGATGAAGTAAAAGAAGTGAACAGAAGATTTCAAAGGGCCTCTGGAGAAGACAAAGTAAAGTATTATAATGACATGTGCAAAGAGCTGGAGATGGAAAACCAAAATGGAGGAACACACTTGGCGTTTCTCAAGCTGAAAGAACTGAAGGAAAAATTCAAGCCTCGAGTTGTAATAGTGAAGGATTACATGGGAAAAATATTAAACGATGCAGGAAGCATCAAAAGAAGATGGAAGGACTACACAGAGTCATTATACCAAAAAGAATTAGTCGATGTTCAACCATTTCAAGAGGCAGCATATGATCAGGAACCGATGGTACTGAAGGAAGAAGTCCAAGCTGCTCTGAAGGCATTGGCAAAAAACAAGACTCCAGGAATTGATGGAATATCAATTGAGATGTTTCAACAAACAGAAGCAGCACTGGAGGGGCTCACTCGTCTATGCCAAGAAATGTGGAAGACAGCTTCCTGACCAACTGACTGGAAGAGATCCATATTTATACCTATTCCCAAGAAAGGTGATCCAACCGTATGTGGAAATTATTGAACAATATCATTAATATCACACGCAAGCAAAATTTTGCTGAAAATCATTCAAAAATGGCTGCAGCACTATATCGACAGGGAACTGCCAGAAATTCAGGCCAGTTTCAGAAGAGGACGTGGAACCAGGGATATCACTGCTGATGACAGATAGATTCTGGCTGAAAGCATAGAATACCAGAAGGATGTTTACCTGTGTTTTATTGACTATGCAAAGGCATTCAACTGTGTGGATCATAGCAAACTATGGATAACATTGCGAAGAATGGGAATTCCAGAACACTTAATTGTGCTCATGAGGAACCTTTACATAGATCAAGAGGCAGTTGTTTGGACAGAACAAGCGGATACTGATTGGAAAAGTGTGCGTCAGGGTTGTATTCTTTCACCATACCTATTTAATCTGTATGCTGAACAAATAAAATAATACAAGAAGCTGGACTATATGAAGAAGAATAGAGCATCAGGATTGGAGAAAGACTCATTAACAACCTGCGTTATGCAGATGACACAACCTTGCTTGCTGAAAGTGAAGAGGACCTGAAGCACTTACTAATAAAGATCAAAGACCACAGCCTTCAGTATGAACTGCACCTCAACATAAAGAAAACAAAATCCTCACAACTGGACCAATGAGCAACATCGTGATAAACGGAGAAAAGATTGAAATTGTCAAGGATTTCGTTTTACTTGGATCCACAATCAACAGCCATGGAAGCAGCAGTCAAGAAATCAAAAGATGCATTGCATTGGGCAAATCTGCTGCAAAGGACCTCTTCAAAATGTTGAAGAGCAAAGATGTCACCCTGAAGACTAAGGTGCGCCTGACCCAAGCCATGGTATTTTCAATCACATCATATGCATGTGAAAGCTGGACAATGAATAAGGAAGTCCAAAGAAGAGTTGATGCCTTTGAATTGTTGTGTTGGCGAAGAATATTGAATATACCATGGACTGCCAAAAGAACGAAGAAATCTGTCTTGGAAGAAGTGTGGCCAGAATGATCTTTAGAGGCAAGGATAGCGAAACTGCATCTTATGTACTTTGGACATGTTGTCAGGAAGGATCAGTCCCTGGAGAAGGACATCATGCTTGGCAGAGACCAGGGTCAGCAGAAAAGAGAAAGACCCTCAACGAGATGGATTGACACAGTGGCTGCAACAATGAGCTCAAGCATAACAACGATTGTAAGGATAACACAGGGCCGGGCAGTGTTTTGTTCTGTTGTGCATAGGGTCGCTATGAGTCAGAACCGACTCGATGGCACCTAACAACAACAGCAACATTAGTAACTTATCAATATGTGATAAAGTGAAAGAAGACAAAAATGTATTTTGTCTGAGGACCCGGTGAATGTTCAGTTATTTCTTGACATAGAAGTTTGGGGACAAACACGAACTATTTTCTGATGAACTCACCAATGTATTGGCTCTCAGAGACTAATTTTAAATACGTACTCTGATAGTTAAAAAATTGCTTTTCAATTATAGAACAAAAAAATCAAATTCAGACTGAAATTTTTTTTTTACCTTCCAATCAAACCATAAACAGCCCATAAAATTAACAACACCTGAGAGAAAAGTGTTCCTTAAAACAATCATTTATACAAGATCAAAAGGGTAACATTTACCCAAAAGCAGAGATGGGAAGGCAGGAAGGGGTAGAAAATCAGGACAAAGGGGAACAAGGAATCTAGGGTGAATATGGGAAGAGTGTTGACCCATTGTGGGAAATTAAACCAATATCATGGAATACTTTACATACAAATTATCAATTGATAAACTAATATGGCCTGTTAACTTTCACCTAATGCACAATAGAAAGTTTTTTGAAAAAAGAATTTGCTTTTATATTAATTTCTAGTTTGTTTCTTTCTTATGTAAAAAGTGGGAAATACTCAACATGATGAACAGTAGATTATTTGGCAAACAAAGGATAAATTTTTCATAAATTAGGTGAGCTTATACACTTCAGTCTACTTGACAGCAATGGGACATACTTTTGAAGGGTGAGAGCTGGTGGTGGATATGATCAGAGTTTGTAAAATCTTGAAAAAGACAGGACAAACATGGTCACAAGTTTCAGATTCCAAAACACTAGAATCCTTTGGAGTTTGGAACAGGGACAGTTATGGAAAATAAAAGGAAATGTCATTTTGCATTACTGGCTGAAAATTTAAATCATTCGACTCAAAGGACAACATATATTTCAAACCTAATAGATATAGAAAATCAAAAGAAATCACAGAAAACTCTTCTTATGGACGGTCAGGAAAGGGTTGAGGTGGACATAATATTAGCACCTAAAACATGCTGCATGTTTACTATGTGCAGAAACTGGACTAAGAACTTTACAAAGACTATGTCTTACAACATCAATTTGAGATGTGTGTTACCAATATCCTTATTTTAAAGACAGGCATCAGTGGTTTATAAATGTTTTGTCATTCATTCAAGGTCATTGGTAAACATGGGAAATAAGATTCAGATTCAGTTTGGTCCATTTCAAGAGCCAGAGATATTAAGCTCTCTGCCATAACAGTTGTAAAAACAGAGGAAAAAAAAAAAAAACATATGCTCTAGAGTGGACACTGACTCATGAGAATTCCATGTGAGTAAAATTTTGATCCATGGGGTTTTCAACGACTAGTTTTTCAGAAGTAGACTGCCAGGCCTTTCCTCAAGGGAGCCTCAGTGGGGACTCATACCTCCAACCTTTCAGTTAGCAGCTGAGCACTTTCACTGTTTGCGCCAGAGAGTATGTCATAAAGGGTGATGACAGGAAACAAATTTGTCTCAGAAGAAATACAGCCAGAATGCTCCTCAGAAGCATGAACTGGGAGACTTTGTCTTGCATACTTTGGAGATGTTATCAGGAGGGACCAGTTCCTGGAGGAGCACACCATGCTCAGTGAAGCAGAGGGTCAGCAAAAAGGGAAAAACATCAACAAGATGGATTGACACAGTGGCTGCAACAATGGGCTCAAACATACCAACGATAGTGAGGATGGCACAGGACCTGGCTGTGTTTCATTCTGTTGCACATAGGATCACTAGGAGTCAGAACAGACTAGATGGCATCTAACAACAATAGGAGTGTGAAAAATGGGTAAAGAGTAGTCATTGTTTAGGGGACACTGAGCTTGTATTAAAGGAGATGAAAAAATTTGAAAAGGGATAGTGATAGCTGCACAACATGATAAATGGAGTAAATGTCACCAAATTGTACACCTAAAAAGTGTTTTAATGGCAAAATCTTTGTTAAGTATATACTCATCACAATAAATAAATAATAATTGTAGAGGTATACCATGTATATAGATATGAAAGCTTAATTTTTTTTACCATACCAATTCGATAGTATCAATTCAATTTCAGTAAAAATTCCAACAGGGTTTGTGGAGAAATTGACAAGATTTATTCTGAAAATTATAAAGAAATGTAAGAGAGCTTAGAAAAGCAAACCACTCTGTCTTAGTTATCTACTGCTTCTATGACAGAAATACCACAAGTGGGTGGCTTTAACAAAGAGAAATTTATTCTCTCAAAGTCTAGTAGGCTACAAGTCTGAATTCAGGGCATTAGCTCCAGGGGAAGCCTTTCTCATTTTGTTGGCTCTCAAGGAAGGTCCTTGTCATCAATCTTCTGGTCTAGGAACTTCTCAGTGCAGGAATCTCAGGTCCAGGGAATGTGTTCTGCTCCCAGCATTGCTTTCTTGGTAATATGAGGCTCCCCTGTCTCTCTGCTTACCTGTCTCTTTTATATCTCAAAAGAGATTGACCCAAAACACAACCTAATCTTGTAGATTGACTCCTACCTCATTAACATAACTGCCTCTAATCCTGCCCCATTAAAATCATAGAGGTAAGATTTACAACACATCAGATGACAAAATGGTAGACAATCACACAACACTGTGAAGCATGGCCTAGCCGAGTTGACAGATATTTGTGGGGGACACAATACAATACATGACACACTCTCAAAAAAAAAAAAAAAAGAGCACAGTTGGAGGATTTACTCTACCTAATTTTAAGACTTCACTATAAAGTTCCACTAATCAAGACTGAGTGGTATGGGCATAAACATACAGATAAGTAAAATAGAAAGAAAGTTGAAAAATAGACTCAAATATGTAATTTTATTACAAAGATGTCAAAGTAATTCAGTGAAGGAAGAACAGACTTTTCAACAAATTATTCTGAAGTAATTGAATATTCATATACAGGAAAAATTAATCTCAAATGTAACTTCACACCATACACAAAAATTAATTCTAAATGGGTCCAACACCTACGTTTCAAAGCTAAATTATAAAAATTCTCTAACAAAGCTTGATGACTTTGGGTGGGCCAATATTTCTTAGATATAACACAATAAGCACGAACCATTGGACTTTGTCAAAATTATAAAATTTCTCATTTAATGACACATTTCAAAAATGTGAGAAGACAAAAAGCAGATTTTGAGAAAAGTATATGTGTATGAGAAATGACTTGTATCTCATGTATGTAAAGAATACATATTTCAGTAATAAGAAACTCGGAACCTCTATTTTTAAAATGTGGAAAGGACGTGAACTCAAACTTCATAAAAGGAGGTATATGATAAAAGAGTATATACAAATAGCCAATAAGAACATGAAAAAAAAAAAAAATGCTCAGCACCTTTAATCACCAGGGAAATGCAAACTAAACCACAGTAATTCACCGCTATGTACCCCTAAAAAAAAAAAAAAAAAAAACTAGAATGACTAAAATGAAAACAACTAACAATACAAAGTGACAAAGATGTGGAACAACTGGAAAAGCCTGCTCTACATTTTTTTTAATGCTCCCTAGGTTTCAATACTGACCAGCCCTGGATTCCCAGAGGATACTCTAATCTGGCACCTTCTGGGATTTCTGGCTACTTCCAAAGACCTATCTGAGATATGAAAAACAACTTCAGGGGGCATTTAATTTAAAATATCAACCATTAATTTTACGTTCTCGCTGCTATTGCTCTCAGGCAATCAATTATGACTTTCTAGGAAAGGTTCAACATTGATAAAAACACAGATGTTTCCCTTGTAACAGGAGTCCACAGGTAAACTCCACACAGGTCCACACACAGGAATTACGCTACCAGGATATTCACATGGCATTCTGCTTCCTTACCAATCTGGGTTTAGATAGAAAAAGGTGATTGTGACATGGTTAGGTTACAAATGCAGGGAATACAATCCTCTATTCAAAATTGGCTGTTTCTCAAACAAGTCTTTCCAAGATACCTGCTTCTAAGACAAAGCCTTTCTGTCAATGAAGATAATTTATTCCTGGGGGAGCAAGCAGCAACTATAAGACAAGTCCCTAAGACTTTATGGAAACGGCTTTAAATATCTATGCAGTACAAAGTGAGAATGATTTTTGTTCTTGTTGTTCATGCATCCAGAGCGAGATTCACCATGCGTGGAGTAACCCATTTAAATGTGAGTCCTCCACACTCTCTGCCTTTTCCCCTGCAAGACCAGAACCATGTATACAAGATAATTCTCTTTAGTGTTTCGAGTGAATCTTTTCTAAATTCAAATCCAGATTTTCTGGGGAAAGGGTTGAGTTTTTAGGCTAGAACGAAAGATTTAGACTCATATCAAACTTCATCAACTTTTGCTTTGATATTGAATTATCTGAATATTTTCTAGTCAAGTGTCTCATAGCTTTCATATTGAAAGTTATTTATTCCAAGAGGAGATCAGTTTGAAGATCCCAAACATCATTACAGTCATCTATAAACAGCACTAAGGTAAGTTTCTCAGTGGTGTTGCCTCTTATTAAAAACTGTTATTTTCCATATATAGAAATCATTATTTTCATACTTTCTACATACAGTATTATAATATTTCATCCTCAATCCAATCCATCAAAAGATATGAGTAAGCATCATTAACCTCATTTGACAGATGAAAAAGTTGAGGCTCATAGAGATTCAACAATGTGTAGGACTATAACTAACCTAGCTCTTTGACATCAGGAACCATGCGGCCAGGAGATAATATCTTGTAATAATCCAAACTAATCATGAGGATGAAAGAAGATTTAAATATAATTCACACAAAAAGACACAAATATGAATAGTAAATGACATAAATCCTCAGCTGCTCAGTATAGGAAAAAACATACAGAGCTCTTCCTGGGATCAAATGCTACAGACAATATGAGTTTCTGGCTTCTTTAGAGGTAAATTTGGAGATTGTTCTTTGTGAACTTATAGTATGTTTAAATATTTCTCTGCATTATTGATCTAAGTGTCAATTCTTCTATCTCCTTGGTGCAAGCACAGTCACAAAAATGGGACCCAGTCCTACACGTTTGCCCAGCACTGTGTTAGATGTGTTCTCATGGGCTCTCCCAGTCAATTCTCATTGTAACCAGTAAGGTGGACATTATTGTTCTCACTTTACAGACAAGGAAACAAGACCTAAGGTGCAAAGAAATGTATCCCGAGATAAAAGAAGTTGCAAGTAGAAGATTCAAGATCTGGTCTTTTTGAAAACAATGCACTTAACCATAAAACAGTTGATTTCAAAATTTTGCAGAAAAGTTTGGGGAACATGCCTTGGAGGGGAGTTAGGGAGAAGAGAGTAAAGCCAATGCAGGGGCACTTCAATGAAAATAATACCACATATTCTTAGTATTTGGGAATTCCATGATTACATGTATATGTACATATATGTGCGTGTATGTTTGTATACGTGTGCATGTATGTATACATATATACACATTTAATTACATAGCTATCTTATATCATTATGTTTAATGACATATGTTTACATTTGTGTTTGTGTGTGTGTTTATGCTGTTGATAAAATTGCTTCATGTAAACTTGCCTCTGAGGTAGTATTAAAATAACTATAATTACTGTGACTATATCAAAAGGAGATTACTAGTTAAACACTGTTTAACGTATTAAAATATAACTATTTAGGGCATGGATTAAGAATTTGGAAGAAAAATGGTTAAAAGGAATACCTGAGACCAAATTTCTGCTCTGCCCTTTATTAGCTGCTTGATCTTGGGAAGAATTCTTAACTCCTCTGTGGTTCATTTCCTAACGTGTAAACAGATTAAAAACAAAATAGTAGTAACAATCTCCTGTGTGCTTAGAAAAAAAATTTTTTAAAAAGCAACCAAACCTGCTGCCATTGAGTCGATTCTGATTTGCAGGGTGCCTATAGACCAGAGTATAACTGCCCTGTAGAGTTTCCAAGGAGGTGCTGGTGCATTCAAACCAACAACTTTTTGGTTAGCAGCTGATCTCTTAGCCTCTGGGCCACTAGGACTCTCCTAGGTGTGCTATAGTTGAGTCAGTTCCGACTCACGGCAACCATGTGAGCAACAGAACAAAACACTGCCCATTCCTGGGACATCCTCACAATCGTTGTTATGCTTGAGGCTATTGCTGCAGCCACTGTGTCAATCCATCTCGTTGACGGTCTTCCTCTTTTTCACTGACCTTCTACTTTACCAAGCATGATGTCCTTCTCCAGGGACTGATCCCGCTTGATAATGCATCCAAAGTATGTGAGACGTAGTCTTACCATCTTTGCTTCTAAAGAGCATTCTGGTTGTACGTCTTCCAAGACAGATTTCATTCTTTTGGCAGTCCATGGTATATTCAATATTCTTCATCAAGGTGGGTAGTGAGAATTAAATAAGCACATGTTATAAAACACTTAGAGCATACCATGGTTAACCATATCATTGTTAATATAACTATGAAGATTAAATTTTAAGATTCTTTCCTTATCTGCAAAATGGGTGAAATAATATAAACCACACATGTTGTTATAAAGATTAAATGAAATCACATACACAAAGCTCTTGCTACCATGCCATTATCATGGCAAACAGTTATTAAGATCCATATATTATTAGCTATTAAAAAGTAATTGCGTTTAGACAATGAGCATTATGAATTCTTTCACAGTAGCTCTTGTATCCTTTCTTTCATTCCCATCTTCAGTGCCCTGTACTCCTTATGTCAACAACTGCAAATAGTACACTAACTTCTCTTCCTGTCTCTGGCTTCCACCAGCTTTGGATTGTCCGTGAGCCCCAGTAGAACAAACTCCATCATGTTGTTTCTATTCTCCGTGTATTTTGTCCAAGACACACAAAGACATTTACTAGGATAATATTTCAAGATACTCTTTTCCTCAAATTCCTCTTCATTCTTCCACTCATGTCCTCAAAAACTTTTCATGATTCTTTGCCTCCTAAAGAATAAGGACCAGTTCCTTTGCTTTACAACCATGGTCTTTACATCCATCTCCTACCTCCATTCTCAGGTTTACCTGCCACTGTGTGCACTATCACTACTTCAAATTAGGCTTTTAGTCATCTCAGGTGGCTAAGTTACACAGACCATCTCCTGACCTGGATGTTTACAGAAGTTTCTCCTGTCTATATTATTACCAGTATTCTCATCTGGGAAGAAGTTTGAGTAATCTTCAAGTACACGGAACCTGTACTTCCATGTCAAAAAAAAAAAAAAAAATCCATAGAAATTCACAAATCAGTAGAGTCCAGACATTTATTACTTATCATAATGAATACTTTTAATACATTCAGGATTGTTTTAATAAAATGTTTCAATTTCAGGTAACGTAATTAACCATCACATAAAATACATGGAGAATAGAAACAACGTGACGGAGTTTGTTCTACTGGGGCTCACAGACAGTCCAAAGATGCAGAAAATCATATTTGTTATGTTTTTTGTCATCTACATCATCATTGTGGTAGGAAATGTTCTCATTGTGGTCACCATCACTGCCAGCCCATTGTTGGGATCCCCCATGTACTTCTTCCTGGCCTATCTCTCCTTTATCGATGCCTGCTATTCCTCTGTCAGTACCCCTAAACTGATCACAGATTCACTTCACCAAAGAAAGACCATCTTATTCAATGAGTGTATGATCCAAGTCTTTGGGGAACATTTCTTTGGAGGTGCTGAGATCATCCTTCTTACTGTGATGGCTTATGACCGCTACGTGGCCATCTGCAAGCCCTTGCACTACACAACCATCATGAATCGGAGGGTGTGTGGTCTACTAGTGGGAGTTGTGTGGGTGGGAGGCTTTCTTCATGCAACCATACAGATCATCTTCATATTTCAATTACCTTTCTGTGGCCCTAACATCATAGATCACTTTATGTGTGATCTGAACCCTTTGCTCAGTCTTGCCTGCACTGATACTCACACTTTAGGGTTCTTTGTTGCTGCCAACAGTGGGTTCATCTGCCTGTTAAACTTTCTCCTCTTGCTGGTCTCCTATGTGGTCATCCTGTGCTCCCTAAGGACCCTTAGCTTGGAGGGGAGACGCAAAGCCCTCTCAACCTGTGCTTCCCATATCACAGTGGTCGTCTTATTCTTTGTGCCCTGCATATTTGTGTATATGAGACCTGCGGCCACTTTATCTGCTGACAAAGCAGTTGCTGTATTCTATACTATCATAACTCCCATGTTAAATCCCTTAATCTATACCTTGAGAAATGCCCAGATGAGAGATGCCATCAGGAAATTGTGCAGCAGGAAAGCTATTTCAGAAGACTAAGAAATGTGTCTGGAGTATAACAATGATTCCATTGAGTAAAAGGTCAAGAGGACATTTAGTATTTCCCTGAAAGTGCTACTTATGAAATAAGAAAAAATTAATCAGTAGAGTTCATAGATCTTCAATTTTGTAGAGCAGAAACAGTGTAAGAAAAAAGAGAAAATCTAACCCAGGAGAGTTTGTTGCATATTTAGAAAATTCAAACAAATCAGGGCTTAGTTTAACTAACATAATCCATGTAAATATATGCGTGGACATTCCCTGTAATAAAAAATCAGAGGAATATCACATGTTAACATTGAGCATTTATGTTTATAACAATCCAAAGAGATAGGCACTACTATTATGCCCATTTTACAAGTAAGGACCTGACAAAAAGGAGACAGTATAAAAACAGACATACTAAAGAACCAGGAACAAAAACCTGGTCTATGTCACAGATCATGCTCCTAATTGTGTGATACGCTGCCAAGAACTAATGATACAAAGATCAAATAATAGTAGTAGCTACCATTTTTTGAGCTAGAGACTGTGTTGGGAACATTATACACATTAGTTGATTTTCTATAACTGAAAATCTGTTAATTTTTTACCGATTAGTCTCTACTAATTTTTATGTACAATTTGTGGTCATTCGTTGTGTATAGTACAATGATATCTAACTAGTTTACGACTATGAAAACAATGGGCCATTCAATCTCTGAGGGGCAAGTAATGAAGAGTAAATAGACCATGTTTCCAAATTTCCTTGTGGCTTCAGAACCATTTTGTATTGCTCATGTCACCCAGAAAGAGTGATGACTAAAAAAAAAAAAAAAAAAAATTAAATATCAGCTGGAAATTTCTGTTTTTTAAACATAAAATCATTCTCCTTAAAATGGTTGCCTATTAGATACAACAGTTTCTATGACATAGCACAATATCTGGTGCACAATAAATTTTGAATGAACAATTAAAAGTATAAAAGAAGATGAAAAATTGGATAAAAAGTACATCAACAAACAATAGTACTGGACCCTAGGGAATTCTGTTCTACCTTTATCTTAGTATTTGAGTCAGACTCTATGGAAAATTTTACCTAGACCTCTTGGGGACCCAGAATTTGTTCTTACTTCTGCTTAAACTAAGGAATGAGAAATAAATGAAACTAAGGTTATCTGTATCTGAGCGAAAGATTTACCATGTTATTCTCCCTGCTCTCAACTAGGTTTCGTTCTCTTAGGAAAGTAGACTCTGTATGTTATGTTTCTTTGTTCACTAATTTACTTTTTGATAACATTTCATTATTAAAAGCTGTTTTGAAAAAAAAGCATGGCTTTGTCTCCACACAAAGCAACTTCTATATATATATATATAGAATCTCCATCATTCATTTCTTCATAAACCATCATATTTTTTTGGAACCCAAGGAATATATTATGTGTTGTGATATTGGCTGGACCCTTGGTACAGAGTAAAAAGAGACACAAGCCCTCCTTACAATCCATTGAAAGACTCCCAGAAGAAAGCAAAGTACAGTGCGGTATTACAAAAGGTGATATAGTAGAAACACAGGATGATATGAAATCACATGCGGGGAAGACACAACAGAGACCTGGGGGTCAGGAATCACCTCCTAGATGAAGAGGCATCAAAAATGGGGCCTAAAGAATGGAAAGGAGAAAGCAGAGTTGGGTAAAAGCCTTCCTAGTGGGAAGAAATACTTAAAAATGCCAGAAGGTGGAAATGAATATGACATACTCAGGAAACCTAAGTAATTCTGTATATATGTTGTTATTAAATCATCTGTTCATTCAACAACTATTTATTGAACTCCTAATGTGTGTCAGGCAGCATGGGAGGCACTGAATTTGTAAAAGGTAAATAGCAAGACATGAAGCTGGGAAGAAAGAAACAGGGAACATAAAGAAGAGTTTTACAACCATGTTAAGGCTTAATGCTAGGGAAAATGAGTGAAACTTTAAAAGGTCTTTTAAGCTAGTAGGTGATGTGGTTAGGTTTGAGTTTTAGAATGGTAACCCTAACTACAGTGTGGGAACAAGACTGGAAACAGAAAAGCAGTTAAGAGCTTATTGTAATAATTCAGGTATGAAAGGATGGAGGCTTTGATCTGGTGATGTCAGTGACTATACAGAGAGTGGTGGACTCTGTTAGATCCAGCACAAATCGTCTTAACTAGGCCAGTGCAACCATGACCCAGATGCTGATTCCAGGCTGCTGACACGTCACAGATTTGCCCTTCTATGGACAATTAGGAGAAAATGAGAGCTGCCTCCCTGGTGTGTTATATTCACCCCCCCCCCCAGGGCCCACCAACAGCCAGTAACTGCCCAGCACTAGGTACAAAAGGCTGGCCCCCTTATGTTAAGGTGGGCCCAGAACCACAGTACAATGGTAACTCCAGAGCTCTTTTGGCTACAAGCTGAAGCCATTGCCTTTCTTACCTTAATCTGCATTCGTCATTCCCTGTGACTGTTAAGTTGTATGTGAACTTGGCTGTGCCATGATTCTCAGTGGACTAGCAGTTATGATGTAGTTTGGCAGCTATGTCATGATGTAATCACCTCCATAATGAAATCTGATATAAGGTAATCATTTCCATGATGAGATCTGTTATAAGCAGCCGATCAGTTGAAAGGGAGTCTCCTAGGGGATGTGGCCTGCATCCAGTATAGGTGGACTCTCAGGCAAATCTCACTGGCTTTTGCTCACTCTGGATCCTGCAACTGACTTCTGTTCATCAGACATCTGGTTATTGGGACTTGAGCTAGTAGCTTACCTGCCAATCTTGGAATTCATTGGCCTCTGCATTCTGCGAGGCAGAGGCCTGCTGTCTGACCTACTGATCTTGGGTTCTCCAGCCCCTGCAACTACATGAGCCAGGAGAAGCCTAGAGCCTGACCCACAGACTTGAGACTTTCCAGTCTCTACAACCATGTGAGCCGTTTCCTTGATGTAAATCTCTCTATATATGTATATATTAATATACTTCTCTGGTTTTGCTTCTCTAGAGAACCCAACCTGAGACATTTTGTACCAAGAATGGCTCTAGAAAACCAAAATTGTAAGGATGAGTTTTCTAAATTGGTTCACAAGTCTGGTTAGTCTTAAACATGTTGATGACTCTACTTCCAATAGTAAAGACCAAAAAGAAAAAAAAAAAAAAACCCATTGCCATCGAGTCAAAGGAGCATACTGCTAATCCACAGCATGAGGTGGCAATAGAAATACACAAAATTTCACCACCAGTAGATCAGTTATTCATGTGAATCAAAGTAGATCAGCTATTCACGTGAATCGAGGCTCTGGGTGATGGCATGTTTGATATTTTTCTATAGCTTTGTCATAATGAGAAGAATAAGGAAGCTGGTTAGTTGAACCTACTTTCACTAGAAAAACTAGTGAGAGAAAGAGACGAGCTCAGGGCTTCAGGGTCACAACTCAAGTGTAAAATAAATTATCTCAATGTTTCCACTTGTGCCTTGAAAGAAAGGCTTATTTCTTGTAGTGACAGAGCTGATATTGCCAAAAACCAAACCCAGGCTCTTAGTGTAAGAGTGGCTAAATTAAAAGGCCAGTTGAATTCCCAATCTCAAGTGTTGATGGACATTAAAGTGAAGAAATTGATTGGGAAGAAATGGAATCCTAAAACTTGAGACCAAGACGTAAGGGCAGATAATCAGGAAACTGGGGACAGTGAGCCCCTAAATTCCATGGAATCACTCCTGCCAATAGAACCAGCCGTCTCACTCCCATCTGAAGGGATTACTCCATCTTTGTCTGCTAAACCACCCTCCACAGTAAAACAATTAGCCCCTCCACCCCCATCTGATGGGATTAACCCTGCAATGTCTGAAGAGACTTTGTCTGAGCCATTGCCTGTGACATTGCCTGAGGCAAATATCTTACAAGATGTTGCTGTATTTTCTTAGGACACATCACCACAACCCATATTTGCTTCTAGACCTATAACTAGACTTAAGTCCCAGCACACCTCAAAAGGTGAGCCAGGAAGAGATATGCTACACTTCAAAAGAACTACTTGAGTTTTCCAATGTGTGCAAACAGAAGCTTGGGAAATATGTGTGGGAATAGCTATTAAGGATGTGGAATAAAGGCACAGGAAACATGAAGCTGGATCACTCTGAGTTTATTGATATGGGCCCACTAAGCACAGATCCTTCATTCAATATTTCAGGTTAGGAAAGGATCTAAGAGTTTAGTTTAGTTGGTTGATGTGCTGAAGCATGGATTACACAGATTACACGGCAGACCACACTAAACCAAGTTGAAGTGCAAGACTTGCCTTGGTATACTACAGAAGAAGGAATCTAAAGGCTTAAGGAAATTAGCATGTTAGAGTGGATTTATTTGGTTAGACCAACAGATCTACACATGGAGTGCCCAGAGGACTAACCATTTTCCACAATGGTGAGGAACAAATTTGTGAAGGGAGCCACAGCATCCTTGAAGATCACTGCTTCGATTTCTATTTTATGTCAGTCAGATTTGACAGTGGGAACTGCCGTAACCAAATTAAGACGAATGGGGTTAGAGGCCAACTGACAGCACTCAATCAACAAACATAATGTGGGCATAGTTACTGTAATGGACAGCGGAGTCAAAGCAGTGATCAGAATAGCCTGACTCACGGATTTATGGCTTTGGCTACTTACTCATGGTTTCCCCGGGAGTGAAATAGATCAGAAATCTACCAAATTTATACTCGATCTCTACAAGCGGAAATAATTTGAGGTCAAGTGAATGGCAGTCTAATTCAAATCCCCAGAATAGGGATTTATGGACCCTCTCAATCAAACCCAGACTTGAGCCAGTTTACAGACTAGCAGCCCCTTGAATGGAGACACCAGTCCCCTTGAGAAAGGACCCCACTAAACTGCCAAAAAATTATACTGTTAATTATTTTCCCAGTCTTCTCCAAAGGGAAGCTCCTAGACTAGGTTGATGACAAGGACCTTCCTCAAGAGCCAGCAGAGAATGAGAGCTTTCCCCTGGAACTGGCTCCTTGAGTTTGGATTTCCAGTTTCCTAGACTGTAAGAGAATAAATTTCTGCTTCTTAAAGCCATCCACTTGTGGCATTTCTGTCGTACCAGAATTAGATAACTAAAACAGGTAGAGAGGGCTTTAGACCACCCCTCCAAGCTATGGGCCCTTAGGGAACACAGAATGAACGCATAGCAAATCATCAAGAGCAGAAAGTTTAATAAGCATGTGAATCCACTGTTGGCAGCAACAAAGAAACCAAGGGTATGAGTGTCCATGCAGACAAGTTTCAACAAAGGATACAAGTTACACATAAAGTGGTCTATGACATTGGGGCTACAGAAGGGCAGCCAGACTGTGAAAAGGATCTGAATGGTTGCATGTAGAAATGCTCTATTCCAAGCCACTCCCACCAGGACAATGCCTGGCCTGTAGCACACGATGGTCACATAGTGCTAGGGTTTACAGATGGCCACATAGTGGTCATAGGCCATCTTCATTAACAAGATGATCTCAGTAATACCAAAGACGTGCTACACATAGACTGGGGCCATATACCATTAAAGGAAATCATTTTCTTCTCATGAAGGGAGTTCACAACCAGCTTAAGAGCTGAAGAAGGAGAATAAATTGTGACTATCAAAGAAAGTTGGGTCAAGAAGTAGTACATGGGGGAACTCAGAGCTTGACTGGTAGTAATAGTAACAACAGTAAATAGATTGCCTGAAAGTGTTACCATGCAAAGAACCCAAAATATCACAATTATTACTTTCTGCGTCTTTGGGTTCTGTGTAAAACGTATTAAAATGAATTCAGACACATTCCTGTTATTCTCCATCTATGTGTTGCAGGTGATAAAAACTCCAAAAATGGATTTTTTCCCTGAAAGAAAAGAAAAAGAAAATCATAAAAGAATCCAACAAACCAAAACTCTCCCTTTTCACAATACTCTTTCATATTGCATTGGGTAAATCTGCTGCAAAAGGATAACTCTTTCTCTACTCTAGACCCTCTAGGAATATAGGTACCCAAAACTTCTCTTAGATAACCATTTAGTCTTTTATTATCCTGACCTGAAAAAAAAAAAAATCCTTATGAAACTAAGAATACCCAAAAGAAAGAAACAGCATTTTCTAGAATCAGGATAATCTTTGTAAATCCCCACTTGAACTAATAAAGTGTACTCATTGTTATTGTTACGTGCTGTCGAATTGGTTGTGACTCATACTGAACCTATGTACAACAGCATGAAATACTTCCTGTTTCTGCAGCATCCTCACAATCATTTTTATGCTTGAGCCCATTGTTGCAGCCGCTGTATTGATTCATCTCATTGAGGATCCTCCTCGTTTACACTGACCTTCTACTTTTTTTTTTTTTTTTCCTACTTTACCAAGCATGATGTCCTTTTCCAGGGACTGGTCCCTCCTGATAACATGTCCAAAGTATGTGAGATGACGTCTCACCATTCTTGCTTCTAAGGAGCATTCTGGCTGTACTTCTTCCAAGACACATTTGATCATTTTTCTGACAGCCCATGATGTAGTCAATATTCTTCACCAAAACCGTAATCCAAAGCCAGCAATACATCTTTGGTCTTCCTTGTTCATTGCCCTTCTTTCACACAGATTTAACACTATTGAAAATAACATGTCTTGGGTCAGGCAGCACTTAGTCCTTAAAGTGATATCTTTGCTTTTTAACACTTGAAAGAGGTCTTTTGCAACAGGTCTGTCCAATACAATGTCATTTGATTTCTGGACTGCTACTTGCATGGCATTGATTGTGGATCCAAGTAAAATGAAATTTTGGAAATTTTCAATCTTCTCTGCATTTACCATGAGGTTGTTTATCGGTCCAGGTGTGAGAATTTTTGTTTTCTTTATGTTGAGATGGAATCCATACTGAAGGCTGTAGTCTTTGATCATCATCAGTAAGTACTTCAAGTCCTCCTCACTTTCAGCAACCATTCCTGACTTTAAACCATGCAGTATCCCCTTGTTTTATCTGAATGACTGCCTCTTGGTCTATGTACAGGTTCCACATGAGCACAATTAAGAGTTCTGGAATTCCCATTCTCCACAATGTTATCCATAATTTGTTATGATCCACATAGTCTTATGCCTTTGCATAGTCCATAAAACACAGGTAAACATCTTGCTGGTATACTCTGCTTTCAGCCAAGATCCATCTGGCGTCAGCAATGCTGCCCCTTGATTCAAGTCCTCTTCTGAATCCGGCTTGAATTTCTGACAGTTCTGTTTTGAGATACTGCTGCAACAACTTCTGAATAATCTCCAGCAAAATTTTACTTGCATATGATATTAATGATTTTGTTTGATAAGTTCTGCATTCTGTTGAACCACCTTTCTTTGGAATAGGCATAAATATGGATCTCTTACAATTGGTTGGCCAGGTAGCTGTCTTCCAGATTTCTTGGCATAGACAAGTGAGCTGCATCTGTTTATTGAAACATCTCGATAGGTATTCACTCAATATCTGGAGCCTTGTTTTTTTTTGCCAATGTCTTCAGTGAAGTTGGAGTTCTTCTTAAAATAAAATCAGCTCTTGATCATATGCAACCTCTTGAAATGATTGAACATTGACATATTCTTTTTGGTACAGTGGTTCTGTGTATTCCTTCCATCTTCTTTTGATGCTTCCCCATAGTATCCTTCAATAATGCAACTCAAGGTTTGAGTTTTTCCTTCAGTTCTTTCAGCCTGAGAAATGCTGAATATGTTCTTTCCTTTTGGTTTTCTGATGCTAGGACTTTACACTTTTCATTTTAATACTTTATTGTCTTCTAAAGCCACCCTTTGAAGCATGTTCAGCTCTTTTACTTCATTGTTTCTTCCTTTTGCATTAACTATTCTTCGTTAAAGAGCAAGTTTCAGAGTCTCTCCTGACAACTATCTTGGTCTTTTCAATCCTTCCTGTCATTTTTTAATGACCTTTGTTTTCTTCATGTAGGATGTCCTTGATTTAATCCCACAACTCATCTGATCTTTGGTCATTAGTGTTCAATGCTAAAATCTATTTTTTGAGATGGTCTCTAAATTCATGTGGGATATACTCAAGGTCATAATTTGGCTCTCGTGGACTTGCTTTAATTTTTTTCAGCTTCAACTTGAACTTGCATATGAACAATTGACGGCCTGTTCCACAGTCAGCCCTTGGCCTTATTCTGACTGATGATACTGAGTTTTTCAGTCATGTCTTTCCACAGATATAAGCAATTTGATTTCTATGTATTTCATCTGGCAAGGTTCACGTGTATAGTTACCATATATGTTGTTGAAAAAAAGATATTTGAAGAAATCTTCAATCTTGCAAAATTCTATCAGGTGATCTCCAGCATTGTTTCTATCACTAAGGCTATATTTTTGAACTATTGATCCTTCCTTTTTGTTTCCAACTTTCGCATTTCAATCACGATATTTATCAATGCATCTTGATTGCACGTTTGATCAATTTCAGACTGCAAAAGATGGCAAAAATATTCAATTTCTTCATTTTGGACTTAGTGATTGGTGGGTTAATTTGAATAATAGTCATATTAACTGGTCTTCCTTGCAGGCATATGGCTATTACCCTATCACAGACAAATTTGTACTTCAGGATATATTGAAATGTTCTTTTTGACAATGAATGAAACACCTTTCCTCTTCAATTTGTCATTCGTGGCATGGTAGCTCAAATGATTTCTCGATTCAGAATGGCCAGTACTAGTTCATTTCACCTCACTAATGCCTAGAATATAGATCTCTATGTGTTCCATTTCATTTATGATGACTTTCAATTTTCCTAGATTCATACTTTGTATATTCCACATTCCAATTATTAATGGATGTTTGTAGCTGTTTCTTCTCATTTTGAGCCTTGCCACACCAGCAAATCAGGGTCCTGAAAGCTTGAGTCCACCCGTGGTCATTAAGATCAACTCAACTTTGAGGAGGTCACTCTTCCCTAGTCATATTTTCATTGCCTTCCAATCTGAGGAGCTCACCATCTGGCACTATATCAGACAATGTTCTGCTGCTATTCACAAGGTTTTCACTGTCCAATTTTTTTCAGAATTGGACTGCCAGGAGACAGAATTTAAATCCTAAAGGTATAGATGTTTTATAATGAAAGTAGCGCATATCTTGAGTAAATTGCAACTGATCATGTGGATGAAATTTTTATCAAAATTCTCATGATTTAGTGAGGGTCTAGACAGATTAAAACCCCAATTACTTTCCAATTAATGTATAAATTTGGAGTTCTTGGAAACTTTTTCTTGTTTATCACTTGGGGGGATATTAGCGGCAGTATTGAACATGTCCTAGAAAGAACAAACCAAAGGTTGAGTTCAATCTAAAAGATGAGAACATATAATCAATAAGACACAAGACAAAATTATGTACTTTACCCCAAATTTGAAGCACACTTAACTTATCCCAGCATGCTTACTAAAATCAGTTGTATAGTGAAAGCCAAAGATCCATAGCCTAAAAAAATTTGCAGACCATACCACAAAGACATGTTTTTATAATACTGAGCATTTTAAAAAACTTGCCATTGAGTGGATTCCAATTCATGGGAACTCCATGTGTTTCAATATAGAACTGTGCTCCAGAGGGTTTTCACTGGCTGTGACCTTTCAGTAGCAGATAAACAGGCCTTTCTGGCAGGGTTTGAACTGCCAGTCTTTTGCTTAACTTTTTATGCCATCCCAGTGATTCCAACTGTGTACAGATTTACATAATTAATGACAAGATGCCTTGAGCCCAGCTTCTACCACAGCACCTGACATCTACTTATTGTATAAATGAGTAAATGAAAGATTGAATAGTCTGCATGAAAAAGATCAACTTCAGACGTAAATAGAAATTTTATTTGTATCCTCTTCAATCCAAACTTTGCAAAGAGCTACTGAATTTACATTCCTGGCAGTGTAATTAATATTCATGCCTCACCAGGTGCACTGACTCTTAGGCTTCACTGGAATTTCAATGTTTGTTTAGTACCTTTGTATGGCTGCCATATTGGCAAGCTGAAGTTAACTATCTGTGAATTAGAAGTATTGAAAATAATTAGCTACGTGGTCATCATTAAGTAGATTTTTTTTATGGTAGGTGGAGAAAAAAACTCTAGGTTTGGATAGTGCTGAGAACTAAAGGTTTTGTGTTTTTTCTCTTATCTTTGAGGTGCTGATACTGTGAGGCCTGAAATAACATGTCCGCAAATTTTGAAAAAAAAAAAAATTATGTATTTTGTGCTGGAAGTGAGTAGCAGGAACCAAGGAAGGTCAGACTAAAGAAGCTAAGACAAAGATTTTCACCTGAGCAGACAGAGAACGCCTTCTCTGAAAAACGATGCCCTGAATTCAGCCTTACAGCCTCCTAAACTGTGAGACCATAAATATCTGTTCCTTAATGTCATCCACTTGGGTATTTTTGTTACCATGGCACTAGGAAACTAAAACAAGAAGTAAGTGCCCATCACCATGACTTATCATCTGTTTAGACCAAAGAGCAGGCTGGACTCACAACCCCAAGGGAGAGGGACAAATTGTGAGTGAGGTTGGCAGCAAACAGAGACGCAAAATTGTTAACTACCAAATTTTTTTTTTTTTTTTAATTATAGAAATGAAAGTGTCACTTCTCATTTCTGGTCCTAGATTTCAAAAATGTGTCAGTTTGGTTTAAAGGTAAAGGTTGATAATGAAGAAATACAATTCCCTGTAGCTACCGCTTAATTATCTCAGAAGCTGAAGAAGAAAACATAGTCTTGAAACCTTCTTTCCGTTGCTTCTATTTCTTCATCTCTGGTGTCTATATACACGGGTGATTGTTGGTGTGTGACTTCCTCTATGGCTACTGTGTGACAGCATGTTACCTAATTCTAAGTTCCCATAATTCTCTCTCTGTAGGATAGAAGGATAGGCGGTTGTTATTAGTTGCCATAGAGTTGATTCCAACTTATGTTGGCTCCATGAGTAGAACTGCTCCATAGGGTTTCCTTGTTTGTAATCTTTACAGAAGCAGATCGGCCAGGCTTAGCTCTTGAAGTGATGCAAGTTGTGTTTGAACCAACAACCTTTAGATTATCAGTTAAGGGCAAACTATTTACACCTTCTAGGAACCTCAAAGGAAAGGCTGCATTCTCCCAAATACATCAAAAGCATCTACATCAAGGTACTCATCTGGAAGGAAGTTGATATATTTATGACTTTTAAATCACTCAGTCTTTGGTATCTGGGAATCTTGTCATCAAAGTCCCCTCAGTCCATCATTAATAAAAATGTCACAATATCTCAGGATAGTAAGGCACAAAACCTTGAAGACTGATATTTCCATTCTCAGGACAACCATCTCATTTAGATCAGTCATGTTTTCAGAGATAAATCTATTCTCTAAACTCTGGTCTATGCCTAAAACCAACTACTCCAGGTTTACCAATGCCACAATGAGCAGCTCAGCCTTACAGAGAATGTTTTCTACTTACCCTACCAGGTCTTATCCCAAACTATAGCCAGAGATCTATCTTTAACCCAAGCTCAACTGAATTTCAAAACTGGCCTCTAATGATGTTTGTGGTGCAGTGGTTAAGAGATTGTCTGCTAATCGAAAGGTCACAGTGTGAATCCACCAGCTGCTCCTTGGAGACACTATAGGGCAGTTCCACTCTGTCCTATAATGGTGCTATGAATTGGATCTGACTTGACAGCACATACACAGCAACAATGATGTTTGTTAGTGCCAAGAGGGAGTAAGTGAAAGACCTTGGCTGATGCTTTGGCAAAGGTTCCACTAGGACCAATTACTAATCCTCTGATGATTGAGAGGTCAGTGCATTACCACATCCTACATTGTGTGACACTCTATTTAAACATCTGTCTAGAGTCAGTGAAGAAATATTTATGAAGAAGGGAATGTGAGCAGATGACAGCAACAAAGCCAAGTATGAACAAACCCAAGATTTGTTTGGCAGACACAGCTGCCAAGCGTAGTGGTTTTCCAGAGAAACAGAGTACGAAAGAAAGTTTGAAATAGGAATAAAAGGAATTCTTTCCACACTGTTTCTGAACTTTTTGGAGACCAAAAACTTGGCAGAGTTGATTTGAGAAATAATTGTCCAATCAAGTGGACTTGATCCACTTATAATTTTATAGATCTATATATTTTTTTATATACTAGATTTTCCAGATTCAAAAAGCTTTGCATTATTCTCAATGTTTTTAATTTGAGTTGAATATTGTTCTAAGAGATCTGAAATATATATATATATACAAATATATATATACACATATGTAAGATTTACTTGTACTTCCATGGGAAGCCAAGAAAATGAGAAGAAATTAAATCCTGCAGCTACAGATGGTTTCTAGCTAAAATAGCTCATTTTTTCAGTGAATCTAGACTGGTAACTGGAACCAAAAATAAACTAAAATGTCCACAATGTGGAAAGCTGTCTAAAGAGATATGAATTACATTGTCTCACTTGTTAAATTTTAAATTTGGAATATGTTACTAGACATGTTTTCATTTCAAGCTCAAGGAATCTGTTTGTGGCTGGGTTGCAAACATCCAAAGGGGAAGGTATCAACGAATGGGCTCAATCTAAAAACTGAGGATTCCACAATCAACTAGACCCAGGTCAGTGACAATTAAATCTTTTCTTCCTAAAAGCTCCAGTAAAAATAGTAGATTAACTCAATTTAACCAAGTTATTTCCACTGAAATAGTTACTGTAGTTAGATTCTGTGACTTGTAGTTTAGTATTTTTCTCTGAAAATGAATTTGGACACAGTGGCATGAATTATTTTCTAATGACACCTATGCCTCTGATTAGAGATTTATTTACAAGGATAAAGACAGCATTCATAGACATCACTGTATTTCCCTGCCTCTAGCAGATATCTGGTCCATACTAAGCTCTAAAAATGGATTTATCAAAGAAACGAATAAACAAATGATCAGTTTTCATAGAAAAGCTGCACCCCAAATATCAATACAAAGCCTATCTGTGATGTTGCCAGTGCAGACACTGTTAAGAACTCTTGATGTCACTTTTACAACATTTTGGTCAACACTTATGTCTCCCAAGTAGACTGATTAACTACATAGTCACAAGAGCCATTAATAGTAGAAAACAAGTCAGGGACTGAGTTCTCCTGAAAACTGACGATTCTTCCCTCACCTTTACCGAAGCTGAGAGGCCCATGACACCAAATGTTGTGCCCATAAATTTATAAGCAAAAACGCATAATTATGTTTTTGCAGAGTTTGGGAAGGAAGGAAAAAAGAAGAATGAAATATCTTATGATCCTTCATAACAGTAACATATACTCACTCTTGAAAATCACGTACAGAATATTCCCAAAACAGAGTATATTCTTGTAGATGTTCAATATTTCCATCAGTTAGCAATGAAATTTCAAGTTCATCTGAGTTGATTAAATTTGTGCCCAAGGGATAAATGGTATTATCTTAAATGAATCTAATGTTTCTGTCTTGTCAATAAGAACCTACATGATTTGTTTAATTCCCTCTGTAAATTTGCAAGAGGGGAAATATATCTAATCCAGAGCATTATTCTATATGTGATGAAAGACCCATTACATGCAAAATTCATTTAAGAAATATCGTGAACTTTTCAGAGGACTTCACAAAACTTACAAGTCCTTATCCAAAAGTGAATTGCTGGAAAGATGGAGAGTGAAATAAAAGGTCTTGTTGAGTCAGATAGAACGAGCAGGGCTTTTGAATGGATGCTGCTTGACAAGCTGTTATAAAGATCATTCCTGGACTTATTGAAATAAAGAATCTCCACCTGTTGCTCTGTCCATATCTGCATGTGCATGTACATTCACTTGACAAAAACGAAAAAGAGATTACAGAACACAACTGACATAAATATAGCGAGTTTGGGCAAGTTCATTTTTGACACACAGTTGACTTTTCAAAGAATGTTGTGTTCATTACCTATAAATACTCATGCCAAAAGATAAGTATAACTTCAAAAATAACTCTTATTGATGAAATTTGTCACCAAAAGTGGCAGATAGCAAACCCTACAATTTGGGAGACTGTTAGAGAGGAAGTTTGGAAGACAAACATGAATCATCATTCACAATAACACCTTGAGATGTTTGTATGGTATTGTTACTGTTTGAGGAATATAAATTAGGAGAAATTTAAGCTCCTTCTGTTCTTCCTTATGACTATCTGCAAAATGGCAGAGATGGGTGGATTGTAGCTCCATCAATCCCAGAGACCAGGACTAAAGAGGTGATGAAATATTTTGTCATTGGATTAAAAATATCATCACTCAGAAATGTTGTGATCTTTTCAGATGGGGCACATGCCCTCAACCCAGACTGCCTTGGTAAAAAGGATGAGCAACGTAACAGAATTCATCTTGCTGGGCCTAACTCAGAATCCACAACTGCAGAAACTCTTATTTCCTGTAGTTCTAATCACCTACTTAATGACATTGGCAGGTAATCTGCTCATCTCGGTCACTATCTTCATCAGCCCAGCCCTGGGATCTCCCATGTACTTTTTTCTGTCCTGTTTGTCCATTATAGATGCTTTCTACTCTTCCTCCATAGCTCCCAAAATGATCTTTGACTTGATCTCTGAGAAAAACACCATATCCTTCAATGGCTGCATGACTCAGCTCTTTGTTGAACATTTATTTGCTGGAACTGAGATCATTTTGTTACTTGCAATGGCCTATGACCGCTACGTGGCCATCTGCAAGCCCTTACACTACACAACCATCATGAACAGGCCTCTATGTAGTTTTCTGGTGGGAATGGCTGGGATTTTGGGATTTATTCATGGAGAGATCCAGCTATTGTTCATGGTCCACTTACCATTTTGTGGCCCCAATGTCATTGACCATTTTATGTGTGATTTAATACCTCTCCTGGAGCTGGTCTGCATAGACACTCACACTTTGGGGCCTCTGATGGCTGCCAATAGTGGCTCACTTTGTTTGCTCACTTTTTCTATGCTGGTCACTTCCTATGTCATCATCCTGCACTCCCTGAAGTCTTACAGCTCTGAAGGGCGCCGCAAAGCCCTCTCTACATGTGCTTCTCATGTCACTGTGGTCATCTTATTCTTTGTACCTTGTTCATTCCTGTACCTAAGACCCATGACCTCCTTCCCTGCTGACAAAGCTGTGACTGTATTTTGCACCCTAGTAACTCCTATGTTGAACCCTTTAATCTATACCCTAAGAAATGCAGAAATGAAAAACATCATGAAGAAGCTCTGGGATCAAAAAATGAACACTGGTGATAGATAAATCTTGTGACTGAAGTATTTAGATAAATAATTCTTGATTATACTTGGAACAGTCACTTCTCTTGACTGGATCAATGGACTTTAGTAAGCCCACGTACTGTGGGCAGGGCTTACATTCTTTAGGCACAATAGGCACAGTGCCAGGAGTCTAAGACAATTTTAGGAGCCTGAGAAATGTTTTAATTTTTTCAAAAATAAGAAAAATATGTTCCAACTTGTGTTATATTCATCTTTATACTAATGCAGTAACATGCATCTGTAGTTTTAATATTTTCTGTGGAGGAAGGGGCCTATGAAGATAAAAGTAGGTAGGGTCCACAAAAGTCATAATGCGGCCCCTACTGTGGGTATGAAACACATCAACACCAAGATCCTTGAATATTTTTTATACCCTGTCCTACAGCTAGAGTGGAGTTTATTTTTTAAAAGAATGGAAAAAATTATATGAAAGGAGTTTAGACTAGAAGGGAGAGAGTCTCAAAGAAGCACTTCCATCAAAATGTACTTTTTTTTCTTTTACCTGCCTACCTTTGAGAGGTATAAATGTTCTCCCACCATAGAAGTAGAAAACATTTTAGATATCACAATCCCGATAAGAGAGCATTTGCTGCAAAGGTACTTTTTTAAAATTTCATCTCCACCATTCCCTGTAGTCTACAATTGTCTAGAGAAATTATCAGAAGCAGAATTGACTAGAGCAAAAGGAATATAAAATTGATAAATTCTGTAGAGTTAAGACAGATGTAATATCTGTACATTAAAATCTGATTTTAGACACAAAGGAAAAGGAGACCCTGAAAACAAAACAGTGGTTATAGTCACTTAGCAGTGATGTAAGAACCAGCTGGTGTCATGTAACTGAACAATAATAATACCAGGTTTGGATTATAGAAAAGAACTATACCAAGAACATAATGAATTACTGAGAGATTTGGAAATAGTCACATGCTTTGACGTCACAGATGAAGAAGCGTTGATCTCATAGGTCTGATTTCTCATCTTGTCTCTGGTGGTAATTAGCCTTGGAAATGTAAGCAAGTTGCTTCACCTCTCTCTGTTTCTTCATCTGTTAAAGGGAAATGATATTACATACTTCCTTAACCATGACAAGTTAATGATTTAAATTGGAAAAATGACTCAGAAGATAAATAGTGGAAATTGCTCAAATGTTGTAGCCTTCAGGATGCCCCCCAGGGCTTGTTGTAGCCTCTGTCTATTTCTGACAGAAGAGCCCAAAAGTACCACTACAATCCTTTGCTAGCTGTGACCATGGCAGGATCAAATATCTGTCCCAGTCTCATTTCACCCAAAATATGTCATAAATTTCATCCATTTCCTAACAGGACAATATCAGGGTGGCTTATTATCTCAGGCACCACCACTCTGTCAGTTTGTTGTGCTATGGTGACTTGCGTGTTGCTTTGATGCTAGAAGCTATGCCATCAGTATTTCAAATACCAGCAGAGTCACCATAATGGACAGGTTTCAGAGAAGCTTCCAGACTAAGACAAACTAGGAAGAAAGGCCTAGTGATCAGTTTTGGAAAATTAGCCAGTGAAAATCCTATGGATCTCAACAGAACATTGTTCAATACAATGAGGGAAGATAAGCCCCCTAAGTTGAAAGGCCTTCAAAATAAGAGGGGCCACAACAGTGGACTTGAGCATAGCAATGATCATGAAGATCAGACAGGATTGGGCAATGTTTCATTCTGTTGCACGGGATCACCATGAATCACAATGAACTCTACAGCAATAAAAACAATTATCACTCTAAAGGCTCCTAAAAGAGCCAGTGACTAGCCCTCTAAGAAATGAAGGCTGGGCCCATCACTAACTCATTATTCTGGGATAAAAATGGCCTTAAACATATCTGCAGTTACAAACGAGCATGCTGTAGGGAAGGATTACGAGATGCTTTCAGCACAACTAATTTCAAAACATACTCACTAATGAAGGAAACTGTCCTGGTCCTCTGGGGAAGGAGAAGGGATAACTCAGTGCCAGGAACCAAAAGATATGTCTCTAAACAGAGCTTGTGAGATTTCTGGGAAAAGCTCAGAAACTTGTTTTCAGGAAGAGATTTCTAACCCAGGCATTTGACTATGACATGATACTGGCATTTCTCATGTTCTCAGAGCTTTAAGTGAGGTCAGATCTCACAGATAATGCCTTTAAAAAAACATGTTCTGTGGACTACAGACTTTCTGGAGCCATGAAGTTTGGATGAACCACTGAAACTATTGACCTGAAATAACCTATAAACCTTAAACCAAAAATATACCCTGAAGTCTTCTTAAAATCAAACAATAACTAATAAAAAGTGCCAGCCTTCTTGAATAATTATCTATATGGGATCAAATTGACAACAGCACCTCCAAAGATTAGACAGGAACCTTAGGGGGCAGTGAGTTTATGTTAATGGGGGAAGAACAACTCAGAAAAGGAGAATGAGAATGGTTGCACAACTCGAAGAATGTAATGAAGTTCACTAACGTGTACATCTAAAAACTATTGAATTGATGTATGTTTTGTTTTGTATGTTCTCAGCAACAATGACAAAATAAAATTATATGAAAAAGCAGATCTTTGTCATAATTTCCTGTATGTGTCCAGCTTACAAATATATACAAGAAATTGCGTGCTTTAAAAAAATCAGATTTAGGAGGCGGGGCCAAGATGGCTGACTAGGTAGAAGCTACCTCGGATCCCTCTTGCAACAAATACTCAGAAAAACAAGTGAATCGATCACATACATGACAACCTACGAACCCTGACCATCAAACACAGATCTAAAGAGTTGACCTCAGTGACAGAGACTGAGAACGAACAACCACGGGGAAGCAGCGACTGTTTTTGGAGCCTGGAGCCAGTGTCCCAGTCAGGAAACCTTGGTGCCGGGCTCTGGACTGGGCGCAGGGGAGCTGAGCACGATATCCTGAGACTGTGCAAACACGGGGCACAGCCCTAGCCCCCTGAACTGACCTCAGGGGAGGCCCAGCCAGTGCTCGCAGGCAGCGCAGCAATGCAGCTGAGAGGAGGAGAAGTCACCAGGAGGCAGCGACTGGTTTTGGAGCCAGGAGTCCAGCGTCCCACTTGGGGAACTTTGGCGCTGGGCTTTGGACTGGGAGCAGAGGAACTAACAGCGGCTTCTGAGACAGCGCAAGCACGGGACACGGTCCTGACCCTCGGGGGCAATCTCTACCCAGCCAGCGCACACAGTCGACGCGCCCCTTGGGAATCTCAGATAAAACAGTCATCCCAAGCAAGATAAGTAACTTTGTCTATATTCCGGGGTGCTACTCTCTCCTATTTGTCTGAACCCTCCCCTCCCCTTCGCAGGCGGCTTCATTAACATTGGAATTTCCTGAACTAGAGAGTGAAGTGCTTGCGGTTTTTCTTTCTTTTTGGTCTTTTCCTAACCCATTCTCCTGGCCTCAGAGAAGCAGCTACAAAAAACCCAGGGACCAAAAATCCTTCCCTAATTGGACTAAAAACACAGAACCAGCTCCAGCCAAGCATATGTGATCCACACTCTTGGGCTTTCATCCCTACAGGGAACAAGGTGGCTATTATAATGCAAAGACAATTCTGATAGGGATCTGACTGCAATTGTTTTAGCCGATTACTGGGAAGACAAGTTTCCCAGGTCTGATATCTCTGCATATTCAACAGAGCCCTCACTGACCCACAACAGGGAACTGAGGGCTGAGGCTCCCCCCAGACCACCTAGCCTCCTGCCTTAGGGGTCTAAGGAGGGTGACACCTACCAATCTGTAGAGGTACTTGCATTGGGGGCCTAAGGTACAGCTTCAGAGCCCACTCACCTACCTCACAGACACTTGGAGGAAGCCTGTCAGCATCCTGCCCCCCCTGGAGTGTGAACCCCTGCTGCTACTAGAATCTGGTGCACACAACTATCACCACTACTTCTCTAGGTGGATAGGTGACAGTCTGCTCCACACACTTGATGACCCAAAATCAGATTCTACTCAAGAATAGAGAATGGACTCAGGCTTATATATCTGGTAAGAGCCCAAACCAGCTGGTAGTAGGACATAAGTGAGTCAAGGGCTACAACAATCAAAACAGCGCAATCTAGTAGCCCATCTACGTATCTTGAAAGAAAACAAAACAAGATAAGACTCAGTGAGCAAATATAGAATAAATCACTACAATATCTTAGTGATGGCTCGGAGACAGCAGTCGCTATCAAACCACATAAAGAAGTAGACCATGATTGCTTCTACAACTCCCCAAACTAAAGAATCAAAATCTTTCCCAAATGAAGATACAATCCTGGAATTGCCAGATACAGAATATAAAAAAACTAATTTACAGAATGCTTCAAGACATCAGGGATGACCTCAGAAATGAAATAAGGCAATCTACAGAAAAAGCCAAGGAACACACTGATAAAGCAGTTGAAGAACTCAAAAAGATTATTCAAGAACATAGTGGAAAAAATAATAAGCTGCAAGAATCCATAGAGAGACAGCATTCAGAAATCCAAAAGATTAACAATAAAATTACAGAATTAGACAACTCAATAGGAAGTCAGAGGAGCAGACTCGAGCAATTAGAATGCAGAGTGGGAGATCTGGAGAACCAAGGAATTGACACCAACATAGCTGAAAAAAAATCAGATAAAAGAATTAAAAAAAAATGAAGAAACCCTAAGAATCATGTGGGACTCTATCGAGAAGAATTGCTTGCGTGTGATTGGAGTCCCAGAACAGGGAGGGATATCAGAAAACACAGAGAGAATAGTTGAAGATCTGTTGGCAGAAGACTTCCCTGACATCATGAAAGACGAAAGGATATCTATCCAAGATGCTCATCAAATCCCATTTAAGATTGATCCAAAATGAAAATCACCAAGACATATTATCATCAAACTTGTCAAAACCAAAGATAAAGAGAAAATTTTAAAAACAGCCAGGGATAAAAGAAAGGTCTCCTACAAAGGAGAATCAATAAGAATAAGTTCAGACTACTCAGCAGAAACCATGCAGGCAAGAAGGCAATGAGATGACATAAATAGAGCACTGAAGGAGAAAAACTGCCAGCCAAGGATTATATATCCAGCAAAACTCTCTCTAAAATGCGAAGGTGAAATTAAGACATTTACAGATAAACACAAGCTTAGAGAATTTGCAAAAACCAAACCAAAGCTACAAGAAATACTGAAGGAAATGGTTTGGTCAGAAAACCAATAATATCAGATACCAGCACAACACAAGGTCACAGAACAGAGCATCCTGATATCAACTCAAATAGGGAAATCACAAAAACAAATTAAGATTAATTAAAAAAAAAAAACACTCAAAATAGGGAATCATTGAAGTCCATACGTAAAAGATCACAATAATCAAAAAGAGGGACTAAATACAGGTGGCATAGAACTGCCATATGGAGAGGGCTACAAGGCGATATAGGACAATACAAGTTAGGTTTTTACTTAGAAAAATAGGGTTAAATATTAAGGTAACCACGAAGAGGTATAACAACTCCATAACTCAAAATAAAAACCAAGAAGAACATAACGACTCAGCAAACATAAAGTTAAATACTATGAAAAAGAGGAACACACAATTTACAAAGAAAAACGTCTCAGCACAAAGAAGTAAGTGGAAAAGTGAAATTGTCAAAAACACACATAAAAAGGCATCAAAATGACAGCACTAAACACATACTTATCTATTATTATGCTGAATGTAAATGCACTAAATGCACCAATAAAGAGACAGAGAGTCTCAGACTGGATAAAGAAACACGATCCGCTATATGCTGCCTACAAGAGACACACCTTAGACTTAGAGACACAAACAAAAACTCAAAGGATGGAAAAAATATATCAAGCAAACAATAAGCAAAAAAGAGCAGGAGTAGCAATATTAATTTCTGACAAAATAGACTTTAAACTTAAATCCACCACAAAGGATAAAGAAGGACACTACATAATGATAAAGGGACAATTGACCAGGAAGATATAACCATATTAAATATTTATGCACCCAATGACAGGGCTGCAAGATACATAAAACAAACTTTAACACAACTGAAAAGTGAGATAGACACCTCCACAATTATAGTAGGAGACTTCAACACACCACTTTCGGAGAAGGACAGGACATCCAGTAAGAAGCTCAATAGAGACACGGAAGACCTAATTGCTACAATCAACCAACTTGACCTCATAGACTTATATAGAACACTCCACCCAACAGCTGCAAAGTATACTTTTTTTTCTAGCGCACATGGAATATTCTCTAGAATAGACCACATACTAGGTCATAAAACAAACCTTTGTAGAATCCAAAAAATCAAAATATTCAAAGCATCTTCTCAGACCACGAGGCCATAAGAGTGGAAATCAATAACAGAAAAATTAGAGAAAAGAAATCAAATACTTGGAAACTGAACAATACCCTGCTCAAAAAAGACTGGGTTATAGAAGACATTAAGGAGGGAATAAAGAAATTCATAGCATGCAGCGACAATGAAAATACTTCCTATCAAAACTTCTGGGACACAGCAAAAGCAGTGCTCAGAGGTCAATTTATATCAATAAATGCACACATACAAAAAGAAGAAAGAGCCAAAATCAGAGAACTGTCCCTACAACTTGAACAAATAGAAAGTGAGCAACAAAAGAATCCATCAGGCACCAGAAGAAAACAAATAATAAAAATTAGAGCTGAACTAAATGAATTAGAGAACAGAAAAACAGTTGAAAGAATTAACAATGCCAAAAGCTGGTTCTTCAAAAAAATTAACAAAATTGATAAACCATTGGCTAGACTGACTAAAGAAATACAGGAAAGGAAACAAATAACCTGAATAAGAAACGAGATGGGTCACATCACAACGGACCCAACTGAAATTAAAAGAATCGTATCGGATTATTACAAAAAATTGTACTCTAACAAATTTGCAAACCTAGAAGAAATGGATGAATTCCTAGAAAAACACTACCTACCTAAACTAACACAAGCAGAAGTAGAACAACTAAATAGACCCATAACAAAAAAAGAGATTGAAATGGTAATCAAAAAACTCCCAACAAAAAGAAGCCCTGGCCCGGATGGCTTCACCGCAGAGTTCTACCAAACTTTCAGAGAAGAGTTAACATCACTACTACTAAAGGTATTTCAAAGCATAGAAAAGGACGGAATACTGCCTACCTCATTCTATGAAGCCACCATCTCCCTGATACCAAAACCAGGTAAAGACATCACAAAAAAAGAAAATTACAGACCTATATCCCTCATGAACATAGATGCAAAAATCCTCAACAAAATTCTAGCCAATAGAATTCAACAACATATCAAAAAAATAATCCACCACGACCAAGTGTTATTTATACCAGGTATGCAAGGCTGGTTTAATATTAGAAAAACCATTAATGTAATCCACCATATAAATAAAACAAAAGACAAAAACCACATGATCTTATCAATTGATGCTGAAAAGGCATTTGACAAAGTCCAACACTCATTCATGATAAAAACTCAGCAAAATAGGAATTGAAGGAAAATTCCTCAACATAATAAAGGGCATCTTTATACAAAGCCAACAGCCAACATCACTCTAAATGGAGAGAGCCTGAAAGCATTTCCCTTGAGAACGGGAACCAGACAAGGATGCCCTTTAACACTGCTCTTATTCAACATTGTGCTAGAGGTCCTAGCCAGAGCAATTAGGCTAGACAAAGAAATAAAGGGCATCCGGATTGGCAACGAGGAAGTAAAATGATCTCTATTTGCAGATGACATGATCTTATGCACAGAAAACCCTAAGGAATGCTCCAGAAAACTACTGAAACTAATAGAAGAGTTTGGCAGAATCTCAGGTTATAAGATAAACATACAAAAATCACTTGGATTCCTCTACATCAACAAAAAGAACATCGAAGAGGAAATAATCAACTCAATACCATTCACAGTAGCCCCCCAAAAGATAAAATGCTTAGGAATAAATCTTACCAAAGATGTAAAAGACCTATACAAAGAAAACTACAAAGTACTACCGCAAGAAACTGAAAAGGACCTGCATAAGTGGAAAAACATACCTTGGTCATGGATAGGAAGACTTAACATAGTAAAAATGTCTATTCTACCAAAAGCCATCTATACATACAATGCACTTCCGATCCAAACTCCAATGACATTTTTTAATGTGGTGGAGAAACAAATCACCAACTTCATACAGAAGGGAAAGAAGCCCCGGATAAGTAAAGCATTACTGAAAAAGAAGAAGAAAGTGGGAGGCCTCACTCTACCTGATTTCAGAACCTATGATACAGCCACAGTAGTCAAAACAGCCTGGTACTGGTACAACAACAGGCACATAGACCAATGGAACAGAATTGAGAATCCAGATATAAATCCGTCCACATATGAGCAGCTGATATTTGACAAAGGCCCAGTGCCAGTTAATTGGGGAAAAGATAGTCTTTTTAACGAATGGTGCTGGCATAACTGGATATCCATTTGCAAAAAAATGAAACAGGACCCATACCTCACACCATGCACAAAAACTAACTCCAAATGGATCAAAGACCTAAACATAAAGATAAAGATCATGGAAGAAAAAATAGGGACAACGTTAGGAGCCCTAATACGAGGCATAAACAGAATACAAAACATTACCAAAAATGACGAAGAGAAACCAGATAATTAGGAGTTCCTAAAAATCAAACACCTATGCTCATCTAAAGACTTCACCAAAAGAGTAAAAAGACCACCTACAGATTGGGAAAGAATTTTCAGCTATGACATCTCCGACCAGTGCCTAATATCTAAAATCTATATGCTGTTAAAACTCAACCACAAAAAGACAAACAACCCAATCAAGAAGTGGGCAAAGGATATGAACACGCACTTCACTAAAGAAGATATTCAGGCAGCTAACAGATACATGAGAAAATGCTCTCGATCATTAGCCATTAGAGAAATGCAAATTAAAACTGCGATGAGATTCCATCTCACTCCAACAAGGCTGGCATTAACCCAAAAAACCCAAAATAATAAATGTTGGAGAGGCTGCGGAGAGATTGGAACTCTTATACACTGCTGGTGGGAATGTAAAATGGTACAACCACTTTGGAAATCTATCTGGCATTTTCTTAAAAAGTTAGAAACAGAGGTACCATACAACCCAGAAATCCCACTCCTTGGAATATACCCTAGAGAAATAAGAGCCTTCACATGAACAGATATATGCACACCCATGTTTATTGCAGCTCTGTTTACAATAGCAAAAAGCTGGAAGCAACCAAGGTGTCCATCAACGGATGAATGGGTAAATAAATTGTGGTATATTCACACAATGGAATACTATGCATCGATAAAGAACAGTGACGAAATCTGTGAAACATTTCATAACATGGAGGAACCTGGAAGGCATTATGCTGAGCGAAATTAGTCAGAGGCAAAAGGACAAATATTGTGTAAGACCACTATTATAAAATCTTGAGAAATAGTATAAACTCAGAAGAACACATACTTTTGTGGTTATGGGGGGGGAGGGTGGGAGAGGGTTATTTACTGATTAGTTAGCAGATAAGAACTATTTTAGGTGAAGGGAAGGACAATACTCAATACACGGAAGGTCAGCTCAACTGGACTGGACCAAAAGCAAAGGAGTTTCCGGGATAAACTGAATGCTTCAAAGGTCAGCGGAGCAAGGGCGGGGGTTTGGGGACTATGGCTTAAGGGGACTTCTAAGTCAATGGGCAAAATAATTCTATTATGAAAACATTCTGCATCCCACTTTGAAATGTGGCGTCTGGAGTCTTAAATGCTAATAATCGGCCATCTAAGATGCATCAATTGGTCTCAACCCACCAGGATCAAACAAGAATGAAGAACACCAAGGTCACACGATAACTATGAGCCCAAGAGACAGAAAGGGCCACATGAACCAGACTTACATCATCCTGAGACCAGAAGAACTAGATGGTGCCCGGCCACAACCCAAGACTGCCCTGACAGGGAGCACAACAGAGAACCCCTGAGGGAGCAGGAGAACAGTGGGATGCAGACCCCAAATTCTCATAAAAAGACCAGACTTAATGGTCTGACTGAGACTAGAGGAATCCCAGCAGTCATGGTCCCCAAACCTTCTGTTTGCCCAGGACAGGAACCATTCCCGAAGATAACTCATCAGACATGGAAGGGAGTGGACAATGGGTTGGAGAGAGATGCTGACGAAGAGTGAGCTACTTGTATCAGGTGGATACTTGAGACTGTGTTGGCATCTCCTGTCTGGAGGGGAGATAGGAGGGTAGAGAAGGTTAGAAACTGGCAAAATTGTCACGAAAGGAGGGACTGGAAGGGCTGACTCATTAGGGGGAGAGTAAGTGGGAGTATGGAGTAAGGTGGGAAAAAAAGGTGTATATAAGCTTATATGTGACAGACTGACTTGATTTGTAAACGTTCACTTAAAGCTCAATAAAAATTATTTAAAAAAAAAATCAGGTTTACCTTTTGAAGATCTAGTTGTGATTCCCAAGTAAGACAGAATGGGAAATAGGATTTCTAAAATGCAAAAAAAAAAAAAAAAAAGTAAAAATCATGATGATTATTTTGATGTTGATGATGACAATCATGGTGGTGGTAATAATGAAAACAATGAAGATGGTGGTTACGATGACAGTGAATGTTCACTGAGAATTTCTCTGAATAAAATCCTGACCTTAGAACTCACTTTATATATTTTGGAGGCAGAGTTGCTAACATTTTGTCTTAATTTATTTTAAGCTTTAAACTGTCTAAAATATTTCATTATTTGAAGATAATGGTGATCCTACCAATAGGAGTGTATGATCATCAATAAAACAATGATAATATAAAGAACTATCACAGCTTTCATTTACTGAGGGTTTACTAGGTATAAAGTGCTTTATATTCCTTCTGACTTTTAATTCTCACAATAGTCCTGTATATTCAATACTACTGTTATTCCCATTTTGCAAACTAGGAAACCTAGGGTCTGAGAGGTTAATGATATTGCTCAAGATCAATTAGATAAAATTTGACTGATTCAGAATTCAAATCTAATCCTATGTGACCCAAAGCGTTTGCACTTTATAATTCTCATTCTACTTCCCCTTAATAAAATCAACAAGCTCATTTCTTACATTTCTTTGTTTTCTTTGAAATTCTTCTCTCAAAATTCCTTGTTTTTCTCTTTTGAGACAAATTGAAGGTGAACTTGTTTTCACAGACAGGTCAATTTGAAATGTTTGAATCTGCAAAAACCCAGCTGGTGACTAGTTGATAATTTATAATTCCATGCTATTTGATGTTTTAACCATACTAAAATAAGAATACAAACAATCAACAAGCTCAGTTCTTACATTTCTTTGTTTTCTTTGAAATTCTCCTCTCAAAATTCCTTGGTCTTCTCTTTGAGCCAATTTGAAGGTGAACTTGTTTTCACAGACAGGTCAGTTTGAAATGTTTGAATCTGCAAAAACCCAGCTGGTGACTAGTTGGTAATTTATAATTCCATGCCACTTAATGTTTTAATTGTACCAAAATAAGAATATTTTTCAATGGATTGGTGTGCAAGGTGGCAGGGAGATAAGCTATTTTTTTAGTGAGCTTCACTGTGATTTCATTATTTTTAACACTTTCTAAATATAATATTTCATCTTCACTCGAGGCCATCAAATGATATGAGCATGTATCATTAACCTCATTTGATAGATGAAAAAGTTGAAGCTCATAGAGTTTAAACAATGTGTAGGACTATATCCTAGATCTTTGACATTAAAAATCATGCTATAAAAGGAGGCAACCTCTTGTAATAACCCAGACTAATCATGAGGATGAATCAAGAGTTAAATAAAATTCATATAAAAAGGCACAAATATGAATATTAAATAACATAAATCCTCCCCTGTTCCGTACTAGAACAAGCATAGAGAACCCTCCCTGGGCTCAAACCCTATGGATAATATGAGTCTCTGGCTTCTTTAATGGTAAATCTGGAGATTGTTCTTCCTAAACTTACATGGGTGTTCCCATTAGGTGCTGTCAAGTTGGTTCCAACTCATAGCAACCCAATAGGACAGAGTAGAACTACCCCATAGAGTTCACAAGGAGCTGCTGGTGGATTCTAATTGCCCACCTTTTGTTTAGCAGCTGTGCTCTTAACTATCGTGCCACCAGGGATTCCCTAGGTGTGTAGTGAGAATTAAATAAGCACGTGTTTACAAAACACTTAGAACATACTGTAGTAAGTTTAGTTACTATTACTGTTATTATAACTCTGAAGATTAGATTTTAAGATTGTTTCCTCATCTGCAAAATGGGTGAAATAATATAAACCACACATGTTGTTATAAGGATTAAATGAAATCACATATACAAAGCTTTTGCTACCATACCATGATCATGGCAAGCAGTTATTAAGATCTATATATTATTAGCTATTACAAAGTAATTGAGTTTAGGCAAGTCTTATGAATTCTTTCACAGTAGCTCTTGTATCCTTTCTTTCATTCCCATTATCAGTGCCCTGTACTCCATATGTCAACAACTGTAAATAGTACACTAACTGCTCTTCCTGTTTCTGGCTTCCACCAGCTTACAGATCTTCATCCAAGACACACCAAGACCTTTACTAGACTAATATTCCAAGATTCCCTCTTCCTCAAACTCCTCTTCATTCTTCCACTCCTGTTTTCAAAAACTTTTCATGATTCTCTGTTTCCTAAAGAATACGGGCAAATTCCTTTGCTTTACAACCATGGTCTTTACGTCCATCTCATACCTCCATTCTCAGGCTTACCTGTCACTGTGCGTACTAACACTACTTCAAATTAGGCTTTTAGTCATCTCAGATGACTAAGTTACACAGGTGATCTCCAGACTTGTATGTTTACAGAAGTCCCTCCTATCCATATATTGTGAGAAATCTCATCTGGAAAGCATTTTAAGTAACATTCAAGTACTCAGAACTTGCATTTCCATTAAAAAAAAAAAATCCAGAGGAATTCAAAAATCAGTAGAATTCAGACATTTATTATTTATCATAATGGATAATTTAAATACGTTCATGGTGGTTTTAATGAAACATTTTATTTTCAGGTAATATAATTAATCATGGCATTAAATATACGGAAAGTAGAAACCAGGTGACAGAGTTTGTTCTACTGGGATTCATTAAGAATCCAAAGATGCCGAAAATCATATTTGCTGTGTTTTTTGTTATCTACAACATCACTGTAGTAGAAAATGTGTTCATCATGGTCACCATCACTGCCAGTCGATCACTGGGATCACCTATGTGCTTTCTCCTGGCTTATCTCTCCTGTATTGATGCTGCTATTCCTCTGTCAGTACCCCTAAATTGCTCGTAGATTCAATCCATGAAAGGAAGACCACCCTATGCAATTTGTGTATGAACCAAGTCTTTGGGTGACACTTCATTGGGGATGCTGAGGCCACCACAACATGACCATCTGTAAGTCCTTGCACTATACAACCATCATGAGCCAGAGGGTATGCTGTCTGCTAGTGGGAGTTGTTTGGGTGGGAGGCTTTCTTCACGCAACTGTACAGATACTCTTCATATTTCAATTACCCTTCTGTGACCCTAACATCATAGATCACTTTATGTATGATCTGAACCCTTTGCCTGCACTGATACCCATACTCTAAGGCTCTTTGTCACTGCCAACAGGGATTCATCTGCCTGTTAAAATTTCTGTTCTTGCTGGTCTCCATGTGGTCATCTTGTCCTCCCTAAGACCCTTGGCTTGGAGGGAAGATGCAAAGTCCTCTCAACCTGGGCTTCCCACATCACTGTGGTCATCTTATTTTCTGTGCCCTGCATATTTATGTATGTGAGACCCGGGACCAGTTTATTTGTTGATAAGGCAGTTGCTGTATTCTACGCTATCATAATTGCCATGTTAAATCCCTTAACATACCTCGAGAAATGCAGATGAAAAAATGCCATTAGGAAACTGTACAGCAGGAAAGCTACCTCAGGTGACTAATACATGTCTTGGAAACCCTGGTGGTATAATAGTTAAGTGCTACAGCTGCAAACCAAAAGGTTGGCAGTTTGAATCCACCATGTGCTTCTTGGAAACTCTATGGGGCAGTTCTACTCTGTCGCTGTCAGTCAGAACTGACTTGACGACAAAGAGTTTAAAAAATGTCTTTGGAGCAAAATAATGACTCTGTTTAGTAAAGCGTCAAGAGGACATTTAGTATTTCTCTGCAAGCAGTACTTATGAGATAAGAAAAAAATTAATCACTAGAATTCATAGATCTTGCAATTTAGCAGAGCAGAAATTGTGCAAGAAAAAAAGAGAAAACCTAACCCAGGAGAATTCTTTGCATATTTAGATAGTTCAACCAAATCAGGCCTCAGTTTTACTAGCATAATTCATGTAAATAGGTGAACAAACATTCCTTGTGATAAAAAAAGAAGAGAAATAATAAAATATATTAACATTGAACAATAATGTTTATAACAATCCAAAGAACAATACCATTAATAAAACACGCAAGTAAAATTTTGCTGAAGATAATTCAAAAGAGGCTGCTGCAGTATATTGACAGGAAACTGCCATAAATTCAAGCCGGATTCAGAAGAGGACCTGGAACAAGTGATAACACTACTAAGGTCAGATGGATCCTGGCTGAAAGCAGAGAATAGCTGAAAGACGTTTACTTGTGTTTTATTGAATATGCAAAGGCATTCAACAGTGTGTATCATAACAAATTATGGATAACACAGTTGGCATCTCCTGTCTGGAGGGGAGATGGGAGGGTAGAGAGGGTTAGAAACTGGCAAAACGGTCATGAAAGGAGAGACTGGAAGGAGGGAGCGGGCTGACTCACTAGGGGGAGAGTAAATGGGAGTATGTAGTAAGGTGTATATAAGTTTATATGTGACAGACTGACTTGATTTGTAAATTTTCACTTAAAGCACAATAAAAATTATTAAAAAAAGCAAAGATGTCACCTTGAAGACTAAGGTGTGCCTGACTGAAGCCGTGGTGTTTTCAATTGCCTCACATGCATGCAAAAGCTGGACAATGAATGAAGAAAACAGAAGAATTGACACTTTTGAATTATTGTATTGGAGAAGAATATTGGTTATAGCAGAGACTGCCAAAAGAACAAGTAAATCTGTGTAAGAAGTACAGCCAGAATGTACCTTAGAGGCAAGGATGGCAAGACTCCATCTCACGTACTTTCCACAAATTATCAGAAGGGATCAGTCTCTGGAGAATAACATCATGTTTGGTAAAGGAGAGAGTCAGCAAAAAAGAAGACCCTCAGTGAGATGGATTGACATAGAGGCTGTAACAATGGGCTCGAGGATAACAATTGTGAGGACGGCACAGGACTGAACAGCATTTCGTTCTATTGTACATAGTGTCGCTGTGACTCGGAACTGACTCGATGACACCTAACAACATCTACAACATTATCCCCATTTTACCAGTATCTGACAAAAAGGAGAAGGTGTAAGAATAGATATACTAAAAAGCCAAGAACCAAAATCTGACTGATGTCCCAGACCATGTTCCTAACTATGTGATGTATTGCCAAGCAATAATAACAGAAAGGTCATATAATAATAATAGCTACCATTTGTTGAGCCAGAGACTGTACTGGGCACATTGCACACATTAATTTGTTCATTACCTATAGCGAAAAACCTAACAATTTCTCACTAATTAGTTGTCTGCTAACTTTTATGTACCACAATTCACGGTCATTTGTTGCATGCAATAATATATCTAATTACTTAAGGGCTATAAAAACAATTGGCCATTCCATTTCTGAGGGGCAGATAATGAAGATTAGGCCATGTTTCGAACTTTTCTTGTGGCTTCAGAACGATTTTTTATTGCTCATATTACCCAGAAAGAGTGATGACTCAAAAAAAAGAACATTTAAATGTCAGCTGGAAATTTCTATTTATTAAATATACAGTCATTCTCCATAAAATAGTTGCCTGCTAGACACAACAGTTTCTACAATACAGCACAATATCTGGTGCTCAATAAACACTGAATGAACAATTAAAAGTATAAAAGAAGATGAAAAATTGGATAAAAAGTACATCAAAAAACAATAATAGTGGACTCTAGAGAATTCTTTCCTACTTTTATCTGAGTCAGACCCTAAGGAAAATTCTAGCTAGACCTGTTGAGGGGACCAGAATTTTTTACTCCTCCTTATTTTTTTTCCTTAAACTAAAGAAGGAGAAAGAAATGAAACTAAGGCGCTTAATGTCTGATCAAATAATTTACCTTGATATTCTCCCTGCTGTCAACTAGGTTTCATTATCTCATGCAAGTGGGCTGTGTATGTTATGTTTCTCTGTTCATTAATTTACTTTTTGGTAGCATTTCATTATTAAAGGCTGTTTTTTAAAAAAAGTATTGCTTTGTCTCCATACAAAGCAGTTTCTATATAAATATATATATATATAATCTGCCAGGCACTCCTTGGAAACTCTATGGGGCAGTTCTATTCTGTCCTATAGGGTCGCTATGAGTCGACGGCACTGGGTCTGGGTTATATATCTTACATCATTTGTTTCTTCATTAACCAACACATATTTCTGGCACCCAAGGAATACATTATGCATTGTGATATTGGCTAGGGCTTTGGTACTGAGTAAAAAAGGGATGCAAGTCCTGCTTACAATCCACTGAAAGATTCACAGAAGAATGCAAAGTACAGCACAATATTATAAATGGTAAGATAGTAAAAACACAGAGTGCTATGAAAGCACCTGAGAGGAAGAAACAACACAGACCTGGGGATCAAGAATCACCACCTAGATGAAGAAGCATCAAAAATGGGACCTAGGAGGTGGGGCCAAGATGGCTGACTAGGTAGAAGCTATTGCAGATCTCTCTTGAAACAAAGATTCGGAAAACAAGTGACTCAATCACATACATGACAATCTACGAACCCTGACCATCAAACACAGAACTAAGGAGTTGACCTGATTGACAGGGGAGTGAAAATCTGTGCGTTGAAGCAGTGAGCGCTTCTGGAACTGATGTCCCGTGCCACAGCCTTGAGCTCTTGTGGTTCCCTGGTGCCAGAGTGGTGGGGCTGATCGTGGCTTACTGAAAAGGGGCAAGCATGGGATGCAGCCCTAACCCCTAACTCCCTGGAGTAACCTCAGCAGAGATTCAGCCAGTGCAAGCAGGCTGCACACTGATGCGGCTGACAGGAGAACGAGAAACCACAGGAAAGCAGCAACTGTTTTCAGAGCCTGGAGCCAGTGTCCCAGTCAGAAAACCTTGGCTCTGGGCTTTGGACTAGGAGCTGAGGAGCTGATCGCAGCGTCCCAAGAGGGCGCAAGCATGGGATGCAGGCCTGACCCTTGGGGGCAATCTCGACCTAGCCAGCGCACACAGGCTACGCCACCTCTGGAAACTCGGATAAAACAGTCTTCACCAAACAAGATAAGTAACTTTATATTGCTGCAGTACTCTCTCCTATCTATCTGATCCCTCCCCTCCCTGCCCCAGGTGGCTTCATTGACATTGGAATTTCCTGGGCCAGGCAGTGAAGTTCTCTGTGGGTTTTTTCTTCCCTAACCCATTCTCCTGGCCTGAGAGAAGCAGCAATTAAAAATCTGGGGGGGGGGGGGAATCCTTCCCTGACTTCCCTAAACTGGAATAATAACACAGAACCAGCTCCAGCCAAGCATAAGAGATCCACAGTCTTTGGCTTTCATCCCTACAGGGAAACAGGCGGCTATTATAATACAAAGGCAATTCTGATAGAGATCTGACTGTAATTGTTTTAGTGGAGCAGTGGAAAGATAAGTTTTGGAGGTCCAATACCTCTCTACCTATTAAACAGAGCCCTCAATGATCCACAGCAGGGAACTAAGGGCTGAAGCTCCACCCATACCACCTAGCCATCTGCTACAGGGGTCTGAGGATAGTGACGCCTACCAATCTTTAGAGGTACAAGCATTGGGTGCCTAAGGTACAGCTGCAGAGCCCACCCACCAAAGTGCTCTAGGAATAGAGACACTCCTACCTCACTGGTCTGTGGGGGAAGGCTGTCAGCATCCTGCCTTCCTCGGAGTGTGACCCCCTGCTGCTACTAGAATCTGGTGCATACAACCATCACCACTACTCCTCTAAGTTAATAGGTGACAGCCTACACCACACACTAGGTGACGCACACTCAGGACACCTAAGCTGATTCTATTCAAGAATAGTGAATAGAGTCATAGGCTCATATATCAGGTAACAGCTCAAACCAGCTGGTAATAGGACATAAGTGATTCAAAGACTACAACAATCAAGATAGCCCAATCTAGTAGCCCATCTGGGTATACTGAAACAAAACAAAACAAGAAGATAAGACTCAGTGAGCAAATATAAAATAAATCATTACAATATCTTATAGATGGCTCGGAGACAGCAGTCAATATCAAATCACAAAAAGAAGCAGGCCAGGATTGCTTCTACAAATCCCCAAATTAAAGAATCAAAATCTTTCCCAAATGAAGACACAATCCTGAAATTACCAGATGTAGAATAAGAAAAACTAATATACAGAATGCTTCAAGGTATCAGGGATGACCTCAGAAATGGAATAAGGCAATCTACAGAAAAAGCCAAGGAACACGCTAATGAAGCAGTTGAAAAAATCAAAAAGATCGTTCAAGAACATAGGGAAAAAATTAATAAGCTGCAAGAATCCACAGAGAGACAGTATTCAGAAATCCAAAAGATTAACAGTAAAATTACAAAATTAGACAAGTCAATAGGAACTTACAGGAGCAGAATTGAGGAATTGGAATCCAGAGTGGGGGAGATGGAGGATAAGGAAATTGACACCAATAGAATTGAAGAAAAATCAGATTAAAAATTTTAAAAAATGAAGAAACCCTAAGAATCATGTGGGACTCTATCAAGAAGAATAACTTGTGTGTGGTTGGAATTCTAGAACAGGGAGGGATAACAGAAAAAATACAGAGAGAATAGTTGAAGACCTTTTGGCAGAAAACTTCCCTGGCATCATGAAAGACGAAAGGGTATCTATCCAAGATGCTCATCAAACCCCATACAAGATAGATTCCAAAAGAAAATCACCAAGGCATATTACCATCAAACTTGCCAAAACCAAAGATAAAGAGAAAACTTTAAAAGCAGCCGGGGATAAACAAAAAGTCATCTACAAAGGAGAATCAATAAGTTCAGACTACTCAGCAGAAACCATGCAGGCAAGAAGGCAATGGGATGACATGGAGAGCACTGAAGGAGAAAAACTGCCAGCCAAGAATCATATATCCGGCAAAACTCTCTCTCAAACATGTAGGTGAAATTAAGACATTTACCAATAAACAAAAGCTTAGAAAATTTGCAAAAACCAAACCAAAGCTACAAGAATTACTAAAAGAAATTCTTTGGTCAGAAAATCAATAATATCAGATACACAACACAAGGTCACAGAACAGAACATCCTGATATCAACTCAAATAGAGAAATCACAAAAACAAAATATGATTAATTTAAAAAAGAAAAAAATGCTCAAAACAGGGAATCATTGAAGTCATTATATAAAAGACTACAATAATCAAAAAAGAGAGACTAAACACAGGACGCATAGATCTTCCATATGGAGAGGAAAACAAGATGATATAGGATGATACAAGTTAGGTTTTCCCTTAGAAAAATAGGGGTAAATATTAAGGTAACCACAAAGAGGTCTAACAATTCCATACTTCAAGATAAAAACCAAGATAAACATAACGACTCAGCAAAAACAAATTCAACTACTATGAAAATGAGGAGCACACAATTTACTAAGAAAAACTTCTCAGTACGAAAAAGTAAGTGGAAAATGAGATTGTCAACAACACACAAAAAAAGGCATCAAATGACAGCACTAAACTCATACTTATCTATAATTACGCTGAATGTAAATGGACTAAGTGCACCAATAAAGAGACAGAGAGTCTCAGACTGGGTAAAGAAACATGATCCGTCTATATGCTGCCTACAAGAGACACACCTTAGACTTAGAGACACAAATAAACTGTAACTCAAAGGATGGAAAAAATATATGATGCAAACAACAATCAAAAAAGAGCAGAAGTAGCAATATTAATTTCTGACAAAACAGACTTTAAAGTTAAATCCACCACAAAGGATAAAGAGGGATACTACATAATGATTAAAGGGACAATTTACCAGGAAGATATAACCATATTAAATATTTATGAGATCTAATTGCTACAATCAACCAACTTGACCTTAAAGACTTATACAGAGCTCTCCACCCAACAGCTGCAAAGTATGCTTTTTTTTCTAGTGCACATGGAACATTCTCTAGAATAGATCACATATTAGTTCATAAAACAAACTTTTACAGAATCCAAAACATCAAAATATTACAAAGCATCTTCTCAGACCACAAGGCCATAAAAGTAGAAATCAATAACAGAAAAATCAGGGAAAAGAAATCAAATACTTGGAAACTGAACAATACCCTGCTCAAAAAAGACTGGGTTATGGAAGACATTAAGGAGGGAATAAAGAAATTTATAGAATGCAATGAGACTGATAACACTTCTTATCAGAACTTCTGGGACACAGCAAAAGCAGTGCTCAGAGGTCAATTTATATCGATAAATGCACGCACACAAAAAGAGGAAAGCCAAAATCACAGAGCTGTCCCAACAACTTGGACAAAAAGAAAGTGAGCAACAAAAGAATCCATCAGGCACCAGAAGAAAATAAATAATAAAAATTAGAGCAGAATTAAATGAATTAGAGAACAGAAAAACAATTGAAAGAATTAACAAAGCCAAGAGCTGATTCTTTGAAAAAATTAACAAAATTGGTAAACCATTGGCCAGACTGACTAAAGAAATACAGGAAGGAAACAAATAACCTGAATAAGAAATGAGATGGGCCATATCACAACAGACCCAACTGAAATTAAAAGAATCATATCAGATTACTATGAAAAATTGTACTCTAACAAATTTGAAAACCTAGAAGAAATGGACGAATTCCTAGAAACACACTACCTACCTAAACTAACACAATCAGAAGTAGAACAACTAAATAGACCCATAACAAAAAAAGAGATTGAAAAGGTAATCAAAAAACTTCCAACAAAAAAAAAGCCCTGGTCCGAATGGCTTCACTGCAGAGTTCTACCAAACTTTCAGAGAAGAGTTAACATCACTACTACTGAAGGTATTTCAAAGCATAGAAAAGGATGGAATACTACCTAACTCATTCTATGAAGCCAGCATATCCCTGATACCAACACCAGGTAACAACACCAAAAAAAAGCAAATTACAGACCTATATCCTCATGAACATAGATGCAAAAATCCTCAAAATTCTAGCCAATAGAATTCAACAACATATCAAAAAAAATAATCCACCATGACCAAGTGGGATTTATACCAGGTATGCAAGGTTGGTTCAATATTAGAAAAACAATTAATGTAATCCACCACATAAGTAAAACAAAAGATGAGAACCACATGATCTTATCAATTGATGCAGAAAAGGCATTTGACAAAGTCCAACACCCATTCATGATAAAAACTCTCAGCAAAATAGGAGTAGAAGAAAAATTCCTCAACATAATATACAAAGCCAACAGCCAACATCATCCTAAATGGAGAGAGCCTGAAAGCATTTCCCTTGAGAATGGGAACCAGATAAGGATGCCCTTTATCACCACTCTTATTCAACGTTGTGCTAGAGGTCCTAGCCAGAGCAATTAAGCTGGACAAAGAAATAAAAGGCATCCGGATTGGCAAGAAAGAAGTAAAATTTTCTCTATTTGCAGATGACATGATATTATACACAGAAAACCCTACGGAATCTTCAAGAAAACTACTGAAACTAATAGTTCAGCAGAGTTTCAGGTTACAAGATAACATACAAAAATCAGTTGGATTCCTCTACATCAACAAAAAGAACATCGAAGAGGAAATAACCAACTCAATTCCATTCACAGGAGCCCCCAAGAAGATAAAATAGTTAGGAATAAATCTTACAAAGGATGTAAAAGACCTATACAAAGAAAACTACAAGGTACTACTGCAAGAAACTAAAAGGGACCTACATAAGTGGAAAAGCATACCTTGCTCATGGATAGGAAGACTTAACATTGTAGAAATGTCTATTCTGCCAAAAACCGTCTATATATACAATGCACTTCTGATCAAAATTCCAATGACATTTTTTAATGTGATGGAGAAAGAAATCACCAACTTCATATGGGAGGGAAAGAAGCCCTGGATAAGTAAAGTGTTACTGAAAAAGAAGAACAAAGTGGGAGCCTCACTCTACCTGATTTTAGAATCTATTATACAGCCACAGTAGTCAAAACAGCCTGGTACTGGTACAACAACAGACACACAGACCAATGGAACAGAATTGAGAACTCAGATATAAATCCAGCCACATATGAGCAGCTGATATTTGACAAAGGCCCAGTGTCAGTTAATTGGGGAAAAGATAGTCTTTTTAACAAATGGTGCTGGCATAACTGGATATCTATCTGCAAAAAAATGAAACAGGACCCATACCTCACACCATGCACAAAAACTAACTCCAAATGGGTCAAAGACCTAAACATAGTCTAAAACGATGAAAAGTGATTTGGAAGAAAAAATAGGGACAATGTTAGGAGCCCTAATACAAGGCGTAAACAGAATATAAAACATTACTAAAAATGACAAAGAGAAACCAGATAACTGGGAGCTCCTAAAAGTCAAACACCTATGCTCATCTAAAGACTTCACCAAGAGTTAAAAGATCACCTACATACTGGGAAAAAAATTTCAGCTACGACATCTCCGACCAGCACCTGATCTCTAAAATCTACATGATTCTGTTAAAACTCAACCACAAAAAGACAAACAACCCAAGTAAAAATTGGGCAAAGGATATGAACATGCACTTCACTAAAGAAGACATTCAGGCGGCTAACAGATACATGATGAAATGCTCTCGATCATTAGCCATTAGAGAAATGCAAATCAAGACTACCATGAGAGTCTATCTCACTCCAACAAGGCTAGCATTAATCCAAAAAACACAAAATAACAAATATTGGAAAGGTTGTGGAGAGACTGGAACACGTATACACTGCTCATGGGAATGTAAAATGGTACAACCACTTTGGAAACCAATTTGACACTCCCTTAAAAAACTTTAAAAAAAAAAAAAACTAGAAATAGAAGTACCATACAATCCAGCAATCCCACTCCTGGGAATACCTCCTAGAGAAATAAGAGCCATGACATGAATAGATATATGCACAACCATCTTCTTTGCAGCACTGTTCCCAATAGCAAAAAGATGGAAACAACCTAGGTGCCCATAAATAGATGAATGGATAAACAAATTGTGGCATATACCCACAATGGAATACTATGCAATGATAAAGAACAATGACGAATCTTCAAAATACCTCATGACGTGGATGAAACTGGAAGGCATTATGCCGAGTGAAACTAGTCAGTCATAAAATGACAAATATTGTATGAAACCACTATTTTAAGAACTTAAGAAAATGTTTAAACACAGAAGAAAACATTCTTTGATGGTTTTGAGGGTGGGGAAGGAGGGAGAGGAGAATTCACTAACTACATACAAGAATTAACCTAGGTGAAGGGAAAGACAACACACAATACAGGTGACGTCAGCACAGCTGGACTAAAACAAAAGCTAAGAAGTTTCCTGAACAAAATCAAACACTTCCAGGGACAGAGCAGCAGGGGTGGGGGTCTGGGGACCATGGTTTTGGGGAACATCGAGGTCAATTGGCATAACAAAGTTTATTAAGAAAATGTTCTGCAACCCACTTTGGTGAGTGGGGTCTTAAAAGCTTGCAAGCAGCCACTAAGATGCATCAATTTGTCACAACCCACTTGGAGCAAAGGAGAATGAAGAACACCAAAGACACAAGGGAAATATTAGCCCAAGAGACAAAAGGGCCACATAAACCAGAGACTCCGTCAGCCTGAGGCCAGAAGGATTAGATGGCACCCGGCTACTACCAACGACCACCCTGACAGGGAACACAACAGAGAGTCCCTGATAAAAAAAAATAGAGCAGGAGAAAAGTGGGGTGCAAAACTCAAATTCACGTAAAAAGATCAGACTTAATGGTCTGACAGAGACTAGAGGAACTCCCAAAGACATGGTGCCCCGACTCTCTGTTAACCCAGAACTAAAACCATTCCCGAAGCCAACTCTTCAGACAAAGATCAGACTGGACTATAAAACATAAAATAATACTCACAGAGTGTGCTTCTTAGTTCAAGTAGATACAAGAGACTAAATGGGTGTAGCTCCTGTGTTGAGGTAAGATGAGAAGGCAGAAAGGGATAGGAGCTGGTTAAATGGACACGGGAAACCTGGGGTGGAAAGGGGAAGTGTGCTGTCACACTATAGGGACTGCAGCCAGGGTCACATAAGAAAACAAAAAACCAAACCCAGTGCCGTCAAGTCAATTCCGACTCATAGCAACCCTATAGGATAACACATAACGTGTATAAATTTTTGAATGAGAAATTAACAAGCTGTAAACTTTCACCTAAAGCACAATAAATTTAAAAAAAAAAAGGTTTTGGTATAGCTCTACGGATGTCCAAGGGTGGAGGCATAATTTAAATCCTAAAGGTATAGAAGTTTTACAACAAAACTAGCTCAATTCTCGAGTAAACCCAGAATGATAACAGAAACAAAATTTGGTCAAAATTCTCAAGATTTAGTGAGCATCTAGAGAGATAAGAAGCCCAATTTCTTTCTAATTAATTTTTAAATTTGGAGTTTCTTGGAAACTTTTTCTTGTCTAGCACTTGGGGGTCTATTTGTGGCAGTGTTTGAACATGTCCTACAAAAAAGAATACAATGGTTGAGCTCAATATAAAAACTGAGGAGGCTACAGTCAATGAGACACAGGGCAGCGGTTGTTATATTTCTCCCAAATTTGAAACAGACTTACTTTATTCAAAAATGCTTACTAAAATCAATTGTATAGTGAGAGTCTGTGATCCATAGGCTAAAAATAAATTTGGAGACAATACCACAAAAAAGCTTTTTATAATAACTAAGCACATAACTGAGTATTAAAAAAAAAAAATTGTCATTGAGTGGATTCCAACTTGCAGCAACTCCTTGTGTTTCAGTGTAGAACTTGCTCCATAAGGTTTTCAATGGCTATGACTTTTCCAGAGTAGATCTACAGGCCTTTCTTCTGAGGTGCCTCTGACTAGGTTTGAAATGCCAATATTTTGCTTAACAATTTGTGCCACCAAGTGACTGACTCCAACTGTGTATAGATTTATGTAATTAACCACAGAATGCCATCTGCCCAGCACCTATCACAGCTCCTGACATCTACTTATTGTATAAATGAATAAACGAAAGACTGAATATTCTCCATGAAAAACCTCAGCTTCAGACACTAGTAAAAACTTTATTTGTGTCCTCTTCAAGTTTGCAAACAGCTACTGAATCCACCTTACTGGAGGTGGAGTTAATATTCATGTCCCACCAAGTGGACTGAGTCTTAGGCATCACCAAAATTTTAGTGTCTGTTTAGTACCTTTGTATGGCTACCAAGTTTGCAAGTTGGAGTTACTATTGTTGATTTAGAAGTATTGAAAATAATTAGATAAATAGTCATCATTGACTAGAGCTTCGGCTAGCAGAGCAACAACTCCAGGACTGGGCAGTCCCGAGAACTAAAGGTTTTGTATTTTTCTCTCATCCTTGAGATGTTGACGCTGTGAGACCTGTGATAATAGATTACAATTTTTGAAGAAAAAAATAGTTATTTTGTGCTGGAAGTGGGTAGCACTGCCGGGAAGTTCAGACTGGAGAAGCTGAGACAAGAATTTTCCCCCAGAGCACACAGAAAGAGCTTTCTCTGAGAGACAGCCCCTGAATTCAGACTTCTTTCTTCCTAAACTGTAAGAAATGCATCTGTCAGTTTGTTGTACTGTCAGGGCTTGTATGTTGCTGTGCTGCTGGAAGCTATGCCACCAGTATTCAAATATCATCAGAGTCACCCATGCCGGACAGGTTTCAGCTGAGCTTCCAGACTAAGTCAGACAAGGAAGAAGGACCTGGCAGTCTACTTCTGAAAAGAATTTGCTAGTGAGAAAATCTTACAGATAGCAGCCAAACATTGTCTGATATAGTGCAGAAAGATGAGCCCCTCAGGTTGGAAGGCACTCAAAATACGACTGGAGAAGAGCTGCCTTGTCAATGTAGAGTCCACCATAATCACATAGATGGAGTCATTCTTTAAGAACCTTCATTTTCTCATGTGACACCACTCAAAATGAGAAGAAATGGCTGCTAACATCCATTAATAATCAGAACCTGTAGTATATGAAGTATGAATCTAGGAAAACTGGAAATCATCAAAAATGAAATGGGATGCATAAACATCGATATCCTAGGTATTAGTGCACTGAAATAGACTGGTATTGATCATTTTGAATTGGACAAACATATGGTCTACTATGCCGGGAATGACAACTTGAAGAGGAATGGCATTCATTCATCATCAAAAAGAACATTTCAAGGTCTATCCAGAAGTACAATGCCATCAGTGATAGGAAAATATCCATATGCCTACAAGGAACCAGTTAATATGACTATCATTCAAATTTACCCACCAACCACTAAGGACAAAGATGAAGAAATTGAAGATTTCTACCAACTTCTGCAGTCTGAAATTGATTGAACATGCAATCAGGATGCACTGACAATTAACAGTGATTGGAAGGTGAAAATTGGAAACAAAGATTGGTAGTTGGAAAAGATAGCCTTGGTGATGGAAATGATGCAGGAAATCACATGATTGAATTTTGCAAGACCAAAGACTTCTTCATTGCCAATACCTTTTTTCACCAACATAAATGGTGACTATATACACAGATATATAATATACAGATATATAATATATAGATATATATATACACAGATAGATAGATATAACCAAGAGGTCAGCAGTTCAAATCTGCCAGGTACTCCTTGGAAACTCTACCAGGCAGTTCTACTCTGTCCTATAGGGTAGGACTGTCATACTCTGTCCTATGAGTCAGAATCGACTCGACAGCAGTGCATGGATATACACAGACCTCCCTGATGGAATACACAGGAGTGAAATTAGCTATATCTGTGGAAAGAGACGATGCAAAAGCTCAATATCATCAGTCAGAACAAAGCAAGAGGCTGATTGCAGATCAGACCATCAATTACTCATATGCAAGTTCAAGTTGAAACTGAAGGAAATTAGAGCAAGTCCACAAGATTCAAAGCATGATCTTGAGTATATCCCACCTGAATTTAGAGACTATCTCAAGAACAGATTTGATGCATTGAACACCAATGACCAAAGACCAGATGAGTTGTGGAATGACATCAAGGACATCATACATGAAGAAAGCAAGAGGTCATTAAGAAGACAGGAAAGAAAGAAAACACCTAAATGGATGTCAGAAGAGACTCTGAAACTCACTCTTGAATGTCAAGTAGGTAAAGCAAAAGGAAAAAAATGATGAAGAAAAAGGGCTGAACAGAGATTTCAAAGGGCAGCCTGAGAAGACAAAGTAAAGTATTATGATGACATGTGCAAAGATCTGGAGATAGAAAACCAAAAAGGAAGAAAACATTTGCCATTTCTCATGCTGACAGAACTGAAGAAAAATTCAAGCCTCAAGTTCCAACAGTGAAGAATTCTACCAGGAAAACATTAAATGACAAAGGAAGCATCAAAAAAAGATGGAAGGAATAAACAGAGTCACTATACCAAAAAGAATTGGTTGAAATTCAGCCATTTCAGTTGGTAACATATGATAAGGAGCTGATGGTACTGAAGGAAGAAGTCCAAGCTGCACTGAATGCATTGGTGAAAAACAAGATTCCCGGAATTGACGGAATGCCAACTGAAACATTTCAACAAATGGATGCAGTACTAGAAGTGCTCACTTGCCTATGTCAAGAAATCTGAAAGACAGCTACCTGGCCAACTGACTGGAAGAGAACCATATTTATGCCTATTCTCAAGAAAGTTTATCGAACTGAATGTAGAAATTATCAAACAATATCATAAATATCACAGGCAAGCAAAATTTTGCTAAAGATCGTTCAAAAGCGGCTGCAGCAGTATACTAGCAGAGAACTGCCAGAAATTCAAGCAGGATTTAGAAGAGGACCTGAAACCAGGATATCATTGCTCATGTCAGGTGGATCTTGGTTGAAAGCAGAGAATGCCAGAAAGATGTTTACCTGTGTTTTATTGACAATGCAAAGGCATTCGACTTTGTGGATCATAACAAATTATGGATAACATTGCTGAGACTGGGAATTTCAGAACACTTAATCGTGCTCATGAGAAATCTGTACATGGATCAAGAGGCAGTCATTCGACCAGGACAAGGGGATATTTATTGGTTTAAAGTCAGGAAACGTGTGCATCAGGGTTGTATCTTTTCACCGTACCTATTCAATCTATACGCTGAGCAAATAATCCAAGAAACTGGAATAAATGAAGAAGAACAGGGCATCCGGGTTGGAGGAAGACTCATTAACAACTTGAGTTATGCAGATGACATGACCTTGCTTGCTGAAAGTGAAGAGGAATTGAAGCCCTTATTGAGGAAGATCAAAAACCACAGCCTTCAGTGTGGATTACACTTCAACATAAAAAAAAAAAACCTCATAACTGGACCAACAAGCAACATCATGATAAATGGAGAAAAGATTGAGGTTGTCAAGGATTTCATTTTATTTGAATCCACAATCAACACCCACAGAAGCAGCAGTCAAGAAATCAAAAGACACATTGCATTGGGCAAATCGGCTGCAAAAGACCTCTTTAAAGTGATGAAAAGCAAAGCTGTCACCTTGAGGACTAAAATGCATCTGACCCAAGCCACGGTGGTTTCAATCACCCAGGAAGACAGAAGACAAATTGATGCATTTGAACTGTGGTGTTTGCAAAGAATATTGAATATACCACGGCCTGCCAAAAGAACGAACAAACTCTGTCTTGGAAGAAGTACAAGGCAGTTCCTTAGAAACAAGGATGGCGAGACTGTATCTCTCATACTTTGGACATGTTATCAGGAGAAATCAGTCTCTGGAGAAGGGCACCATGCTTCGTAAAGTAGAGGATCAGCAAAAAAAGAGGAAGACCCTCAAGGAGATGGATTGACGCAGTGGCTGTAAAAACGGGCTCAAGCATAGCAACGATTGTGAGGATGGCACAGGACCAGGACGTATTTCATTTTGTTGTGGCGTGTGATTTCCTGTGTGGCTACTGTGTGAAAGCATGTTAGCTAACTCTAAGTCCCCATAATTCTCTCTCGTTAGGGTAGAAGGATAGGCTACTGTTGTTGCTAGTTGCAATAGAGTTCCTTCCTACTCATGGCAAATCCATGAGAAGAACTGCTCCATAGGATTTTCTTGGCTGTAATCTTTACAGAAGCAGATTGCCAGCCCTAGCTTCTGCAGTACTGCTGGGTAGGTTTAAACCATCCACCTTAGGTTAGGAGTTGAGGGCAAACTGCACCACCTAGAAACCTCAAAGGAAAGGCTACATTATCCCAAATATGTCACGGGAGTCTGCCATCAAGGTACTCATCTGGAAGAAAGTTGATATACTTACAACATTTAAGTCACTCAATCTTAGGTATCTGGGAATCCTGCCACCAAAGTCCCCTCAGTCCATCAGTAATAAAAACGTCACAATATCTCAGGATACTAAGGCACAAAACCATGAAAACTTATATTACCATTCTTGGGACAACCATCTCATTTAGACCAGTCATGTTTTCAGAGAGAAATCCATTCTCTGAACTCTCCCCTATGCCCAAAACCAACCACACATCCTACTCCAAGTTTACCAGTGCCACAAGGAGCAGCTCAGCCTTATAAAGAATGTTTCCAACTTACACTACCAAGTCTCATCCCAAACTATGGACAGAGACCTATCTTTAACCCAAGCTCAACTCAGTTTCAAAACTGGCCTCTAATGATGTTTATGTGTGCCAAGTGGGAGTAAGTGAAAGACTTTGGCTGATGCTTTGGCAGAGGTTCCACCAGGGACAATTACTAATCCTTTGATAACTGAGAGGTCAGTGCATTACCACACCCTACACTGTGTCAGTCTATTTAAATGTCTCTCTAGAGTCAATGAAGAAAGGATTATGAAGAAGGGCCTACGAGCAAATGTCAGCAACAGAGCCACGTATGAAAATGGCCAAGATTTGTTTGGGAGACACTGTTCCCAAGCTTAGTGGGTTTCTAAGGAAACAGAGTCAGAAAGAAGGTTTGAATCAGGAATAAAAGGAATTCTTACACTGCTTATGAACTTTTTGGAGACCAAAAACTTGGCAGAGTTGATTTGAAAAAACAATGTCTGATCAAGTGGCCTTGATTTGCTTATAGATTTTATAGACCTATATACCAGCTTTTCCTGGTTTGAAAACATTTGCATTATTCTCAACGTTTTTCGTTTGGATTGACTATAGTTCTAAGAGATCTAGAAAAGTGTATGTATTCTGAAGATTCATTTACACAACTGCGGAAAGCCAAGAAAGTGAGTAGAAATTAAATCCTGAACTATAGAAGTTTCCTTACTAAAATAGCTAATTTTCTCAGTAAATTCAGACTGGTAATGGAAACCACTAATAAAATGTCCAAGATTTGGAGAGCTGTCTAAAGAGAAAAGAATTTCAATGTCTCACTTGTTAGTTTTTAATTTGGAATTTCTTCCTAGAAACACTTTCATTTCATGCTCATGGCATCTATTTGTGGCTGTGTTGCAAATGCCCAGGGGGAAGATATCAATAAATGGGCTCAATCTAAAAACTGAGGAATCCACAATAAAATAGACCCAGGTTAGTAATAATTAAATTTTTTTCCTAAAATTTCAAGTAGATTAACCTAATTTAGCCAAGTTATTTCCACTGAATTTTTTTTGTAGTTAGATTCTATAACTTATAGGTTAGTATTTTACTCTGAAATCGAATTTGGACATCAGAACCAAACCCGTTGCCAACGCATTGATTCTGACTCATAGCTCCCCTATACAACAGAGTAGAACTGCCCCCATAGGGTTTCCTAGGAGCAGCTGGTGGATTCAAGCTGCCAACATTTTGGTTAGCAGCCAAGCTCTTAACCACTAGACAACCAGGATGTAGTGACATGACATTATTTTCTGATGACATTTATTCATCTGATTAGATATTTACATGGATATGACAGCATTCATAGTCAACACTCTATACCTTGCCTCTAGAAGATATCTAGTCCACCCTAAGCTCTAAAAACAGATTGATTGAAGAAATGATCAAAAGATTGCTCTCCATAAAAAAGATGCACCCCAAATATCAATACAAATCCTATTTGTGATCTTGCCACTCCAGAGGCTGTTAAGAACTACTGGAGTCACTTTTACAACATTGTTGTGAACATTTGTGTCTCACCAAATAGGCTGACTAACCATGTAGTCACAAGAGCCGGGGATAGAGGAAAATAACGCAGGAACTGAGCTCTCCTGAAAACTGAAAATTTTTCCCTCAGCTTTCTTAAAGTTGGTATGCATAGATTTTTTAAGGAAAAATACATATTTTTTTTTTTTTGCAGATGTTGGAAAGGAAGGAAAAAAAAAATGAAATACCTTGTGACCCTATGTAACAGTAACATGTACTCACTCTTGAGAATCAAGTACAGATCATTCCCAAAAAAGAATATATTCTTGTATATGTTCAATATTTCCACCGGTTAGCATTGAAACTTCAAGTTCATCTTAGTTGATTAAACCTGTGACTAAACGAAAAATAGTATTAGCCCAGATTGTCCTAGTGTTTCTGTCTTGTCAACAGGAAACCCAGGGAAACATCACGATTCATTTAATTCCCTCTGTAAATTGCAAGCGGGGAAATATGTCTAATTCAGAGCATGATTCAATATGTGGTGAAAGACTCATTGCATGCAAAATTCATTTAAGAAACATTGCAAACTTTTCAGAGGACTTCACAACACTTCCATGTCCATATTGAAGGATGAATTGGTGAAAAGATTGAGAGTGAAATAAAGGGTCATTCTGAGTCAGACAGAACATGCAGGGCTATTCAATGGATGCTTCTTGACAAGCTGTTAAAAAGACCACTCCTGGGCTTTTGGAAAGAAAATATCTCCATCTGCAGCTCTGTCCATATCTGTATGTGCCTCTGCATTCATATGACAGAAAGAAATAAGAGATTAGAGAACACAGCTGACATAGATATAACCCGTTTTGGCAAGTTCATATCTGATACACAGTTGAGTTTTCAAAGAATGTTGTGTTCATATACCTATAAATATTCATGCCAATGTTGCTGTTTTTGTTAGGTGTCATGGAATTGGTTCTGAAAAATAGCTACCCTATGTGCAGCAGAACGAAACACTGCCCAGTTCTTCACCATCCCCACAATTGTTGCTATGCTTGGCCCCACTGATGCAGCTACTGTGTCAGTCCATCTCCTTGAGGGTCTTCCTCTTCTTCTATGCCCTCTACTCTACCAAGCATGATGTCCTTCTGCAGGGACTGGTCCCTCCTGGTAACATGTCCAAAGTATGTGAGATGAAGTCTTGCCATCCTTGCCTCTAATGGGCATTCCTGCTGTACCTCTTCCAACACAGATGCATTTGTTCTTCTGTCAGTTCATGGTATATTCAATATTCTTTGCTAAAACCATAATTTAAGGCATCAATTCTTCTTCAGTCTTCCTTGTTCATTGTCCAGCTTTCATATGCATTTCATATTCATATGCATAGGCAATTGAAAACACCATGGGTTGGGTCAGGCGCGCCTTAGTCCTTAAAGTGCCATCTTCCTTTTTAATACTTTAAAGAAATCTTTTGCAGCAGATTTGCCCAATGCAATGTGTCCTTTGATTTCTTCACTGCTGCTTCCATGGGCATTGATTGAATACCCAAGTAAAATGAAATCCTTGATGATTTCAATCTTTTCTCCCTTTATCATAATGTTGCTAATTGGTCCAGGTATGAGGATTTTTGTTCCCTTTATGTTGAGGTGCAAACCATACAGAAGGCTGTGGTCTTCGATCTTCATCAGTAAGCGCTTCAAGTCCTTTTCACTTTTAGCATGTGTCATCTGCATATTTCAGGTGGTTAATGAGGCTTCCATTGATCCCAAAACTGCATTCTCCATTTTATACTCCAGCTTCTCCAATTATTTGCTCAGCACTCAGATTGAATAAGTATGGTGAAAGGATACAATACCTTTCCTTATTTTAAACCTCGCAGTATCCCCTTGTTCTGTTCAAACGACTTTCTTGGTCTAAGTACAGGTTCCTCATGAGCTCATTTAAGTGTTCTGGAATTCCCATTCTTAGCAATGTTATCCATAATTCTTTATGATCCACCCAGTCCAGTGCTTTTGCATAGTGAATAAAACACAGATAATCATCTTTCTGGTATTTTCTGCTTTCAGCCAGGATCGATCTGACATCAGAATGATATCCTTAGTTCCATATCCTCGTCTAAATCTGGCTCAAATTTCTGGCAGTTCCCTATCAATGTACTGCTGCAACTGGTTTTGAATGATCTTCAGCAAAATTTTACATGCGTGTAATGTTAATGATAGTTTGATACTTTTCACATTCTGTTGGATCACCTTTCTTTGTAATAGGTTGTTGTTGTTGTTGTTAGGTGGCGTCGAGTCGGTTCCGACTCATAGCAACCCTATGCACAACAGAACGAAACACTGCCCAGTCCTGTGCCATCCTTACAATCATTGTTATGCTTGAGCTCATTGTTGCAGCCACTGTGTCAATCTATCTCCTTGAGGGTCTTCCTCTTTTCCGCTGACCCTGTACTCTGCCAAGTATGATGTCCTTCTCCAGGGACTGATCCCTCCTGACAACATGTCCAAAGTGTGGAAGATGTAGCCTCGCCATCCTTGCCTCTAAGGAGCATTCTGGCCACACTTCTTCCAAGACGGATTTCTTCGTTCTTTTGGCAGTCCACGGTATATTCAATATTCTTCGCCAACACCACAATTCAAAGGTGTCAACTCTTCTTCGGTCTTCCTTATTCATTGTCCAGCTTTCGCATGCATATGTGATTGAAAATACCATGGCTTGGGTCAGGCACACCTTAGTCTTCAGGGTAATATCTTTGCTCTTCAACACTTTGGAGAGGTCCTTTGCAGCAGATTTACCCAGTGCAATGCGTCTTTTGATTTCTTGACTGCTGCTTCCATGGCTGTTGATTGTGGATCCAAGTAAAATGAAATCCTTGACAACTTCAATCTTTTCTCTGTTTATCATGATGTTGCTCATTGGTCCAGTTGTGAGGATTTTTGTTTTCTTTATGTGGAGGTGCAATCCATACTGAAGGCTGTGGTCTTTGATCCTCATTAGTGTTTCAAGTCCTCTTCACTTTCAGCAAGCAAGGTTGTGTCATCTGCATAATGCAGGTTGTTAATGAGTCTTCCTCCAATCCTGTTGCCCCATTCTTCTTCATATAGTCTGGCTTCTCAGATTATTTGCTCAGCATACAGATTAAATAGGTATGGTGAAAGAATACAACCCTGACGCACACCTTTCCTGACTCTAAACCAATCAGTATCCCCTTGTTCTGTCCAAACAACTGCCTCTTGATCTATGTAACGGTTTCTCATGAGCACAATTAAGTGTTCTGGAATTCCCATTCTTTGCAGTGTTATCCATAGTTTGTTATGATTCATACAGTCAAATGCCTTTGCACAGTCAATAAAACACAGGTAAACATCCTTCTGGTGTTCTCTCCTTCCAGCCAGGATCCATCTGACACCAGCAATGATATCCCTGGTTCCACATCCTCTTCTGAAACCAGCCTGAATTTCTGGCAGTTCCCTGTCGATATACTGCTGCAGCCATTTTTGAATGATCTTCAACAAAATTTTGCTTGCGTGTGATATAAATGATATTGTTCTATAATTTCCACATTCGGTTTGATCACCTTTCTTGGGAATAGGCATAAATATGGATCTCTTCCAGTCAGCTGGCCAGGAAGCTGTCTTCCGTATTTCTTGGCATAGACGAGTGAGCACCTCCAGCACTGCATCTGTTTGTTGAAACATCTCAACTGATATTCCATCAATGGCCTCGTTTTTCGCCAATGCCTTCAGAGCAGCTTGGACTTCTTCCTTCAGTACCATCAGTTCCTGATCATATGCCACCTCTTGAAATGGTTGAACATCAACTAATTCTTTTTGGTATAATGACTCTGTGTATTCCTTCCATCTTCTTTTGATGCTTCCTGCATCATTTAATATTTTCCCCATGAAATCCTTCACTATTGCAACTCAAGTCTTGAATTTTTTCTTCAGTTCTTTCAGCTTGAGAAACTCCGAGCGTGTTCTTCCCTTTTGGTTTTCCATTTCCAGCTCTTTGCACTTGTCATTATAATACTTTACTTTGTCTTCTCGACAGGCCCTTTGAAATCTTCTGTTCAGTTCTTTTACTTCATCTATTCTTCCTTTTGCTTTAGCTGCTCGATGCTCAAGAGCAAGTTTCAGGTACAACTATGGAATTCTTTCAGTTGGTTGGTCAGGTAGCTCTCTTCCAAATTTCTTGGCATAGATGACTGAGCACTTCCAGTGCTGTATCATTTGTTGATATATCTCAGTCAGCATTCTGTCAGTTTCTAGAGTTTTGTTTCTTGCCAGTGCTTTCAGCACAGCTTGGACTGCTTTCTTTAGTTCCATTGGTTCGTAATCATGCTACCTCCTGAAATGTTTGAATGTCAACCAATTCTTTTTGGTACAGTGACTCTGGGTATTCCTTCCATCTTCTTTGGATGCTTCCTGCTTTGTTTAATATTTTCCCTGCAAAACCCTTCAGTATTGCAACTCGAAGCTTCAATTTTTTTCTTCAGGTCTTTCAGCTTGAGAAAGACTGAACATTTTCCCCCCTTTTGGCTTTCTATCTCCAGGTCTTTGCACATTTCATTATAATATTTTACTTTGTTTTCTCAAGCCACCCTTTGAAATCTTCTGTTAACTCTTTGACTTCATCATTTCTTCCTTTCACTTTAGCTACTGTACGTGCAAGAGCAGATTTCAGAGTCTGTTCTGACATCCACTTTGGTCTTTTCTTTCTTTCTTGTCTTTTTAATTATCTCTTGCTTTCTTCAGGTGTGATGTCCTTGATGCCATTCCACAATTCGTCTGGTCAATCACCAGTAAGTATCAATGCATCTTGATTGCATGTTTGATTAATTTTAGACTGCTGATGTTGGTAAAAATCTTCTGTTTTTTCTTCTTTGGCTTTAGTGGTTAGTGGGTAAATTTGATTACTCTAATGATCTGGTCTTCCTTGTAGGCATATGATATTATTCTATCAGTGACAACATTGTACTTAAAGATAGAGTTTGAAATGTTCTTTTTGACGATGAATGCCACACCATTCTTCTTCAATTTGTCATTCCCAGCATAACAGACTATATGATTGTCTGATTCAAAACTTCCAGTACCAGTCCGTTTCAGCTCACTAATGCCTAGGATATTGACATTTATGCATTCATTTTCATTGTTGATGATTTTCAGTTTTCCTAGATTCATACTTTGTACATTCCATGTTCCGAGTATTAAATGTATGTTTGCAGCTGATTCTTCTCATTTTGAGTCATGCTACAACAGCAGATGAAAGTCCCAAAAGCTTGACTCTATCCCTGTCATTAAGGTCAACTTTACTTTTTTACTTCAAGGAGGCAGCTCTTCCCCAGTTGTCTTCTGAGTGCCTTCCAACTTGAGGGCTCGTCTTTCAGCATAATATCAGACAATGTTCCCCTGCTATTCATAAGGTTTTCACTGCATGATTTTTTCAGATGTAATCTGCCAGGTCCTTTTTCCTAGTCTGTCTTAGTATGGAAGCTTAGTTGAAACCTGTCCACCATGAGTGACCCAGCTGGTATTTGAATACCAGTGGCATCATCACCGCAACACTCAAGTCCCCACAGTACAAGAAACTGACTGACTATTGAGGGATTCACGAAAAGAGGCAAGTACAATGTCCAAAATAATTCCTATTGATTAAATTTTTCACCAAAAGCGAAATAAAGCAAACCCTACAACCTACGAGGCTTTTAGAGACAGAGTAAGTATGGAAGCCAAACACAAATCATCATTCATAATAGGATGTTGCTTTTATTGAGATATTTGTAAGGTATTGTTATTTGATGAATATATATTAGGAGAAATTTAACCTCCTTCTGTTCTTCTTTATGTTGTTGTTGTTAAGTGTTGTCAGGTCAATTCCACTCAGAAATGCTGTGATCTTTTCAGATGGGACACATTCCCTCAACCCAGGATGCACTGGTAAAAAGAAAGAACAATGTAACTGAATTCATCTTGCTGGGCCTGACTCAGAATCCACAACTGCAGAAACGCTTATTCCCTGTGTTTTTAATCACCTACTTGATGACATTGGCAGGTAATCTGCTCATCTCGGTCACTATCTTCATCAGCCCAGCCCTGGGCTCTCCCATGTACTTTTTTCTGTCCTGTTTGTCCATTATAGATGCTTTCTACTCTTCCTCCATAGCTCCCAAAATGATTTTTGACTTAATCTCTGAGAAAAACACCATATCCTTCAATGGCTGCATGACTCAGCTCTTCTTTGAACATTTATTTGCTGGAGCTGAGATCATTTTGTTAATTGCAATGGCCTATGACCGCTATGTGGCCATCTGCAAGCCCTTACATTATGCAACCATCATGAGCAGACCTCTATGTAGTTTCCTGGTGGGGATGGCTGGGATTTTGGGGTTTATTCACGGAGAAATCCAGCTTTTGTTCGTGGTCCAGTTACCGTTTTGTGGCCCCAATGTCATTGATCACTTTATGTGTGATTTAATACCTCTCCTGGAGCTGGCCTGCACAGACAATCACACTTTGGGGCCCTTGATTACTGCCAATAGTGGATCACTATGTTTGCTCAGTTTTTCTATGCTGGTCACTTCCTACGTCATCATCCTGCACTCCCTGAGATCTTACAGCTCTGAAGGGCGCCGCAAAGCCCTCTCTACATGCGCCTCTCATGTCACTGTTGTCATCTTATTCTTTGTACCTTGTTCTTTCCTGTACCTAAGACCCATGACCTCCTTCCCTGATGACAAAGCTGTGACTGTACTTTTCACACTAGTAACTCCTATGTTGAACCCTTTAATCTACACCCTGAGAAATGCAGAAGTGAAAAATGTCATGAAGAAGCTCTGGGATCAAATAATGAAAACTGGTGATAAGTAAATCTGGTGATTGAAGTATTTAGATAAATAATTCTTGATTAAACTTGAAACAGTAACTTCTCTTGTCTGATTCAGTTTGCTTTCGGAGCACACATGTTGTGGGCAGGGCTGACTTTTCCATTAGGCATAGTAGGCACAGTGCTTAGAGTTTCAAATTGTGGAACATTCTTCTGTCAAAAATATTTCATCATTTGAAGATAATGGTGCCTCTACCAATAAGAGAGTGTGAGCATCAATGAAACAATGTAATATAAAGAATTATCATTTCTTTAATTTATGGAGTGTTTACTATTTGTAAAGTGTTTCATATTCCTTCTGACATTTAATTCTCACAATAGTCCTATAAATTTGATACTATTGTAATTCTCATTTTGTAAACTACAAAACTGAGGGTCAGAAAGGTTAACTATATTGCTCAAGATCAATTAGCTAAAATTTGACTGAATCAGAATTCAAATGTAAACCTGTGTGACCCAAAGCCTTCACACTTCATAAGTCGCATTCTACTTCTGCTTAATACAAACAGACAACAAGCTCGGTGTCTTACGTTTCTTTCTTTTCTTTGGAATTTTCCTCTAAAAATTCTCTGGTCTTTTTTGAGCCAATTTGAAGGTGAACTTGCTTTCACAGACAGTTCAGTTTTGAAATGGGTGAGTCTGCAAAGACCCAGCTAGTGACTAGTTGGTAATTTATAACTACATGCTATTTGATATTTTTAACTGTACTAAAATAAAGATACTTTTCAAATGGACTAGTTTGTTTTTCTAGAAAGTTCCTTGACATAATTGTAGCAAGCTGACAAAGAGATAGGCTATTTTTTAGTGAACCTCACCAGGGCTTCATATTTCTTAGGTGATTAGGAGACTGGCTCAATTATACTTTTATCACCCAACAGCAGAAATGAATGGGTGTAGAATTCAGGGTATCAGTTACATCTAGTTATTACTAGCCTATATGATAAAGTGAAGGAAGACAAAATGCATTTTGTCTGAGGGCCCTGTGAATGTTCAGTTATTTCTAGACATAGAAGTTTGGGGATAAAACAAGAAATATTTTCTGATGATCTCACAAATTTATTGGTTCTCGGAGACCATTTTAAATATATATCCTGATAGTTTAGAAATTGCTTTTCAATTGTAGAACAAGAAATTAAATTCACTAAAAAAGACCAGACTTACTGATCTGACAGAGACTAGAAGAACCCTGAAGACTATGGCCCTAAGTCACCCTTCTAACCCCGAACTAAAGCCATTCCTGGAAACCGCCTTTCAGAAAAACCATAGACAGGCCCATAAGATAAACAATAACACCCAAGAAAAACATGCTCCTTAAAACAATTAATTACATGCGATCAAAAGGGCAATATTTACCCAAAAGCAAAGATGAGAAGGCAGGAAAGGGTAGAAAATCAGGACAAAAGGAAACGGGGAAACTAGGTAGGAAATAGGGAGAGTGCTGACACATTGGGAATGAAACCAATGTCATGGGGCACTTTATGTACAAATTATTGAACGGGAAACTAATTTGCTCTGTAAACTTTCACCTGATGCGCAATAAAAAGTTCCTTGAAAAAAGAATTTGCTTTTCATATTAATTTCTAGATTTTTTTTTTCCTTAATGTAAGAGGTGGAAAAGTTGCAACATGGTAAACTGTGGATCATTTGGCAAACAATGGACAAATTTGTTGTGAAGTAAAGGAAGTTACACTCTTGAATATACTCAACAGCAACAGGTTACACTCTTGAAGGATGAGGGCTGCAAAGGGTTATGGTCAGAATTTATAAAATCATGTAAAAGACAGGACAAACATGGAGATAAGTTTCAGATTCCTGAACACTAGGATCCCTTGGAGTGTGAAACAGGGACCATTAGGGAAAACAAAAGGAAATGTCTTTTTGCATTACTGGCTGAAAATTTAAACCATTCGACTTAAAGGACAACATATATTTCAAACCTAATAGATACAGAAAACAAAAAGAAGTCACAGAAAACTCTTTTTATGAACAGTTAGGAAAGGGTTGACGTTAACATTATAAATATGCTAATGTGTGTACTGTGTACAGAAGCTGGACTAAAAATTTTACAAACTACTTTAACAACAACACTCTTAGTTATGTATTATCAGTATTCTTACTCTAAAGACAGGCTTCTGAGGTTTATAAATGTTTTGTCATTTACTCAAGTTCACTGGTAAACATGGGAAATAAGATTCAAATTCAGGTTCAGCCATATTCAGAGACAGAGATCTTAATCTCTCAACAATATTATAGTAGCTTAAAACCAAACCAAACCAGTTGCCGAAAAGTTGATACTAACCCCTGACAACCCCGTGTGAGTAGAATTGTGTTTCATAGAATTTTCAATGACTAGTTTTTCAGAAGTAGATTGCCAGGCCTTTTGTCTGAGTTGACTCAGAGTGGACTCAAACCCCCAACCTTTCAGTTAGCAGCTGAGCACTTTAACTCTTTGCACCAGGGAGGATGCCATAAAGGGTGATGACAGGAAACAAATTTCTCTTGCAAGAAGTACAGCCAGAATGCTGCACAGAAGTGAGGATGGCAAGACTTCATCTTACGTACTTTGGAGACGTCACCTATGTTAAACATGAAAGACAGCAACAGTTTTCTATAGTCAAAGTGGTCATTCGATGCAGATACATAAATATGCAGGGTACAAAGAATTAGATGACCACTGTGATGTGAGAGACACAGGTAGAGAGGACTTTGCACCTCCCCTCCAAGCAATGGGCCCTTAACGAGTGCAGAATGACCACATAGGATACCATCAAGTGGAGAAAGTTTCACAAGCGTATGAATCCACTGTTGGCAGCAACAAAGAGACCAAGGGTACGAGTGTCCATGCAGACAAGTTTCAACAAAGGGTACAAGTCACACATGAAGTGGTCTATGACGTTGGGGTCACAGAAGAGAAGCCAGACTGTGAAGAGGATCTGAATGGTTGCATAGAGATATTCTCTAGTCCAGGCCACTCCCACCAGGAGAATGCACAGCCTGTGACTCATGATGGTCGTGGAGTTCAGGGGTTTACAGATGGCCACATAGCGGTCATAGGCCATCACCATCAACGGGATGATCTCAGTAGCACCAAAAATGTGTTCTACATAGACTTGGGCTGTACACCCACTAAAGGAAATCATTTTCTTCTCATGAAGGGAGTCCATAATCAGCTGAGGAGCTGAAGAAGAAGAATAAATTGTGTCTATCAAAGAAAGTTGGGTCAAGAAAAAGTACATGGGGGAACTGGCTGGTAGTAATAGTAACAACAGTAAGTAGACTAGCTGGTAGTAATAGTAACAACAGTAAGTAGATTCCCTGACAGTGTTACCATGTACAGAAGAAAAATACCACAAACACTCCTTTCTGCATCTTTGGGTTCTGTGTAAGACCTATGAAAATGAATTCAGTCACATTCCTGTTATTCTCCATCTATGTTTCATGGGTAACAAAAACTCCAGAAAAGAATTTTTTACCTGAAAGAAAAGAAAAAGAGAACCAGAGAGGAATCAAACAATCCAAAACTCTGTCTTTTCAGAGTACTACTCTGTCATTCTTTCAGTTGACTCCTTCTCTTACCTGGACTGTCTAGGAACAGGTACCTCAAAACTCCTCCTAGTTGGCCTCTTAGTCTTTTATTATCCTGACATTAAAAAAATCATATGAATGGTTAAATAAATTATGGTATATTCACACAATGGAATACTACGCATTGATAAAGAACAGTGACGAATCTGTGAAACATTTCGTAACACGGAGGAACCTGGAAGGCATTATGCTGAGTGAAATTAGTCAGATGCAAAAGGACGAATATTGTATAAGACCACTATTATAAGATCTTGAGAAATAGTATAAACTGAGAAGAACACATTCTTTTGTGGTTACAAGAGGCGGCAGGGAGGGACGGTGGGAGAGGGTTATTTACTGATTATTTAGTAGATAAGAACTACTTTAAGTGAAGGGAAGGACAATACTCAATACAGGGAAAGTCAGCTCAACTGGACTGGACCAAAAGCACAGAAGTTTCTGGGATAAGTTGAATGCTTCAAAGGTCAGCAGAGCAAGGGTGGGGGTTTGGGGACTATGGCTTAAGGGGACTTCTAAGTCAATTGGCAAAATAAAGTCTATTATGAAAACATTCTGCATCACACTTTGAAGTGTGGCGTCTGGGGTCTTAAATGCTAACAAGCGGCCATCTTAGATGCATCAATTGGTCTCAACCCACCTGGAGCAAAGGAGAATGAAGAACACCAAGGTCACACGATAACTATGAGCCCAAGAGACAGAAAGGGCCACATGAACTAGAGACTTACATCATCCTGAGACCAGAAGAACTAGATGATGCCCGGCCACAACCCAAGACTGCCCTGACAGGGAGCACAACAGAGAACCCCTGAGGGAGCAGGAGATTAGTGGGATGCGGACCCCAAATTCTCATAAAAAGACCAGACTTAATGGTCTGACTGAGACTAGAAGAATCCCGGCGGTCATGGTCCCCAAACCTTCTGTTGGCCCAGGACAGGAACCATTCCCGAAGACAACTCATCAGACATGGAAGGGACTGGACAATGGGTTGGAGAGAGATGCTGATGAAGAGTGAGCTACTTGTATCAGGTGGACACTTGAGACTGTGTTGGCATCTCCTGTCTGGAGGGGAGATGGAAGGATAGAGAGGGTTAGAAACTGGCAAAACGGTCACAAAAGGAGAGACTGGAAGGAGGAAGAGGGCTGACCTATTAGGGGAAGAGTAAATGGGAGTATGTAATAAGGTGTATATAAGCTTATATGTGACAGACTGACTTGATTTGTAAACTTTCACTTAAAGCACAATAAAAATTATTTAAAAAAAAAATTCATATGAAACCAAGAATACCCAGAAAAAAAAAATGAACAATTTAAATAATCACAGTAATCTTTGCAAATTTCCACTTGAATATCAGCAAAGGGAACAAAGTACTCAATGTTGTTGTTAGGTGCTATCAAGGTGGTTCCCACTCATAGAGACACTACATACAACAGGTCGAAACACAGCCCTATACTGTGCCCTACTCACAATAGTTGTCATGCTTGAGCCCATTGTTGCAGCCACTGTGACAATCTATCTCATTGAGGGTCTTCCTCTTTTTCACTGACCCTGTACCAAGTATGCTGTCCTTCTCCAGGAACTTGGTCCTCCTGATAACATGTCAAAAGTACTTGAGACAAGGTCTCACCATCCTCCCTTTTAAGGACGATTCTTGTTCTACTTCTTCCAAGACAGATTTGATCAATCTTCTGCCAGCCCATGATATATTCACTATTCTTCACCAAAACCATAATTCAAAGGCATCAATTCTTCTTCAGTCTTCCTTAATTCATTGTCCAGCTACCCCATGCATACAAGGCGATTGAAAATACAATGGCTTAGGTCAGGGGCACCTTAGTCCTCAAACTGACACCTTTGCTTCTTAACACTTAAAAGACATCTTTTGCAGCAGATTTGCCCAGTGCAATGCATTGTTTGATTTCTTGAGTGTTGCTTCCATGGGCGTCAACTGTGGATCCAAGTAAAATGAAATTCTTGACAAATCAATGTTTTCCCTATTTATCATGCTGTTGTTTATTGGTCCAAAAAAAAAACAAATCAAACCAGTTCCCATCGAGTTGATTCTGACTCAGAGCAAACCTATAGGAAGGAGGAGAACTGCTCCATAGGGTTTCCAAGGAGTGGTTGATGGATTTGAACTGCCACAGAATCCCATGTTTATGGGTCCAGTGTGAGAATTTTTGTTTTCTTTATATTGAAGCACAATCCATACGGAAGGCTATAGTCTTTGATGATCAGTGTTTCAAGTTCTCTTCACTTTTAGCAACCAAGGTTGTATCATCTGCATATCACAGGTTGTTGATGAGTCTTCCTCCAATCCTGATGTTGTATTATTTTTCAAATAATCCAGCTTCTTGGAATATTTGCTCAGCATACAGGCTGAAGAAGTCCGTTGAAAGGATACAACCTGATGCTTACCTTTCCTGACTTTAAACCACATGGCATTCCTTGTTCTGTTCAAACAACTGCTTTGTGGTCTATGTACAGGTTCCTCATGAACACAATTAAGTGTTCTGGAATGCCAATTTTTTGCAATGTTATTCATAATCTGTTATGATTCACACAGTCGAATGTCTTTGCATAGTCAATAAAACAGGTAAACGTCTTTCTAGTATTCTCTGCTTTCAGTCAAAATCCATCTAGCATCAGGAATGATGTCCCTTGTTCCATACCTTTTCTGAATCCAGCTTGTATTTCTGTCAGTTCCCTGTGGATGTGCTGCTACAAACACTTTTGAATGATCTTCAGCAAAATTTTACTTGTATGTGATTTTAATGATATTGTATGATAATATCCACATTCTCTTTGATCACCTTTATTTGGAATGGGTACAAATATGAATCTCTTCCAGTCAGTTGGCCAGGTAGCTGTCTTCCAAATTTCTAGGCATAAATGAGTGAACACCTCCAGAGCTGCATCTATTCGTTGAAACATCTCAACTGGTATTCCATCAATTCCTGGAGCTTTGTTTTTTGACAATATATTCAATGCAGCTTAGATTTTTTTCATTCAATACTATCGGTTCCTGATCATATGCTACCTCCTGTAATGGTTCAAGGTGGATGACCAGTTCTTTTTGGTACACTGTATTCCTTCCATCTTCTCTTGATGCTTCTTGCATCATTCGTTATTTTGCCCATAGAACCCTTCAATATTGCAATTTAAGGTTTTAATTTTTTCTTCAGTGATTTAGCTTGAGAAATGCTGAGCTTGTTCTTCTGTTTTGGTTTTCTATCTCCAGGTCTTCGCACATTTCATTATAATACTTTGTCTTCTCAAGCTGCCCTTTGAAATCTTCCATTCAGCCCTTTTCCATCATTACTTCTGTACATTTTAGCTACTCTATGTTCAAGAGCAAGTTTAAGAGTCTCTTCTGGCATCCACTTTGCTCTTTTCTTTCTTTTCTACCTTTTTAATGATGTTTTGCTTTCTTCATGTATGATGTCCTTGATGTCATTCCATAACTCATCTGGTCTTCTGTCATTAGTGTTCAATGGGTCAAATCTATTCTTGAGATTGTCTCTAAATTCAGGTGGGATACAGTCAAGATCCTATTTTGGCTCTCATGGACTTGCTCTTTCTTCAGCATCAACTTGGACGTGTATATGAGCATTTGATGGTCTGTCCCACAGTTGGCCCCTTGTCTTGTTCTGACTGATGATATTGAGCTTCTCCTTTATCTTTCCACAGTTGTAGTTGATTTGATTCCTGCATATTCCCTCTGGCAAGGTTCACATGTATAATTGTCGTTTATGTTGTTGAAAAGAGGCATTTGTAATGAACGAATCATTGGTCTTGCAAAATTCTATCATGCAATCTCTGGTGCCATTTCTGTCACCAAAGCCATATGTTCCAACTACTGTTCCTTCTTCTTTGTTTCCAACTTTTGTATTCTAATCACCAATAATTATCAATGCATCCTGATTGCATGTTTGATGAATTTCAAACTGAAGAAGTTGGTAAACATCTTCAGTTTCTTCATCATTGGCATTAGTTGTTGGTGCATAGATTTGAATAGTCTTATTAACTGGTCTTCCTTGCAGGCATATGGATATTACCCTATCACTGAAAGCATTATGCTTCAGGATAGATCTTGAAATGTTCTTTTTGAGATGAATGCAACACCCATTCATCTTCAATTTATCATACGTGGCATAGTAGACCATATGATTGTCCAATTCAAAATAATCGACACCCGTCCATTTCAGCTCACTAATGTCTAGGATATCAATCTTTATACACTCCATCTCATTTTTGATGACTTCCAATTTTCCTAGATATATACTTCATACAGTCCACATTCTGATTATTAGTGGATGTTTGCAACTGTCTCTTCTTATTTTAAGTCATACCACATCAGCAAATAAAGGTCCCGAAAGCTTTACTCCATCCACATTATTAAGGTTGACTCTACTTTGAGGAGGCAGCTCTTTCCCAGTTGTCTATTGTGTGCCTTGCAACCTGGAGGCAACTCCTTCCCAGTCATACTTTGAGTGCTTCCTAGCTTAGGGTCTCATCTTCCAAAGCTACATCAGACAATGTTCCACTGTTATTCATAAGGTTTTCACTGGTGAATTTTTTTTAGGAGTAGAGTGCCCGGTTCTTTTCTCTAGTCTATCTTAATCTAGGAGCTCTGCTGAAACCTGTCCACCATGGGTGACCACAGCTTTTGAGATCTATAAATTTATTATAATTTCATAGCTTTAGGGAAGAAAATTGCTGTTCCCATGACTAGCTCTAATAGAATTTAAAAATAGGTATTTTAAAGATTGGTATATAGCTCTATGGATACACAATGGAAGTATAATTTAAATCCTAAAAGTATAGAAGTTTTGTAACAAAACTAGTGTATTTCTTGAGTGAAACCAGACTGATACTGAGCACCAAATTTTGATCAAAACTCTCAAGATTAGAGAGCATCTAGAGGGATAAGAAGCTCAATTTCTTTCCAATTAATTTTTAAATTTGTAGTTCTTGGGAACTTTTTCTTGTTTAGTAGTTGGGGGACCCTTTGTGACAGAAAGAAGAAAACAATGGTTGGGCTCAATCTAAAAACTGAGGAGTCTGCAATCAACAAGACACATGGCAACAATTATTATATTTCTCCCAAATTTGAAGTTGACATAATTTATCCAAGCATGCTTACAAAAATCAGTTGTATAGTGAGAGTCTGTGATTCATAGACTAAAAATAAATTGGAGACAACACCACAAAAATGTGTTTTATATTAATTAAGCATATAACTGAGTTTTTTGTTTCATTTTGTTTTTTGTTTTTGCCATTTAGTGGGTTCCTTCTCATGGCAACTTCTTGTGTTTCAGTGTAGAAGTTTGTTTCACTGGGTTTTCAATGGCTGTGCACTTTCAGGAGCAGATCACCAGGCCTTTCTTCTGAGGTGCCTCTGTGTTTGAATTACCAATATTTTGCTTAACCTTTTGTGCCACCAATGGACTCCAACTGTGTATAGGTTTACATAATTAATGACAGAATGACATGTGCCCAGCATCCATCACAGTGCTTGACATCTATTTATTGTATAAATGAATACATGAAAGATTGAATATTCTCCATGAAAAATCTGAGCTTAAGACATCAATAGAAATTTCATTTCTGTGCTCTCCAATCCAAACTTTGGAAAGAGCTACTGAATCTTCCTTACTGGCAATGTAGTTAATATTCATGCCCAACTGAACTGAAACTTCAACTTCACTGGTATTTTAATGTCTGTTTAATACCTTTACATGGCTACCATGTTGGCAAACTGGAATTACCATTTGTGAATTAGAAGTATTGAAAATAATTAGCTAAATAGTCACCATTAACTAGAGCTGTGGCTAGTGAAGAAACAACTCTGGGACCGGGCAGTCCTGAGAACTAAAGGTTTTGTGTTTTTTCTCTGATGTTTGAGATGTTGATGCCTTGAGGCCTGCGATAAGATGTCCACAATTTCTGAAGAAAAAGTATTATGTATTTTGTGCTGGCATTCACTAGCAAGAACTAAGGAAGTTCAGGTTAAAGAATCTAAGACAAGAGAGCCTCCTCTGAGAGCTTGTACCCTGAATTCAGACTTCTAGCTTCCTAAACTGTGAGAACATAAATTACTGTTCCTTAAAGCCATTCATTTGGAGTATTTTTGTTACAACAGCACTAGAAAACCAAGACGAGAAGTAAGTGCCCAACCCCTTCCCTCATCATCTACTTAGACCAAAGAACAGGCTAGATTCAAAATACCAAGGGAGAGGGACATATTGTGAGTGATAGTGACAGCCAACAGAGAAGCAAAATTATTGACTACTAATAATAGAATGAAGGTGTTGATTCCCATTTCTGGTCCTAGACTTCAGGAAAGTGTCAGTTTGGTTTAAAGGTAAAGGTTGATAATGAAGAAACATGATTCCCAGCAAGCTTGTAGCCAGCTCTTAATTACCTCAGAAGCTAAAGGAGAGAACGTAGCCATGGAGCCTCCTTTCCACAGTGTTTCTATTTCTCTGTCGCTGGTGTCTTTATACATGAATGATTGTTGGTATATGATTTCCTCTCTGGCTACTGTGTGAAAGCATGGCACCTAACTCTAAGTCCCCATAACTCTCTCAGTGTAGGATAGGAGGATAGGCTGTTGTTTTCAGTTGCCATAGAGTCGGTTCTGACTCATGCTGACTGCAAGAGTAGAACTACTCCATACGGTTTTCTTGGCTGTAACCTTTACAGAAGCCAATCACCAGACCTAGCTTCTGCAGTACTGTTGAGTGGGTTTGACCTGCCAACCTTTAGTTTACCCTTCAGGCGGAAACCTCAAATGGAAGGTTATATTCTCCCAAACACTTCAGGAGAGTCTGACATCAAAGTACTCATCCGCAAGGACGTTAATATATTTATGACTTTTAAATCACTCAGTCTCTGGTACCTGGGAATCCTGCCATCGAAGTCCCCTCAGTCAATCATTAAGAAAAATATCTCAGTATAGTAAAGCACAAAACCTTGAAGACTGATATTTCCATTCTCAGGACAACCATATCATTTAGATCAGTCATATTTTCAGAGAGAAATCCATTCTCTGAACTCTGGCCTACTCCTAAATCCAATCACACATCCTACCGCAAGTTTACCGATGCCACAATGAGCAGCTCAGCCTTATAAAGTATGTTTCCAACTTACTCTGCCAAGTCTCATCCCAAACTATAGCCACAGACCTATCTTTAACCCAAGCTCAATTGAATTTCAAAAACTGTCCTCTCAAGATGTTTGTTAGTGCCAAGTGGGAGTAATTGAAAGACTTTGGCTGATGCTCTGCCAAAGGTTCCACCAAGGCCAATTACTAATGCTCTAATGATTGAGAGGTCAGTGCATTGCCACAACCTACACTGTTTGACAGTCTACTTAAACATCTCTCTAGAGTCAATGAAGAAAGAATTACGAAGAAGGGCCTGTGAGCAAATGACAGCAACAGAATCTCATATGAAACAGCCCAAGATTTGCTTGGGAGACATTGCTCCCAAATTTAGTGGGTTTCTGAGGAAACAGAGTTAGAAAGAAGGTTTGAAACAGGAATAAAAGAAATTCTCTCCATACTGCTTATGGACTTTTGGAGGACCAAAACCTTGGCAGAGTTGACTTGAGAAAATAATGTTCAATCAAGTGGACTTGATTCACTTATACATGTTATAGGTCGATGTACTGACTTTTTCTAGTTTGAAAACATTTGCATTATTCTCAAGGTTTTAATTTGTACTGAATATGAGATTTGAAAAATATATATATATTGAAGATTCACTTATACTTCCAGGAGAAGCCAAGAAAGTAAGTAGAAATTAAATCCTGAAGCAATTGAATTTCCTAACAAAAATAGCTCATTTTCTCAGTAAATCCAGACTGGTAATGGGAACCAAAAATAAGTTAAATATCCAAGATTTGGAGAGATATCTAAAGAGATAGGAATCTCAATGTCTCGCTTGTTAGATTTTGGTTTGGAATTTCTTCCTAGAAATGATTTCATTTCAAGCTTATGAAGTCTATTTGTGGCTGGGTTACAAATGTCTGGAGAGGAAGATATCAAAGAATGGGCTCAATCTAAAAACTGAGGATCCCACAATCAACTAGACCCAGGTCAGTGATAATTAAAAATTTTTTTCCAAAATTTCAAGTAGATTAACTTAATTTAGCCAAGTTAATTCCACTGAAATAGTTTTTGTAGTTAGAGTCTGTGACTTGTAGTTCAGTATTTCTGTCTGAAAATGAATTTGAACACAGTGACATGAAGTTATTTTCTGATGACATCTTTGCATCTGATTAGAGATTTACATGAATAATGGCAGCATTCATAGTCGCCACTCTATTCCCTGTCTCTAGTACACATCTGGTCCATACTAAGCTCTAAAAATAGGCTTGTTAAATAAACAAATAAAAGAATAATTGATCTGTCTCCATAGAAAAGCTACACTCAGCCTATCAATAGAAACCCTATCTGTGGTGTTGCCAATCCAGGCTCCTTTAAGAACTATTGAAGTCATTTTTACAACATCCTGGTCAACATTTACATCTCATCAAGAAGACTGATTAACCACATAGTCACAAGAGCCATGGATAGAGGAAAAAACTCAGGGACTGAGCTCTCGTGGAAACTAAAGATTTTTCCTTCACCTTTACTGAAGGTGAGAGGCCCATGACATCGAATTTTGCGTCCAAAAAATTTTAAAGAAAAATACATTATTTTGTTTTTGCAGGTTGTGGGAAGGAAGTAAAAAAGGAGAATGAAATATCTTATGATCCTTTATAACAATAACATGAAAAAAGCATGTACTTACTCTAAAATCATGTACAGATCAAAACAGAATGTATTGTTTATATATATATATGTTCAATATTTTAGCCAGTTACCAATGAAGCTTCGAGATCATCTTAGTTGATTAAATTTGTTCCTAAAGGAAAAATGTATCATCTTAGATGGCCTAGTGTTTTATCTTGTCAACAGGAAACTCAGGGGAAAGTCATGATTCACTTAATTCCATCCACAAATTGCAAGTGGAGAAAATGTGTCTAATCCAGAGCATGATTCTATATGTTGTGAAGACCTAATGCATGCAAAATTGATTTAAAAAATACTGTGAACTTTTCAGAGGACTTCGCAACACTTACATGTCCGTATACAAATATGAATTGGTAAAAAGATTGATAGTGAAGTATATGGCCATGTTGAGCCAGATAGAACATGCGGGGCTATTGAATGTATGCTGCCTAATCAGCTGTTATAAAGATCACTCCGGGGCATTCTGAAAGAAAAAAATGTCCATCTGCAGTTCTGTCCGTATCTGTATGTGCATGTGCACTCATTTGACAGAAAGGAATAAGAGATTACAGAACACAGCTGACATAGATATAACACGTTTTGGCAAGTTCATACCTAATACATGGTTGACTTGTAAAAGAATCTAGTGCTCATATTCCTATCAATATTCATGCCAATAGATAAGTATAACTTCCAAAATGATTATTATTGATGAAATTTGTCACCAAGACTGAAGTAAAGCAAACTCTACAATCTGGGAGACTTTTAGAGACAGAGAGGGAGTTTGGAAGCCAGTCACAAATCATCACTCATAATAACACCTTGCTTTTACTGAGATGTTTGTGAGGCATTGTTACTATTTGATGAATATAAATTAGGAGAAATTAACCTAATTCTGTTCTTCTTTATGACTAGCTGCAAAATGGCAGAGGTGAGGGAATTGTAGTTCCATCAATCCCAGAGACCAGGACTAAAGAGGTGATGGAATATTTTGCTTTTGCATTAAAAATATCATCACTCAGAAGTACTGTGATCTGATCAAATGAGTCACATGCCCTCAACTCCAGCTGCATTGGTAGAAAGGATGAGCAATGTAACAGAATTCATTTTGCTGGGCCTGACTCAGGATCCAAAACTACAGAAACTCTTATTTCCTGTGTTTTTAATCACCTACCTGATGACACTAGCAGGTAATCTGCTCATCTCAGTCACTATCTTCATCAGCCCAGCCCTGGGATCTCCCATGTACTTTTTTCTGTCCTGTTTGTCCATTATAGATGCTTTGTACGCTTCCTCCATAGCTCCCAAAATGATCTTTGACTTGATCTCTGAGAAAAACACCATATCCTTCATTGGCTGCATGATTCAACTCTTTGCTGAACATTTTTTTGGCACAGCTGAGATCATCCTGTTAATTGCAATGGCCTATGACCGCTATGTGGCCATCTGCAAGCCCTTAAACTATGCAACCATCATGAGCAGGCCTCTATGTAGTTTTCTGGTGGGAATGGCTGGAATTTTGGGGTTTATTCATGGAGGGATCCAGCTTTTGTTCATAGTTCAGTTACCATTTTGTGGCCCCAATGTCATTGACCATTTTATGTGTGATTTAATACCTCTCCTGGAACTGGCCTGCATGGACACTCACACTTTGGGACCCCTGATTGCTGCCAATAGTGGATCACTTTGTTTACTCATATTTTCTATGCTGGTCACTTCCTACGTCATCATCCTGCACTCCCTGAGGTCTTACAGCTCTGAAGGGCGCTGCAAAGCCCTCTCTACATGTGCCTCTCATGTCACTGTTGTCGTCTTATTCTTTGTACCTTGTTCATTCCTATACCTAAGACCCATGACCTCCTTCCCTACTGACAAAGCTGTGACAGTATTTTGCACCCTAGTAACTCCTATGTTGAACCCTTTAATCTACACCCTGAGAAACGCAGAAGTGAAAAATGTCATGAAGAAGCTCTGGGATCAAATCATGAAAAATGGTGACAAATAAATCTTCTGATTAAAATAATTAGAAAAAAAATCTTGATTAAACTTGGGAGAGTAACTTCTCTGGATCAATTGGTTTTAGGAGCCCACATGTTGTAGGCAGGGCTGACTTTTCCATGAGGTACAGCAGGCACAGTGCCTAGGGTCCAGGATACTTTAAGGGGCCCAAGAAATATTTCAATTTTTTCTAAAATAAGAAGACAAAGAAGAATATACTCCAACTTGGATTATATTCCTCTTTCTACCAGTGCAGTAATACGCATCTGCAGTTTTAATATTTTTTATGGAGGTTATGGCCAGTGAAGACAAAAATCTGTAGAGTCCACAAAAGTCATAACGTGGCCTTTACTGTGGGTATGAAGCACATTAACAGCACTATTCACAAATAATATTTACACACAGTACTATAGCTAGAGACAGCACTGGCTTTTTTATAGCTAGAGAGGAGTTTTATTTTAAAATAGGAAAAACAATTTATATGAAAAGAGTTAAGAATGCAATGGACAGAGTCTAAAAGAAAGACTTTCATCAAAATGTAATTTTTTTTTCTTTTACTTGCCTAAGTTTGAGAGGTCTAAATGCTCTTCCACCATAGAAGTAGAAAACATTTTAGATATGACACCCACTAGAAGAGAGCATTTGCATGCAAATGTACTTTCTTAAAATTGCATCTCCACCATTCCCTGCAGTCTACAGTTGTCTAGAGAAATTATTGGAAACAGAATTGCCTGGAGCAAAAGAAATGTAACCAATAAATTCTGTAGAGTTAAGACAGATGTAATATCTGTATATTAAAATCTGATTTTAGACACAAAGGAAAAGGAGGCCCAGAAAACAAAACAGCAGTGGTAGGAAATTACCAGTGATGTAAGATCAAGTTTGTGTCATGTAACTGGACAACAGGAATCCCAGGTCTAGATTATAGAAAAGAACTATACCAAGAATGCAATGAATTACTGAGAGATTTAGAAATAGTCACATGATTTGAAGTCAAAGATGTTGATCTAATAGGTCTAATTTCTCATCTTGTCTCTGGAGGTGATTAGCCTTGGAAATGTAAACAAGTAGGTTCACCTCTCTCTACCTGTTTCTTCTTCTGTAAAAGGAAAATTATATTACATATTTCCTTAAGTGTGACAAGATAATGATTTAAATTGGAAAAACGACTCACTTGAAAAATAGTCGAAAATGCTCAAACTGTGCAGACTTCAGAGATGCCCCCCAGGGCTTGTGGTAACCTTTCTCTGTTTCTGACAGAGGAACCCAAGAGCACCACTACAGTCCCTTGATAACTGTGACCATGGCAGGACCAATGTATGTCGCAGTCTCACTTCACTCAAAATATGTCATAAATGTCATCCATTTCCTAGTAAGTCAATGTCAGGGTGGTTTATTATCTCCGCCACCACCCTCTGTGAGTTTGTTGTGCTATGGTGGTGTGCATGGTGCTCTGATACTGAAAGCTACAGCACCAGTATTGTAGATACCAGCAGTATCACCATGATGAACAGGTTCCAGAGAAGCTTCCAGACTAAAACAAACTTGGAAGGAAGGCCTGGTGATTAGTTTCTGAAAATTAGGCAATGCAAACCCTGTGGATCACAACAGAATATTGTTCAAGATAGTGAAGGAAGATGAGCCCCTTAGGATGAAGGCTCTTAAAATACACAGTGGCCACAAAAATGAACTTGAGTTTATCAATGATCATGAAGGTGCAACAGGACTGGGCAAAGTTTCACTCTGCTGCACATGGCATCTCCATGAATCAGAGCCAGCTAGACAGGAAGAACAACAGCAATTATCTCAGCAACAGCTCCTAAAAGACACGGTGGCCAGGCCTCTGAGAACTGAAGGGTGAGCCCATCACTAACTCACTATTCTGGGATAAAAATGGTCTTAAACATAGCTGCAGTTAGAAATGAGGACACTGGAGGGAAGGACCATGAGATGCCTTCAGCAGAACTAATTTCAAAAGCACACTCACTAATGATGGATCCTGCCCTGTTCTGGTCCTCACGAAAAAGAAGGGATAGCCGAGTGCCAGGGACCAAAAGACTTATCTCTATACAGAGCTTGTGACTTCCAGGGAAAGCTCAGAAACTTGTTTTCAGGAGGAGATTTCTAAACCAGGCATTAGACAATCACATGATGCTGGCATTTCCCATGTTCTCAGGACTTTAAGTCGGGTCAGATCTCACAGATAATGCTTTTTAAAAAAAAGATGCTTCGTGGACTCCAGACTTCCTGGAGCCAGAAAAGTTGGAAGAACCCCTGAAACTATTGTCCTGAGATAAACTGTAAACTTTAAACCAAAAATATCCCCTGAAGTCTTCTTAAAACCAAACAATACTTTAGCTTAACTAGGAAAAAAAATCTGCCTTGAGCACTATGATCTTTTAAGAACTATCTATATGGGATCAAACTGACAACAGCAACTCAAAAGATTAGGTAGGAAACTTAGGGGGCAGTGAATTTATGTTATTGAAGGAAGAACAACTCAGAATGGGTGAGAATGGTCGAACAACTCGAACTATGCAATCAATGCCACTAAATGGTACATGTAGAAACCATTGAACTGATGTATGTTTTGCTATGTGTATTCTCAACAACAACAAAACAAATAAAGTTACTTTAAAAAAAAAGCAGCTGATGCTTTTCCCTAATTTCTTACATATGCCCAGCTTATAAATATATACAAGCAAATGTGTGCTTTAAAAAAAATCAAATTTATCTTTTGAAGATCTTGTTGCAGGTTGCAAGAAGACAGACGAAAAGTAGAGTTTTTAAAATACAAAAAAAAAAAAAAACAGTAAAAATGACGATGATTATGATGCCTCTGCTGTTGGTGATGGTGGTTGTGGTAATAATGATAACAATGGCAGTGGTGATGGTGGTAGTGAATGTTTATCGAGAACTTTCTCTGATTAAAATCCTGAGGTTAGTACTCACCTTATTTGCTTTAGAGGCACAGAGCTGCTAACATTTCATCCTTTACTTTAAGCTTCAAACTGTGGAGCTTTCTTCTATCTAAAATACTTCATTATTTGAAGGTAATTGTACCTCTACGATAGGAGGGTGTGAGCATCAATAAAACAATGTTAGACCAAGAGGCAGTCCTTGAACAGAACAAGAGGACACTGTGTGGTTTAAAGTCAAGAAGGGTATGTTTCAGGCTTGTATTCTTTCACTAGTCTCATTCAATCTGTATGCTGAGCAAATAATTCAAGAAAATGGACTTTATGAAGAAAAAAGTGGCATCAGAATTGGAGGAAGACGCATTAACAACCTGCACTATGCAGATGCTACAACTTTGCTTGCTGAAAGTGAAGAGGACTTTAAGCACTTACTGATGAAGATCAAAGTCCACAGCCTTCAGTATGGATTACACCTCAACATAAAACCATAAAAACCCAAACTCATTGCTGTCAAGTCGATTCCAACTTATAGAGACCATATAGGACAGAGTAGAACTGCCCCAGAGATTCCAAGGAGCACCTGGTGGATTCAAACTGCCAGCCTTTTGGTCAGCAGTGTAGCTCTTAACCACTATACCACCAGGGTTTCAGCCTCAACATAAAGAAAAAAAAATCCTCACAACTGGGCCAATAAGCAATATCATGATAAATGGAGAAAAGATTGAAGTTGTCAGGGATTTCCGTTTACTTGGATCCACAGTCAACAGCCATGGAAGCAGCAGTCATGAAATCAAATGGCCTGTTACATTGGGCAAATCTGCTACAAAAGATCTCTTTCAAGTGTTAAAAAGCGAAGATGTCACTTTGAAGACTAAGGTGAGCCTGACCCAAGACATTGTGTTTTCAATCACCTCTCTTATACATGCGAAAGCTAGACAATGTATACAGAAGAGCAAAGAAGAAATGCATAGCTTTTATTTATTGAGTGTTTACAATGTATAAAGTGTTTTATATTCCTCCTGATGTTTAATTCTCACAACAGTCCTATAAATGCAACACTATTGTCATTCCCATTTTTCAAACTAAGAAACATAGAGTCGGAGAGGTTAATTACATTTCTCAAGCTAAAATTTGACTGAATCAGAATTCAAATCCAAGCCTATGTGACCCAAAGCGTTCACGCTTTATAATTCTCATTTTACTTCCCATTAATACAAACAGTAAACAAGCTCAGTGTCTTACGTTTCTTTCTTTTCCTTAGAATTCAATTCTTAAATTTCTTGGGTCTCCTTTTATGAGCCAAATAAAGGTAAACTTGTTCTCAGGGACGGGTCAGGTTTGAAAGATGTGAGTCCTGAAAGAAGCAGCTAGTGACTAGTTAGTTATTTATAATTCTGCGTTATTTGATGTTTTAACTGTACTAAAATAAGGATATATTTCAAATGGATTAGTGTGCTTTTCTAGAAAATTCCTAGACATAAAATTGTAGCAAGCTGGCAAGGAGATAAGCTATTTTTTAGTGAACCTTACCAAGATTTCGTATTTCTTAAGTGATTAAGAAATTAGCTCAATTACACTTTTATCACCTCACAGCAGAAATGAATGGGTGTAGAATTCAAGCTATCAGTTATATCTAGCTCTTATTAGCCTATGGAAATGTG